>NC_067475.1:128436332-129036332 GCF_947179515.1 Apodemus sylvaticus | reverse complement strand
AAGTTAACCAACCAAATTTAAAAAATAACGTCAAAAATGACAGAAAGTAACAATCATTATTCCTTAATATCTCCTAATATCAATGGACTCAATGTCCCAATAAAAAGACATAGACTAACAGACTGGATATATAAACAGGACCCTACATTTTGCTGCATACAGGAAATACAACTCAGTGTCAAAGACAAACACTACCTTAGAATAAAAGGCTGGAAGATAATTTTACAAAACAATGGTCTCAGGAAAGGAGCCGGAGTAGCCATTCTAATATCAGATAAAATTGACTTTCAACCTAAAGTCATCAAAAGAAACACAGAAGGATACTTCTTGCTGGTCAAAGGAAAAATCCACCAAGAAGAAGTCTCAATTCTGAACATCCATGCACCAAATGCAAGGATACCCTCATTCATAAAATGAACTTTACTAAAGCTCAAAGCACACATTGCACCTGACACAATAATTGTGGGTGACTTCAACACTGCACTTTCCTCAATGGACCGATCAGGAAAGCAAAAACTAAACAGGCACATGGTGAAACTAATTGAAGCTTTGGACCAATTAGATTATATATATATAAAACATTTCACCCTAAAGCAAAAGAATATACCTTTTTCTCAGCACTTCACAGTACTTTCTCCAAAATTGACTACATAATTGGTCACAAGACACACCTGAAAAAATATAAGAAGATCAAAATAATCCCATGCCTCCGATCAGATCAATATGGAGTAAAAGTGGTGTTCAATAGCAACAAAAACAACAGAAAGCCCACATACACAAGGAAACTGAACAATACTCTACTCAATGATAACCTGGTCAAGGAAGAAATAAAGAAAGAAATCAAAGACTTTTTAGAATTTAATGAAAATGAAGACACAACATACCCAAATGTATGGGACACAATTCAAGCAGCGCTAAGAGGAAAACTCATAGCCCTGAGTGCCTCCAAAAAGAAAATGGAGAGAGCATACACTAGCAGCTTAACGACACACCTGAAAGCCCTGGAACAAAAATAAGCTAATTCACCCAGGAGGAGTAGAAGCCAGGAAATCAACAACTCAGGACTGAAATCAAGTAGAAACAAAGAGAACCATACAAAGAATCAACAAAACCAGGAGCTGGTTCTTTGAGAAAATCAACAAGATAGATAAAGCCTTAGCCAGACTAACCAAAGGGCATAGAGACAGTATCCAGATTAACAAAATTAGAAATGAAAAGGGAGATATAATAACAGAAACTGAGGAAATTAAAAAAAATCATCAGACCCTACTACAAAGGCCTATACTCAACACAACTGGAAAATCTGGAGGAAATGGACAGTTTCCTAGACAGATATCAAACACCAAAATTAAATCAGGACCAAATAGATCATCTAAACAGTCCCATAACCCCTAAAGAAATAAAAGGGGTCATAGAAAGTCTCCCAATCAAAAAAGCATGGGCCCAGATGGCTTCAGTGCAGAAATCTATCAGACCTTCAAGGAAGACCTAATACCAATACTCTTCAAACTGTTCCACAAAATAGAAACAGAACGAACACTATCCAACTCGTTCTATGAAGCTACAATTATCCTGATACCAAAACCACACAAAGATCCAACAAAGAAAGAGAACTTCAGGCCAATTTCCCTTATGAATATTGATTCAAAGATACTAAATAAAATTCTTGCCAACCAAATCCAAGTACACATCAAAATGATCATCCACCACGATCAAGTGGGCTTCATCCCTGGGATGCAGCGATGGTTCAGTATAAGGAAATCCATCAATGCAATCCACTACATAAACAAACTCAAAGAAAAAAACATATGATCATTTCATTAGATGCTGAAAAAGCATTTGACAAAATCCAGTATCCTTTCATGCTAAAAGTCTTGGAAAGAAGAGGAAATCAAGGCCCATACCTAAACATAGTTAAAGCAATATACAGCAAACCTGTAGCCAACATCAAACTAAATGGAGAGAAACTTGAAGCAATCCCACTAAAATCAGGGACTAGACAAGGCTGACCCCCTCTCCATATCTTTTCAATATAGTACTTGAAGTTCTACCTAGAGCAATTAGAAAACATAAGGAGGTCAATGGGATACAAATTGGAAAGGAAGAAGTCAAATTATCCCTATTTGCAGATGATATGATAGTCTATTTAAGTGATCCAAAAACCTCCACCAGAGAACTCCTATAGCTGATAAACAACTTCAGCAAAGTGGCTGGTTATAAAAGCAACTCAAGCAAATCAGTTGCCTTCCTATATTCAAAGAATAAGCAGGCTGAGAAAGAAGTTAGGGAAATGACACCCTTCACAATAGCCACAAACAATATAAAGTATCTTGGTGTGACTCTAACCAAAAAAGTGAAAGATCTATACAACAAGAATTTCAGGTCTCTGAAGAAGGAAATCAAAGAAGACCTCAGAAAATGGAAAAATCTTCCATGTTTGTGCATTGGCAGGATTAATATAGGTAAAATGGCCATCTTGCCAAAAGCAATATACAGATTCAATGCAATCCCCATCCAAATCCCAACTCAGTTCTTCACAGAGTTAGAAAAAGCAATTCTCAAATTCATCTGCAATAACAAGAAATCCAGGATAGCTAAAACTATTCTCAACAGTAAAAGAACTTCTGGGGGAATCAGTATCCCAGACCTCAAGCAATACTACAGAGCAATAGTGTTAAAAACTGCAAGGTATTGGCACAGTGACAGGCAAGTGGACCAATGGAATAGAATTGAAGACCCAGAAATGAATCCACACACCTATGGTCACTTGATCTTTGACAAAGGAGCTGAAAACATCCAGTAGAAAAAAGATAGCCTTTTCAACAAATGTTGCTGGTTCAACTGGAGGTAAGCATGCAGAAGAATGCGAATTGATCCATTCTTATCTCCTTGTACTAATCTCAACTGCAAGTGGATCAAGGATCTCCACTTAAAACCAGACACACTGAAACTAATAGAAAAGTAAGTGGGGAAAACCCTTGAGGACATGGGCACAAGGAAAAATTCCTGTACAGAACACCAATATCTTATGCTTTAAGATCAAGAATTGACAAATGGGACCTCATAAAATTACAAAGTTTCTGTAAGGCAAAGGACTCTGTCTAAAGCACATAACAGCAGCCAACAAATTGCGAAAAGATCTTCTCCAACCCTACATCTGATAGAGGGCTAATATCCAATATATACAAAGAACTTAAGAAGTTAGACCTGAGGGAACCAAATAACCCTATTAAAAATGGGGTACAGATCTAAACAAAGAAATTTCACCTGAAGAAATTTGGATGGCCAAGAAGCACCTTAAGAAATGCTCAACATCATTAGTCATTAGGGAAATGCAAATCAAAGCAACCCTGAAAGTTCACCTCACACCAGTCAGAATGGCTAAGGTTAAAAACTCAGGAGACAGCAGGTGTTGGCGAGGATGTGGAGAAAGTGGAACACTCCTCCACTGCTGGTGGGGATGCAAAGTGGTACCACCACTCTGGAAATCAGTCTGGTGGTTCCTCAGAAAACTGGACATGACACTTCCGAAGCACCCTGCTATACCTCTTTTGGGCATATACCCAGAGGATTCCCTGGCATGCAATAAGGACACATGCTCCGCTATGTTCATAGCAGCTTTATTTATAATAGCCAGAAGCTGGAAAGAACCCCAATGTCCCTCAGTGGAGGAATGGATACAGAAAATGTGTTATGTTTACACAATGGAATACTACTCAGCAATTAAAAACAAAGAATTCATGAATTTTTTAGGCCAATGGTTGGACCTGGAAAAATAACATCCTAAGCGAGGTAACCCAATCACAGAAGAATACACATGGAATGCAATCACTGAAAATGGATATTAATTAGCCCAGAAGCTCTGAATACTGAAGACACAATTAGCATATCAAACGATTCCCAAGAAGAAGGAAGAAGATGGCCCTGATCCTGGAAATGCTTGATCCAGCATTGTAGGGGAGTACCAGGACAGAGAAAAGGGAGGGGGAGATGATTGGAGAATGGATGGAGAGAAAAGGACTTATGGGACATATGGGGAGGGGGGAACTGGGAAAGGGGAAAGCATTTGGAATGTAAACAAAGAATATAGAAAAAAAATATAACACACAAAAAAAATATCAGCAGCAATACAAAAGATCCTGCCTAGCACATCTGACTTGTGCAGTGATTTAAGGATTTTCACACATTCTTGAAAATGGATGAAAACTTCTGGAAACTAATCCAGCTGGTTCTACCTACACCAGCCTCACTCTGGATTTCAGTGTTCACCGTGATGGCGTCCATGAGGCCAGCAGTAGGAGCCAGGCTGCTGAGTCTTTATTGTAGTGTCCACAGTTTTGCTGAGTGTGTGTGCCAATGCTGAACACAGTGCATATCCAAATCATAAAATGTTTCCTACACCAGAGAACACACTGGAGACGGCCCAAAGGTGAAACACAATTTCTATCCCAAAGAGCTCTTTCTAGCAGACCCAGCGGGCCACTAATGAACTGAACTTGAGGAACAAGCATCTCAGAGTGAAGCCCGTAGACAATCTCAGAATTATCTAAGAAATAGACAATCTCAGAATTATCTAAGAAATGAGTTGAAAGATGAGTCTTCTTCGGAAGCTCTTGAGATTGAGGTATCTGCAACCATAACTTTTAGAGGCATGCACACCTGTTGTATTTTATAATCTCTAAAAGCTTTAAGGCACTGTTCTTTCTTTCTTTCAATCATTCAAGTCTCCTCGCCTTAAAAGTTTCAGATGTCCGAGAAATTCCTTTGCATAAGACTTAGCAAATCTTTTTCTGAAATAAAAATAATCTTTGGCCATGGCCTGTCAGGACCCTAAATGGGGGAGCACAGGGTGGTTAGAGGCGGGATCAACAACTTTCCAAATAGTCAAGAGAGACTGGTTTAACTGATATTGGAACAGGACTTTTAAGAACAATGTAATAGAATAAAGCTTTCATTTATTTAAGATCTGTTATTGATATTTCTTTCCCAATCTGTGATTGACTCAGCACTGAGATAGTACATGAGAAGAGGTACCTGGCTATAAACTGCACCTTTCCTTGCCTGATCCGCATTCCTAGTAAATGCTAGAACTTGTTAAAATGCTGTTGAAGTCGTCAGACTATTCTCATGTGCTTGGTTTTCGTTTTGTTTTAATTTTTTTGAGAAAGCCTTCACTCTTCACATGAGGAAGCATTGAGTTACCAAGCTATTTCAGGTTTCAAAAAGTGTGTTTGCACACTGCCTTGTAAACACTCTCAGACATACCACAGAAGTCCCTGAAGTTACCTTGGAGGTAGCTCAAATTTATCTCTATCTTGCTCACGTAAGATAAACACTGAAACCATTGCTCCAGAGAAACTATTTTTCTAAGCTGATTGCTTTTCAGAGTGAAAGTTAAAGGACTGGCTTCTGAGCTTGAAAACTCAATGGTCTGTTTGATGAGGTCACCCATTCTAAACAGGAGTTAAAGGCACAGCTGCCGTCTCCACTTCCCCCTTGTGCAGAGTCTGCCACTCATCTTCGAGTGCCCTTTATAACGGAACAAACATGGCAGAAAATACAGAGCTGAGCTCTAATCCAGGCTGACATTTAGATTCCCACCTCCCTTCAATAATTCCCCCAGATCCGGCATTCACAAAGCTGTGGTCCACGGGCCAAGACTGCTTGCAGCCAGTTTCTGTAAACAGGCATACTGGAACAGAGCCACACCCTCTTGTTTACAGAGCACCCAAGTCTGAGATACCACTGCAAAGGCAAAGTTAAGTCAGGGTTAAGAAGGGCCACAGAGCCAGAGAACAGCCTTGGCAAAAGGAAGTCACACCAAAAGGAAGTCACACAGGCAGATCCTGGGAGTGTTGACAGTCACAGTAGCTGTAGAAGCCACAGCTCCTAACAGAGGGAGACAGAAGTTTGGGTGTCTGCTCAGTATGGATGCCTCCTCTGATGAAAAAGAATCTACTGTGTGGCTAATCTTTGAGGAAAAACTAATACCACCATTATTAGAAGGAAAAAAATGTGGGCTATATTTTAACAAAATAATGTCATTCAAAGTGAGGATTTTCGTAACTTTCTCTTTTGAGAATGAATCCAGGAATAACCAGGGTAAAATAGTCAGTTGGAGATCCCCAAACTTTCCAGGCTTTGTACTTAGTTTCTATGCATTATGCTAGCTCTCCATAGATTCAGTTATCCATCTTGTCTCTCAGGTAGATATCAGTGTGTTTAGATACCAGTGCTTTGTCTCCTTCTTACTCTCGAATACCTTCTCAATTATTCACTCACACCGTGGTGATTATGCCCTGCCTACCTAGGGTGAGAACTATGCAAATCCCAGGAAACAAGCAGACTTGAGTGGGTTTTCATAGAAAGGCTGTCAAGAGTCAAGTCTGAAGCCCTTTTATCTGAACTTCTAAATAAAGAGGACAGAGAAGACCATAGATTTGTTTACCCAGATAAAAACTATAAGACTATATAAGCAGACAATCCAACTTTATACACAAAGTACTTTTAAGTTAACATCAATAAATTTTCAGTAGGGTGACTTTTGCCTATTTTAGTTAGTGTATGGCTTCAACCTTAGATAACCTTACTCAAAGTTAAATGAAAAGGACATTTGAACAAATAAATTGGTAACTACCACAGAACATATTGACAGTTAGAATCAATAGACACCATACAGGGAATGAACAGAGAGGGGAGACACAGCCAGACTCTGGGGGTCTTACAAAAAAAATTCATCTGCTGCAACTTTCTTTTTCATTGGGATTAATGAGAACCAGTTGGAAGCTCTAAATGAGGAGCTAGGACATGAGATGTTTCTTTTCCTTGACCAATCAATCTGCACACACACACACACACACACACACACACACACACACACGGGCTGGAGAATGAATGCAGGATACTGAACCATCTAGCAAGGTGGAGTAACACTAAAGCAAGGCCTGAAGCAGGGTGCCCTGAAGTAGGGAAGGGCAAAAGACATTGGAATCAGCAGAGAGTAAAGAGGTTTTGTTTTCCAGAATTGTTATTGATGCAGAGAAATAAGTCACAATTGAGTTTATCACCTTGGGCAGCCACCTGAGTGATGGTGGCAGATACTGATTGGTGTGACAGGGAGGAGAGGGATGAGGAATATGCTTGTGGAGCTCAGTGTGTGCAGTGTATAAAACGTATCCTTAAACTACAGCCTCTGCTGTCCGGATCTCCTCTCATGAATACTAATACCTCGCCTCGCTAGGCCACTGTAGACAGGATTTCTCACCTGGGAAGGGAGAGAGCAAGCATCAAAGGGTGTTGGTGTTAAGAGACAGATGTCACACTCATCCTACCCCATATCTTTTCCAGCCTCCTACCTGGTAATCAGAAAGCCTGGCAATCAGAATGCCTGGCTGAAGGGTCTTCCCATGAAATGTGAAATAGCCCCACACTCCAAGGCCTAAGCAGAGACTCTCTCTTCCACTGAGAGCCCTGGTTCTATTCTGACTCCACCAGGCCATCTGTGGCCAGTGCCACAGCCTGAGCTTTTCTCTGAGCTCCTGGCAGGCTGTTGTGTCTCTTGTGTATCTGCTGATGGCACTGATAACTCTGACAAGCCACTCTTCAGTCCCTAGAAAGCCACCTAGGTGTCCCTCTCCCACCATATCTAAAATGTAACATTTAGAATCTAAAGATCCTTCCAATGACTGCAGATGCTGTCATTGGCAAGGCACACAACCAGGCCCTGGTGCTGCAGTCCCAATCTATTTACAGCAATTGGTAGATTAATAATGGATGAGATTACCCAGTGTTCACACTGTGAATGAGGAAGGAAAGTCATCATAAAACTCACTGGGTACAGGGGAGAGTGGGAGTGATTGACGGGGTTGGCCATGAAGGTGTTTCTGTAGTAGGAAAGAGATCATCTTCATCATCTGAGAACATGAGGACCAAAAGAACAGAATAAAGAGGCCGGGGAGGTGGCTTAGAGGGTAGGAGCACTTGATTTGTAAGCATTAAGATCTGAGTTCAAATCTCCATTACCTACACCAAAACCTCAGTCTATAAATGCTTATGTCTATAAACGCAGAATGGTGGTAAGATGCAGGTGAATCCCAAAAGCATGGGCAGTCAGCCTAGTAGAAAAGGCTAGCCTTTGGTTCAGTGACATATGGGGACCACACCTATACATGCATCTTGTACATAAAATACACATCACATGCAGAGAGAATGATTAACTACAACACTCTGAGAAAATGAAAAGTTAAACCTGAAATCATTGCAGTCATTTGATGGCCATTTCTGTATTAGACCAGAGCAGGAGATGGAGCTCAGGAAGACAAAGCCACCCCAAGCAGGCCTCCAGACGGACCCAGTAGTCTACTGTTAAACGTGCTTTATACCTGTGGCTCTTCAAAACTGGAGAGTGACACCAGGAAAGGCTCCAGTGTTTCCACTAGGCTAGCCTTGACTGAACCTCTGCCTTGTGTTGATCTTCTACTCCAGGCTTTTGGTAGAACAAGGAGCTGTGTGCTTCCAGGAAATGTGTGCTCTCTCCTTTCACCTTGCCACCTCCCACCTGGATAACTGCAGATCAGTTAATCTGGGAGGTCTGCTGGATGGAATTTCTTCTATAAAATATTTTTCAGTGAAATAAATAAAGACATCATTTCCAAATCTTAAAAAAAATATTGTATCCATTGAAAGCTCCAAGATATTTTATAAAAAAAAATTAAAAATTTGAACTGAGACTGACCCTGTTTTTGGACCATTTGAAGAGTTGTTCCTTTAAACCCACCCCACATAAGGACACAAATTATCACTGCCTTCAGAAAACAGAGAAGTTCAAACAACACAATTGTGAGGAGAAATGTGGCCAAAACTAAAGGGAAGATTAAAAAGATATTAAGGGGCACACAGAGAATTAGTGCTTGTTTGTCGGTCACTTATGTCACCTCAAAAAAAAAAACATAATTTACAATTGAAGCCCATAAACAGAAGGGTACATTTCCATAGGAGAAGCAGAAGAGACATCAGCTTCCTACTCTCAATGCTTCTGTAGGAAAGCATCTGCTCTCTTTTTTTCTCCATAAGTCATCTCATTCGTGGGGGAATGTAAGAAATAAAGGAACGCTTCATCAATTGTACTTAAATTTATTATTCCTTTTGCTCCTGCTACATAGAAAACACAGGCATATAGCTATGCTGTCATCAGAGAGAATTCATGGGGCTCTCTACCTGCATTCTCAAGGAGTTGGAGCACAGATATTGGGTAGCATGGTATATTCTACTCAGAATTTAGAGCTGACAGTGGACAGAATTAGAAATGGAGACAACATCCACTTATTAGTGAGTGCATACCATGTGTGTTCTTTTGTGATTGGGTTGCATTGCTCAGGATAACACTTTCTTGCTCCATCCATTTGTCTAAGAATTTCATGAATTCACTGGTTTTAATAGCTGAATAGTACTCCATTGTGTATATATACCCAAGCTCAAGAAGGAGGAGGACTTAAGTGAGGGTGCTTTGGTTCCTCTGAGAAATGGAACAAATAGTCACAGGAGCAATAAGGGAGAAAATGTGTGGAGCAGAGACAGACGTAAAGGCCACCCAGAGACTGCCCTACCTGGGGATCCATCCTATAAACAGTCACCAAACCCTGACACTACAATGGATGACAAGAAGTGTATACCAAAAGGAGCATTCCACAGTTGTCTCCGGAGGGGCCCTACCAGAGCCTTACAAATACAGAGGCAGATGCTAGCAACCAACTATTGGACTTGGCATGGGGTCCCCAATGGAGGAGCTGGAGTGTGGTCTGGAGGAGCTAAAGTGGTTTACAGCCCCATGGGAAGAACAATGATTTTGGCCACCCAGATGCCCCAAGACTCCCAGGGAGTGAACCATCAACCAAGGGGCACACATGGTTCCAGCCAAAAATGTGGCAGAGGAAGGCCTTGTTGGGCATCAGTGGGAGGAGTGGTCCTTGGTCAAGTAAAGGCTCAACAGAGGCCTGAACAAAGGGAAACCGAGGGGGGGAGGTGGGAGTGTTGTGTGGAGGGACATATACGTGGAGGAGGGGGAGGCCTGGGGGTCTTAGGGGAGGGGAATATTGGGAAAGGTTTTACCATTGGCAATGTAAATGAAGACCATATTCAATAAAAATAAATAAATTGAAAAAAAAAAAAGAAATGGAGACAAGTCAGCTCACTCTGTATCAACCCCCACTGTGAACCTGTTCCAAATGGTGACTAAGTCACAGGCAAATATTTTCACAGCCTACTAGACATTAGGTGACCCCATCTTTGAGCCATGAGGCAATGGTATTCCATCATTCCTTGATGGGCAGATGTCAGGACTACTAATTAGGCTGTTTCTGAAAATTTATGGGGAGGAGTGGCTGTGTGAGCAGGAAGCTGTACAACCCATTCACCACACCATCCAGGTTACACAGAGGCTCCAGGCCAAGACCATCTGGAAAATGCAGTTACCTTCAACGTGGCAAAAGAGGTTTTACCTCAGAGGGCTGCACACCTGACCCCTTAGTTGGTGAAGTCAGTTTCCAAAAGCGTAAGAGCATCGATGAGCATGCCTCTGCCCAAAGCAGCCATAAATGTTACAACTGATATTTTATAGACAGCAGCAAGGTATACTCAGTCAAAAGTCGAATACCTATTCATCAGGAGAGTCTTTGGTTGGGCAAATGAGTAGGTAACTCTGGTCCAGATGTGGCTGATTTATGCTGCAGATGTTGTCCTGCCAGCAAGCTGGGACTGTTGGACATCCTAGCACATACCTTTAATCTCAGCACTCGAGATTCAGCGACAGGGCATCTGTGAGTTCAAGAATGACCTGGTCTATTTAGCAAGATCCAAATCAATTGGGGTTGTATGATGAAAACAAACAAACAAAACAAAAAACTTGCCTCAAAACAAAAACAAAGAAACAAACAAAAACAAAAGAGAAAGAAAAGAAGTGAAGGTAAAGGAAGATAATGTTATCCCACTACCTACACAGAGTTTCTTGGTTCTTGAATGACTTCACATACTTTAAGAGGCTGAATATTTCAATTTCAAAAAGAAAACATTTCCCCAAACCCCATCACTCTGTGTAGGATAGAATGAGCTCTGGGGTCACTTAGAGTCTAGAATGGATCTCCTACAGCTCAGAGACCCCATAGCAGTAGTAATGACAGATAAAGAGCTGTCCTGGTGCCCTGGAGACCATCCTATGAGTATGACGCATTGTGTACTACTGTGCTTAAATCTGCGAAAGTTAGCTCAAGCCTGTAGTCTGAGCACTACAGGTGGAAGCAAGAGGATTGCTGCGAGCTCCAGGCCAACGCATGCTACAAAGTTTATAGTCTGTCTCAAAACTAAAGTTAATGAATATGGTGAATAAGTATCGGTGGTCACACATGTAACGAAGTTTCAGTTCTCAATACTGCAAAAGTGAATTAAAGAAAATAATGAGTCACTTTTGAGCATAGAGCAAGAACCACTTTGAACCCTTTAGTTTACAATAAAGATTCCTGTTTTGTTTGTTAAGATGGAGTCTCATGTAGCCCAGGCTGCCCTCTAATTTACTATCAGCTGAGGATGACCTTGAACTCTTGATCTTTCTGCCTTTAGCTCTAGAGTATAGACTTACAGTCACAAGTGTGCAGCACCGTGTCTGGTTTAGATTGTGCTGGGGATCAGATCATGTCTTCCTGCGTGTTAGGGAAGTGTTCCATCAACTGAGTTACACTTTCAAGTCCCACCATAAACATTTCTTATGAATTTAAATGTTTCTTTTTTTCTCTCTCTACTTGTAACTCAAATGCATTTATCTTACATAAACATTTGAATTAGATATAGCCCTATATAATTATAAATGAAATTCCATACATGTATGCATTTAAAAGTAGCTAAAAGGGCAATTAATATAAAACAATGCATTAATTAATGTATTAAAACTAATCAATTTGTTAAACTTTTAGATAAAAATTCTAATTTCAGCATTTTAAACTATTCCATGCATGCTCCTTTCTTATTCTTTGCTCTTAGTGTTAGGAGAAATTTACAAATTTCGGTATAAATGAAGAAATACACAAAACCCTTTCTTAATGTAAAGTGTCACCTGTATACTTGTTGACTCATTTTACAAGTATCCCAGTAATTGTTCTGAGGGGTCCTCTTCAACAGAACGATGTCCAAAGTTGTCGGTACTAAGCAGGCAGGAGCTCTGTAAGTACGATCAGACAGCGACCTGAGTGTCAGTGTAACCTGCAGGGTTACACTGTGCTGGGGCTGGCTAGACTACTACAAGGAATAAGAAATGGACAGGCAGGAAATAATGAGACGTGACCAGAATCAAGTTCCTTTGTTTGTTTTCATTTTTGTTTGAGCTGTTCTAATTAGGAAGTGGAGTATCTTAAACAGAAGTTCCTGCAAATGAAAGTCCTCGAGGATCTTCAAAGAGGTAGCTCCGAACCAGTTCAGAGCAGCTTACATTATTGGACAGAACTATGGGTGATGAGGGGCAAGGGTTGTCTCCTCCTCCTCCTCCTCCTCCTCCTCCTCCTCCTCCTCCTCCTCCTCCTCCTCCTCAGCTACTCACTTCAACACTGTGGTTCAGAGCAGCATCGGTAGCACACGGACCTTCTCCATTCTTGTGGGTTTCATTCGGTGCAAAAGTAGAACAGCATCAAAAAAACAAAAACAAAAACAAACAAAAAAAAACCGAGGGTAATAAATGTTCGCTTACAGAAGCGCGTTCCTTCATTTCTAATCCCAGCATCCTTTCTCTGGTTTGTACTTTTGCTCTGGCTTTGGCTCTGGTTCTTGCCCTTGTTCTCGCTTGGTTCTCTCTCTCTCTCTCTCTCTCTCTCTCTCTCTCTCTCTCTCTCTCACACACACACACACACACACACACACACACACACACACACACACACACACACATATACACACACCTCTCACCTGGGTCCGTCACTCTGGCTTATAATTTAATTCCACAGCCCGCCCTTTGAAAGCCATTTTAAGTTAAACTCAGAGTGTCTTTGCGGATAGGAGTAGAACTGGCGGAGTTTAACAGGGATCTGTCTCATTCTTCCTCCTTGTAGTGAAGAAACAGCCGGATTTCCTAGTCTCCTCTTAGCTCAAGAGCCTTGTCATGAAATAATTAGAGCTCCACGAAAGATCCAAATAAAGGAACCGTTTGCTGTGGAGATGTATAAACTGGATATAGGTGTAAATGGTGCCAAAATTGAGTCAGAGAGATTAGCTCGCAACCCTGCTGCGGAAGGCCCAGCAGGATGAAAGTTCCTCGCACACAGTGAGAGGCTCTCAAGCCCCACTGGTCACTTTCATCTCTGGCTGCTCAGAACAGAGCCTCTTTCCTGCTGGCTCTGGCACTGTGACCAGGGAGAGACCAAAGGGGCTGCAGGGACAGCAGACACAAAAGCAAGCCCAGGAGGGCTTAAAGGCAACCACAGGCTCCGAGAAACAGGAGCTTGGGCTTCGGTGCTAAAGAGGCCTGTGATGGGCCCATAATAAACCTCAAAGACACAAGCCTGGATGGCTGCATGCAAAGTGGGGAAGCTTTGCAATTACCGCTCCTGCCAGCCCTATTCATCTGTGGAGGCTCTCCCACAAAATGTCTATTCATTCCTCCCCAGATGGGTCCGTCTAACGGGAGCACGGTTGTGTCCAACATTGCAGGTAATTACATCATGAGAATATCGCAGTCTTTAATTTTCTGCAGGTGTCTTGGACACATTCTCCGAAATTTCTTGCCCCCAGAGGAGGTGAGCATTTCTTCCCTGCTCATTCCTAGTTCAAATGCTCTGCCTGCGAGGACCAAAGCAACCATTTATCTCTATAGTTATTGAAAGGCTTGCATGGTACAGTCTTTCTTCCTCATATTACAAGTGTCCTTAACAACATCCACAAAGATGAAAATATGTATGTGTGAATAAACACACATATACACAGACAATAGACATGCAAACTCACACATAGATATACCCAAACACACACACACACACACACACACACACACACACACACACACACGCGCGCGCGCACACACATACACACACAGAAAACACATGCAGAGACATACACAAACACATTCACGGACTAATACACACAGACCCACACAGACCTACACAAACACACAGACACACATACAAACACACTGACATGGATGACATACGTAAACACACACATGTGATAGCACATACATCTTGTCACTACACTCCCTAGCATCACAACCATTAGCACCTCTTTCAGAACATCCCTTCCAAGAGCTTCAGCAAGTCTGTAGCCCTGCAGAAGACACTCAGCCGTTTACTCTTTCAAGTTCTTAGACTTAGGACAACTGAGATTGTACAGGAAGGAGAGTTGTACAGGAAAGGACAATGCTCTGGGCTGCTTTATTTCCTCAAACAACTGCATGTGCTACATGCCTTATTTATCCAAAGGACTCTTTGACCCAGTCTAAATGGATTGCATTTTTATGAATTGCACAGAGTTCTGTCGGTGTTCACCAGCATTCCCTTGTTGTAAAACACAGGAAGTTTCACCTGACAGCAGAACTGTGACAAAGGAGATGTTTAACACACTGAGTAATTCATGCCAAGGAAGGGGAAGCCTTTTATTGTTTTCAGTGTTGGAACACTCAATTATATGGAGACAAATTGAAATGAGGCACACATCGCTCAAATTGATGGAGAGAGCGTTAAACATTTCTTGGATTTCACGGCTTCACTACGGAGATGTTGCTAGGTAACAGAAGAATAAAGATGAGATGATTTTCAACTGAGGACAAGACTAGTTACTGAAAAAGTCAAACACGACAGCACGGAAAGCATGTGTTCTTCCTAAATCCACATCTTCTTTAATTTTAATGTTTTTGTTTTTGTGGTCTTTTTCAAAGACATATATATTTTTATTTTATGCATATGAGTATTTCTCTCTGTGTTTATATGTGTACCACATGTGTGCCTGATGACCATGTAGACCAGAGAACAGCAAATGCCCAGAAGCGATCAAGGGTTCTCAACCACTGAGTTATCTTTCCAGCCCCCATGCACGTTCCTTTTAAAGAAGTTTTTAGATGTCATAGTGTTTCCTTGCTTGTAAGTATAGTAATACATATATGATGCTTACAAAAGACAAAACTGTCAGATTGTTTGGAACTGGAGTTATAAATGGTTGCTAGCTGCTGTGTGCGTGCTGGGAACTAAATCTGGGTTCTCTGCAAGAACACCAGATGCACTTTACTGCTTAGTCTAACCCTCTCTTCAGCCCCATAACTGTTTACTGAAATGCATAGTTATCTAGAAAACAATGTCATCCATGATGTCACAGTATAGTTCATGGAAATATTGGTAGCCATATTCTTTTGTTTTGAAATCCATTCTACCTTTGAAATATAGTGCTTTATGCTTCAGAAGTCAGGCTTACAATCAGTTCTCACTAGAAATATCTTCTATCATCCCCTACTGTTCAAAGACTTATCAACCAAGCATAAAATTACCATTGGGTTTCTTTCAAATCCAGATCCCTAACCACCATGGAACATTTTGATTATATGTAGAAAATCTAACTGTACCTAACACTTTTTTAAAAACATACTTATAATTTTTTTTTAGTAAAAATCAACATGCTCTTGAGAGTGACTTACCTTTCATTTTTATTTTGAATGCAGGATATAAATAATACATAAATTACTCCAGAGAACTGTCCTCCTATTGAAACCCCAACTCATCAATTTATAGATAGAACAGTGACAGCACAGTAAAACACCTCAGCCATTTCTTCCTCATTGATAGTTCCTGACTATCACAGGATCACAGCTGTGGGTCATTGCAAAGACCATTTTGTCCTGGACTTCCATCATGGCTCAATTCATTTAAGAAAGCCAAGATATCCAACAAGGCCTCGAGCCATGAACTTAGTGAACTCCTGTAAAATATACTCAACAAAAACCTCCTAAGGCTGAGGAAACTCTAAAATGAAGAACATTTACTATTCTTGGACCAAGATAAATTATTCACAATGTGCACATATTCCTTAATTTAAACTTTTTGAGAATTTTCATACATTCCCACTGTATTTATATTTTCCTCACCCTTTTTTCCAGCTCCTCTAAATTTCCCCAATTTCCTTCCAAAGACAAGACTTCTTTTCTCTCATTTGTTATTCTTAATATGCACACTTATATATGCTTATTTACAGACAAGCATACAGATTATATATATATATATATTATATATACATATGATTGATAATGCAATGTACTGAGTCTATTTAGTGTTGGTCACATGTACGTGTGTTTAGGATTTTCCTCACAGGATTAGATAACCTATCAGATGGTTAACCCCTGGAGAAAACTAATGCTCTCTCAGAAGCCACCCACTATCTGTAGCTCTTCATGTAGTGGTGGGACCCTATGCAATTTCGCCATCCAGACTGGCATGTGAAATGACATGTCATCTTGCAGGTCTCGTTTACGAAAGCATATTATTGAGATTTCATGGTGGCAGTTTCTCAGTCATGGCACTACAAATTGCCTAGTACAACTCTTTAAACTCTCTAGGTCCAGGGTCACTAAGACTTGTACAATTGCTGTTTATCCACACAATTTTTTTTATAAAGAATGAAAACATGTCATTACCCTCTCCTAAAAGGCTCTGTACCTAGACAGGTAAAATGGCTGTGAGGAATTCTGTCCACTCTAAAAGCTTGAAAAAAAAGTCTAAATGCTGTCTAAAGTGTAGGCCAGCACAATGGTCTCCAGCCTCACCAGCTCTCTCTTCTTGATGTTGTGCCTTGGTCCCTCTGTAAAAAGCTCGGATCATCTTGGGGACAGCACTGTGTGAATCATGTCTGAATTCTTTTTAACAAAGCTCCCAATGACTAGTAAGCCAATCCGAGTACAGGGTAGGATTCTGATAGTATTCCTTGGTGTTTCCACAACACAATTCCTGTCCCTTTTTCAAAAAAAAAAAAAAAAACCCTATGTTCCCATATGTCACTTTGCCATGTATGAGGTCAACATAGTGTCTACATTGGTGTAAAGAGATCATACCAGCTCCCAAATGGTGGTTTTATTGTGTGTGTGTGTGTGTGTGTGTGTGTGTGTTTGCACAGTATACCAACTGGGTCCTAAAGGGAAATCACAGATTCCTTTGCTGTTGTTGGTCTCAGTTCTCAGTACAATATATGCAGGATTTGTGGCCAATCCTTTCTCTTGAACTCACCAGTAACTTAGAGGAAAGAAGTTCATCCTGTATATGAATCCTGTATTGTACGATTTCGATCAAGTGAGACTTGGCTCCTGTGAGCCAGAGAATCCGATGCCAGGCAAGGGATGCTGTATCTGGATGTAGGACACCTATAAAAGTTGGTCCCATCAATCAAAATAACTTCATAATGGACTTCACACATGCTACACCTGAATTGCAGGCTCCCTAGCAACAGGCATGTACCCCAACCATGTATACCACCGTGATGGGACTGGAGGAGAAAAGAGGGCTTCTCCACAAGCTCCTCATATTCTTTTCTTAAAGGTGGGAAATCTCCCTTAGTTCAGAATGATTTGCCTCAGATTCATGCATCAGTGTCAAGACAGATTTCATTTCCAACTCGCAAAGGGTTAACTTGGCTTTTTACAAGCAACATAAGCAATTTAATTTGCATATTACAGAAATACCACCATTAGCTTGCAATGCAATTTAAATTTAATGCCACCCTCCACATAGATATATTTTGTTTTTTGAAAAGTAGACAGATGAGCCCTCTTTCCAGGGTTTTATGGCTTTAAATAAGCCCAAATTATGTCTGGAAGTAAAATAGAGACTAAAAAGGTTAAAAGATAAAAATTCAGTCCAGTGGCAAGAAAATACTTTGAATAAAAACAACAACAAGAATAAGTAAAAAATAATTTTATATGGTAAAAGACAGGACAGTCTTTTTCTATAGGATTGTTCCAAATTAAAAATGTGTGTGTGTGTGTGTGTGTGTGTGTGTGTGTGTGTATGTGTGTGTTTCATCCTGAAACCCAGAACATTGGGGCAGTAGCAGGAACCCATCTCTGAGCTTGTTTAATTATTTAATACTTCAGTTAGGTGATACTTCTAGCATTCCTTCCCAACAAACAGAAGAAAGAATCATAGATATCAGGATGAATTTTAAAATCTTGAAACAGTGTGTATGATGACTGTAACAAAAGACTGTAACATAAGCCAGCTAGCACCCTTATGATGGAGACAGCAAAAGCTGTGTTCAAGTATATCCCAGTGGCATACAATGTCTAGAATGAATCTCTCCTGACTGCTGTTAAAACATCTCTGTCCTTCATCCTTCAAAACAGTTTGCCCCAGTGTGGTTCCCAAGGATAAAAACATGTTAAACAGTTCCTAGGAGCATCCACACACTCCCTTGGCCCTGGATACTATATAGGTAGATCTCCAAATGTATTCAATGATTTCATTAGATCCAGAACCAGCAGGTTAAACTCTTAAAATCACTCTGCTAATCTCTCCATAATGAGGACTTCACCCAACCTGAGGTGTTTTCCAGAGCCATGATCACCTGTCCTCCATTCTTACTCTATGTGACTAGGGCATACCCTTGGGCATATTAAAACTCTTACTAAATAGTCACAAAATGCTTCATTTGACAAAGCCCAGGGCATTTACCTTCTTAATTCTAAAATCCTAAATTAGGGGCTTTTAGACAGGAAAATCCATACAAAATCATTTGATTTTAGCTGACTACATAGCTACTTGGGAGACACTCATGGCATTATTAAGGCTGAATGGTGTGAATGATCCTGAAAATTCTGTTGTCTCACCCATACTTCATGGCCTATGACACTAGAATCAACCATGTCAGACAACACCACATCTTTTAACAAGGAGATTTGAAACTAGATCTCAAGATTTTTGTGTTGGAATGAGTTCATCATCTTGAATTTTAAAAGGGAGCATATAAGTCTTTGGATATTAACTGCTATTTCATCTAATCTCCTCTCCTTACGATGAGACCTCAATATTCCTGCCATCCTAAGTATCTAGGTGCCCTTGGTCATCTTCTGGGGCTTAAAAATTAACAACAGTGAAGACTTTGAATTCTTTCCATGGTCCAATAAAGCTGGAAATAGCCATATTAACTTGATGTCCATCTCCAGATGTTTGTAGAGTATCAACTCTTGAGGGTTTATTGTTAGCGTATCTAGTATGATAGTGTCAGTGTGAAGGTCTTTGTAGCTGGATACTTCCTTTATAAGCAAGTACTAGAACTGAAGAATTCTACTTACCAGTCAGAGGAAGAGGTTCTGCGACCCTAAACCATATCAAATTGCTCTTAAGTAGGCGGCTTTCTAATGAAAGAAGAATTTTTTCAAAAAAGACCTACAAAGCCCATCTCCTATCGCAGGAAAACTGGTTCAGTTATCTCCTTGGTCGCTGCTCACTCTCTCCACACAACAGTGTGTTTTTTAGAGCAATAACCTCTGCTTGTCTAATTTAAATGTGTTCTATAGAGATCACAAGGACTAGGAAGTCAGGGAAACTCTGAGCTAAATCTTAGACAGATTCACTTGCAGCATCACAGGTTACCATCAGTTAGTGCTCCTGCATATCGGGAAGAAGATGCTGATGTTAAATTGGGGTCGATGCTAGTGAACAGTGAGACTGGCTGAGCCTGAACTTGAAAAACTCAATGTAAAATATTAAGTAGAATACTTTTTACGAATACCCACAATGGTCAATATGAGCATTTGTTTTCTTTTTTTTGCAGAAGAGTTTTTCACATACCCACCCTCCCACCCCAACCCCGCCCCCCCCCCCCCACACACACACACAATTTGGAACTGACTCTTTAAAAAAAGTGTTTCTTCTTACTCACGAATCAGTCCCCAAATAAAGCAATGATGGAACAGGAAAGCATACACGGGAAATAAAATTTGAAGCAGATGGCAGGAAGCCCTTGAAGAAAAATTACACATGTGTAGATGACCCTACTAAGGAAAAATCATTCTGGTATAAACACTGGGTTCATTCAAGAGATGGTTAAGAACAGGAATAAAGTGAAATAGTTTGACCAGTAAGTGATTACCATGGGGGAAATATTTTTAAATTTATTATTTGCGCTATAATTCATAGTAAGTCCTGATAGGCCCTTCCTTTCTGAGACACGAAAACGAAGCCTGCATTGTTCACCCTTCCTGGCAACGTCTAACTTCCAAGTGCACTTGTGAGCTGTGAGGACTCTTATTTCATAAGCAGTGCTTTCAGGGAGAGCTTCTCTGTTCCTGGGTCTGAGGCTGTAAGACAAAGGCATGAATGGGCTGCTTACGGGGTGTGCACTGAGCACGCAGAGGGGGAAGTGCTTACCAGCACCAGGCTTTGTTCCTCGCTCTAGGTGGATTTTATCAATGACTGCTTTTTCTAAAGCCTTCTGGGAAATGGAGACAATCTGCTCCATTTTACCTCTTTCTTTGTCTGGAAGTGCTGCGTGCATGACATAAAACAGCAGCATGGCCATTAGAATCAGACTTAAGGGCTAATATTAATAGACTTATATGGTACTTTTTTTTGGGGACAATTCCACTTCTAAATCTAGTCATGAAAGAGAAAGCTGACCGTGACTCTGGACTGTCAATTTTAGCCACACATTTCAAAATGAGTTATACTAAAAATATCCTCTACTTAGCTTTTATTTTCCAGTCTTTACACTGTAATCTGAACTTTATGAAGCTTAAGTAATCTTTGTTTAATGGACACTTAAAATTCTTCACAATTTTTTTCATATCTAGGCATCTTTTGTACAACTATATATTCCATATTTTGAATAACCTTAATGTTTTTCTAGTCAAAGTGTAGGTGCGAATCTTGACTCTGTTAACATATTGCTTCCTGTTCTTCCTTGCTCTCAATCATATGTATTTATGGTAATACATATACAAATATATACATGTGTGCATATAGTATTTATGAATATATACATTTGTGTAAATATTTGAATTAGCATTTGCGATTGTATTTTTGTACTTATATAGAGGTACTATGAAGTTAAATCCTGTTGTTAAGATCTAGAATCACCTGGGAGGTAGGGCATGATTTCAGGGATTGTCTTGATTGCATTAACAGAAGTGGGAAGACCTGTTCACTGTGGATGGTATTGTGTCCTGGCTGAGGTCCCCTCTCTGCTTCTTGATTTTAGAGGGAACTTGACTGATGGCTTCAAGTTCCTGCACCCTTAACTCCCTGCCATAATGTACTTTGAACTGTGTAACCAGAATAAATCCTTTCTCCTTTATGTCTCTTTGGTTAGAGTATTTACTCAAAGCAACATGGAAAGAAACTAAGTCAGGTAGTATTTATGTGTGTTTAAATAGTATTCATATGCATATAGCAGTATAGATGGATAGTGTGTATTTATGTGTGAGAATGTGTAGTGTTTATATGTGTATGTATATATATATATAAATAGTATTTATTAATGCATATTTATACACCTACATACAGTATATGTGTGTTTGCAAAGAATTTTGTGTTCCTATCTACATGCCTTCTGTGATGTCTTTATTCTATGTCATTATATGTAATATGCACATTGTGTGCACCTTTTAACATGTAATCAGTTTCTGTGAGTTCAAGACCTTCTTGGTCTATGTTGTAAGTCACAGGACATCCAGGATTACATTGAGATTGAGACCATGGCACGTTGATTGTAAAGGATGATCAACCTGAAGCTAAAGTATTTGTATTCATGCAATTTGATAAGCGTTGTAGGAAATACTAAATACCCGACAGGACCCGTATGTCTTACTTGACAGAAGATGTGATTATATAGAGGTTTTGGCATAGAACCTATTCAGTTGGAGACAGAAAGACAAGTCAGTCTGCAAGGGGTTGGCAAAGCAAGCTGAGTCCAATGCTTTCAGGAAGGGGGAAATAAGTTCTCGAAGGCAAGGACTATGAACAACTGCTTGAAGTTGGAAGAGGCATGGAAATCATTTCCCCATAGAAAGTCTAGAAAGAAGGTTGTGCTGCATCTCAGAAGGTAGAGTGGTTGTTATAGAAGTGTGAGGAACTGAGTTTAAATCCCTAGAAACTAAGAAACCAAGCAAATACCTTTAATCCCAGTGTTGTTACTGGGAGATAGGAGATGGAGACAGGACCTTCTCTGGGAGTTTGGGAGGTTATCCTGGTGTACAGAGTTGTGGAAAACAACAAAGAGACACCTCCAAAGAAGAGAAGGGTACAGATCCAAAGCTTTCCTCTGACCTCCACATGCACACCTACATTCACACACATAATATATATCACACACATACGCACAGACATGCACACATGAACACTACACATATGTACATATACACAAACATACATACACACAAAAATGTACACATACACACACACACACATGTCAACTCAGTCTACAAGAGTATATGCCTGGGATGTCTTAATCTCCAGAAGGACAGAGCGAAATACACAATACAGTGACATTATCATACCTAATATTTTTTAAGATCTTTGAATTTATGAACTAATTTTGGCCTGTATTGCCAAGACTCAAGCATTAGCTGAGATTTTTATGGTCTCTTTAGTCCTCACAGTAACTCTTATAATGTTGGTACTGGCTTGCATCCCTCTGTCCAAGTGTAGAAATCAGGCAAAGGGAGTGAAAGTGGTTTCTTTATCACCATGCAACCATTGCTAACACAGTTTGAGCCAGAGCCCAAGATTCTATGGTGCCTCTTGATTCCAAGTAGCTCTTTTGTTGTGTTTGGACACTTATTGAGTGTGAAACAATATGTTAATATGAGATTTCCCCCTAAAAAGTAAGCTCTTAAGAGTAGGTATGGACAAGAGTTTGTTTTAAGCAAAGAAGCCAAGGGCAAAAGTGAGAAACTTGGAATCATGAGAAAGAAAGGATGGGAGTCAGCTTAGGGATCAATTACCAAGAGTGGCTCAGTGACAGTCCCCAAGGTGTCATCTTGAGACCCTTGCCAGAAGTGTGGGGAATACACTTCAGAGCTGCAGAGATCTTCTGCAGAGATGGTGTGATGGGGCAGCTGTCAACCACCAGGTCCCTCCCACTGGTTGCAATGTAAATTCTCACACTTTAGGATTCTGTACTCTCCCAGAATAGCAGGGTGGCTTCCTATGGTTTTCTCACACAGTAACTGAGTTCAACACAGGAGAGGTTCTTTCTGGTTCTATCTGCGTAGTTAGCTACATTAGCAACAAAAGAAGAAAAGAGTTGGCGCAGCTGGTCTTTGGACTCCCAGTTCCACATTCTGTCCTCTCTATGGTCCATCTTCTCCTGTATTTGCTTTTGCATCTCTATTTTGAAATATTATGTTTATAAGAAAACAAGTGACAAAAATGTAGACAATGTAGAATCCATGAAAAGCAGTCCTGTTTCAAACGGGCTGCATTTTGCCCCACTAAATGCATAGTGAATCACTAAAAAGTGGACATAGTAAAATATCCCACTCCTGATCTAAACTGTCTTCCTCAGTAGTCCACTTTAAAGAAGAAACTCCATAACTCTATGCTGATTAGTGCTCTTTGAATTTCAACCTCTCGAATGTTAGTTTCAATACTGTGATAAGAATTCAAATTTATCCAGTAGGAATTTTTATAAAATATGTTCTTCATACTTTCAAGCCTATTTCTTTCAAGTCTGTTGCCATTTCTTCTTCGTCTAATACTAATAACTAAATTTTTCCCATCCAAATGTCGTGCATAATTTGCTTTTCATTGGACAAAGAATCACTAAGAAGCAAGACAGAAAATTCTGAACATAATGTATCTCTCCAGATGGATTGCAATTCAAACTGAATAAGAGAAAAATAATAAATTCTTTGTATAACACTTTTAAAACTATTTGCCAATTTTATAAAGAATAGTTCTCAGGGGCTAGAGAGATGGCTCAGTGGGTAAGAGCACTTACTGTTCTTGCAGAGGACCTAGGCTTTATTCCCAGTACTTACATGATGGTTTATGACCATCTGTGCTTCCAGTTTCAAGGATATCTTTGTGTATATCTGTGTGTGTGTGTGTGTGTGTGTACATGTATATGTTTTAAACAGCATTTCTAAATCAGAAATATTTCTTTAAGAAACATCATAACAATTTAATCAAAGGAGCACAGAAAATAAAATTCATTTGTTATATGTAAATTTTATTGTTTTTTCAATCTTTTGTTAGTGTACTTGTAAATACAATGTTTTAATATTAGCATATAATAAAAGAAAACCTACTAGAAATAACAGACATTTATGACACCCTCAAAGCTGAATCATATATTAAATATGTGGCTAGAACCACTTTAAGAATTTACTCTAGATTTTAGTTTCATCTAGTATATACAAGTAATTGATTGTCTGCATGCATATATCACATGTGAATGATTTCTGATACTCGTGAGTGTAAAATGAATTAACAGTAGTGCCCCAAAATGTTTTCTAAAAGCATGATTGTCTAAAAGTATTAAAGATTCTAAAGATCATTATATTATGTAATTAGTACTTCCTAAGGATAAATCCCGGGTGTGTGAGATTCATTAATCACAGCCAAGCACACCGTTTGCCTGTGAAGGGCTATAAATCATTACATTTCACAAGGAAATATGGAGCCTGTGTGGGTCTCATCGGAGGGGCTCGCTTGCCATAATCACATAGCTTTTAAAACACGGAGAAAAAAACCTCTCCAAATATCCCAGCTACCAACTTGAAAACTTTATCTGATATTTAAAGTCATACATTCATAAGCTTCATAGAAATAGGCATGTTCTTTGGGGGCCCGATACAGTCAATGCCCAAACAGCAAAGAACAGATCCTGGAATCCTATTTTTCAAAGCTAACAACCTGTCTATGGAATGTGTTATTTTCAAAGACTAAGCAAATATTTCCTGTGTGTGTGCTTTATTAGGAAAAGTTTATCACACAGCAGTTTCAAACTGCTATTAAAAGTAGAAGTTTTCTGCTTAGCTTGATGCTATTTTTTTTCATGCACTATCTAGGGTCCTAGTTTCCTTGCAGAATTTCAGAGCTTGGCCCTCAGTTTCTGAAGACCAGTGCAAATGAGTGTGGGCTATACCAGGAGACTCAGCAGGTCTCCGAGTGTTAGAAACGCCAGGTGAAGTGTGTGTACATCATGGTGACCTACTCTGGCTGGTTGAAATTACATGTAATTTATCTTGCACAGATATTGTTCCTACCATCTGCACCAAATAATGCCGTTGTCTAGTGATAATGAAAGACATGCCACTAACATCAGGGATGATATTAGATTCTGAGGAACCTGAGTTCAGATGTACTGGGGAAACAAGACCGACAGAGAAGATCAAAAGCATGAAGAAATGTAAAACATGAACCTTCACACAAGAGAAAGGCCCAGCCATTTTCTATCACATCTAATAGTTAAAATAAAAACAGCATCCATTTATCATGTTGCAACCCCCAGCATCCTTACTGAATGGTCTCTGACAGTGCTTTGTGAAAATCCCCTTTGTTGCGTGTGTTAAATAATCACAAAGATGCAGGAAGATAGAGCAGGTTCAGATGGGAGAGATGCTTGCTGCTATTGACTGGTGCAGTCTGTCAGTGATCCCACACACTGCCGTCTGTAGATAATGTGTCCTTTCCCGATGTTAGCAACTTCGCAGTACATATTAGCCATTCCGAAAACCTCTTCTTCTTCACTTCGGGGTGCACTGAATTTCATCAGACTTTTGTCCCAGAGTTCTCCTAAATACTCTTTGTTCTCCAGATTCTCTGTTATGACCAGTGTGTGTTCTCATTTCAGTGGTATGCTGGGATCCCAGAGGGGAAAGCACAGGAGGGGAGACAGCCAGCGCCAAGACAAGAGATAAGCCCAGCTGGACGATGAGTCCTGTGAACTCGGCCCAGAGCTCAAGTCACTGTGCAGCAAGCCGTTCTGTGAGCTAAAGCGAATAAACGACACCTTTGCAGGCTCAGGCACTCCACAGGAGGGACCCAGGGAACATGTGGGGAAAGGATTAGCTATTAAAAGAGCGGCGCATAAGATAAAATACATTGACATAAAGACTTAATGCCATGTCAAAAGAAAATGTGTTCAAAATGTTCATTATGAGGAAGACAGAAAATGGGGCCAAAGAGAGGGCCCAGTGGTTAAGACTCTTGCTCTTGCAGAGGGCCTGCACTTGGATTCCCCGCCCCCTCATGGTGGCTTATCTGTAACTCCAGTTCCAGGAACTCTGACCCTTTTCTGACCTTCTTTGGCATTGCAGATATATGCATACATGTGCGTATACACATAGAATAAAAGTAAATCAGTCTCTGAAGAAAAAAAATAAGGCGGTGCTTAGTGCGTCTCAGACATATAACCCCACATTTGAGTGTTGGTTTCAGGAACATCAACACTAGTGTCTGCTACAGGGCCGATTTGGTTCAAGGCCAGCCAGAGGTGCATGAGAGCCTGCTCAGAACAAAAGTGACATCAGAACAACACAGAAGACATGTTTTGACAAGGAATAAAAACAAATTGTTCACAGACTACTAAATTTAATTAATGGACCAAATATCATATAGGGAAAAACATGGCGGTTTTTGCTGATTTACACACTGACATTCCGATGAGGTAACTGGTAACTAGCCATTGCTACCATGACACTAAGTGACTACTTCTTACCTGGGATTCTGAAACCAAAGAAGAATTAAAATTGCAATCTCTCAATTGGATACCTATACCCTCCTCCAACCACCACCACCAAAGACCAGGGACCACTCTAGGATAGAGACAGAAAGACTGTAAGCCAGAAATAGTGAGCATCTGCAGAGAAATGTTATTCTCTGGACATGACAGCCATGGCATATATGAACATATAACAACAGGGACTGCATGCACATGACCTACACATGATCAAGCCAGACCAAATCCCAGCCAGGTGTGGGAGGGACGCAGAAATCCTATCAATTGATGGCTGCTGGGAGGAGGGGCATTGGCTTTTCTTCAGGGATGCATCTGCTGAAAGATGTCACTCTGTGAGACACTTGTATCCCCACGCACATACAGGAAGCAGTGAGTGGACCCAGTGCAGTTAAAAAGGAAATCTGGACAGTAGAAGGGACGGAGACAGTAAAGCAGAAGGGGACAGTAAAGGAGGGAGGGAGCTGGGAAAGAGCGGAGCAGGGACAGCAGGATGCATTTTATCAAAGATGCTTGGGGGAGGGGGAGGGAAGGGGAGCACCCCTTGGAGGCAAGGGGGAGGGGGACTGAAAGGGGAGCAAGATAAATAAATACAAATAAATAAAATCCTTAATTAGAAAGAAATTCTTAATAAAAACCGAATCTGTTCCAGAAAACATTGTAGACTAAGAAAATTTGTGAAAGTTGATAGAAAATGTCCTCAGAATAACAATTTTAACATCAGCAAAAAATTACTAATAAGGCTAAAGTATTTTATACACACACACACACACACACACATACAACTAATAATTTAGAAAAGTTTCTTCCATCCATGAAGCATACAGTCTTTACACTTATATTTAACCATGCTAGAAAAAAGTTGAATTAGCCTTCTATTTCCTCTGAAAAATGTAATGAATAACACATGGAGCATATCAGACAATTAGTTACTAAATATTATTTTACTGATGAATTTGGTGATAACTGAATCTTTTTCTAAACAGTCCTCTTTTTTCATGCTCAGCTTTAACATGTAGTTGAGTGTTCTGCTTTTGTTCCAAGGGAACACCGTGACTTGTGAATTGTGTACGTTTAGACTCCCAGACTTTGAGCTATCCGTACTTCAAAACTGAACAGCAAGGGATGACTTGCCAGGAACAGTCCAGTCTGTCGCAGGCGCCAAGAAGAAGCAGCCAGTGAGAAACGAGAGCCCCAGAGCAGTGACTAGTGGCAGTAGGGCTACGTGTGATCCATGAACACACGTGTGTGCATTGTGAAGTGCCTACAGTGACCACAGGCAATGGGGATCTTCTTCCAGCACTAGAAGATAATTCCAGCCCTCACTGAAGTCCTGGAAATGAGCCTCTGCATACTTCCTTTCAATAAGATTATAAGTAGAAGTTGGCCAAAATGCCTAACAGTGGGGACATGGAAATAGAAGAGGCAGCCTCCTGTAGCCAGGCAGGATGCCGCCCACCCCCCCACAATGGAGGAATAAAGACAGTCACCCACCCACCAAACTTTCCACCCAAAATGTATCCTGTCTAAAAGAAATGCAGGCATGGAGCAGAAACTTAAGGGAAGGCCAACCAATAACCAGCTCAACTTGAAACCCATCTGATGGGCCAGCATGAATCACTAACAATATTAATGATACTCTGTTTTGCTTGCAGACAGGAGCCTAGCATAACTGTCCTCTGAGAGGCTCCACCCAGCAGGGGACTGAAACACGTACAGAAACCTACAGCCAAACTTTAGACAGACATTGGAGACACTGACGGAGGGGGACTGAAAGCCCTACAGCAGATGGGAACCCCACAGGAAGAATACCAGAGGCAACAAACCTGAACCCCTGGAAGATCTCAGAGTCTGAACTACCAACCAAAGAACACACACAGGCTGGAAGATTCCCCTCACCACATACATAGCCAACAGGCATCTCAGTCTTCATGTGGGCCTTGTCTGGCCTAAGGAGGAGAGGATGCACCTAACCTGGCAAGAGGCTTGATGTACCAGGGTGGGGAGATACTCAGGGGGCCCCACCCTCTCATAGGAGAAGGAAAGAGAGATGGGGGAATGGGAGACTGGGAGGGGGAGCAGTGTTTGGGATGTAAATTGATTAATTAATTGATTAATCAATTGATCAATCAATTAATTAACTAAAGATGAATAAAATGAGGATGATGCATAAAACCAAGAATTCTCCCGCACTTCCATCACAGCCTGAAAGGCCAGAGAGTCCAGGCTGCCTGCTCTCTGATGTAGGGACAGAGCACTTCCTCTGAGACTGGACCACTAATTAGAAACCAGTTCTTAAATAATTCATACTCACTACGCAGAGTCTGTAATTTCCAATTTCATTTTCTGTTACACGAAATGGAACATGAAAGACACACACGAAACAATTTGCCTGCAGACTCCCTCTCCGTTTCAATGTTTCTGAGCGGTGATAATACTATGTTCCGCACAACGCTGCCAATTTTAAGGCCTCTTAGCATGCCAATTTTGTAAAGTTCAGTTGACCTGCAAACTTAGCAATTTCTGTATGGCTTACATCTAATTTGATTTTGGACATCATAACATTTTAGTCTTCAAAACACAGAGAGTTTTACTTTCCTTAGGAATAACCAATCTTGGTCCGTAAGTCTCTTATCTGGTCTGACAGGAGGTATTGTCGTTTCAGCAGGATCAGCAGTTCTGTGATATAACTCTCAGACCCCGCTTCTACACTGAAAGCCAGGTTCCTTACGGCCACAGTGCTTTGTAGACAGACCCCAGACCCAAGCTCCCAACCTGCCTATGATTACCTCTGCTTAGCAGAAAACCACTTGCTAAAGCAATCCGCACAGAGTGGTTGGTCAACAGGTGGAATCTAGTCTCTTTGATCCTGGCTGGAGACATCTTTAAAGGGTCACCCCAGATTCATAGCTGTGGATGGACGTGTACAAAGGCATGTCCAGTCAGAGATCTGTCAGTGGGTGCACACACACACACACACACAAACTGTCAATCACAGGCTCAAATCAGTCTTTGCTGGTTTTGTCAGTAGTCAGCTACATCTCTACAATATATTCCTAGGCATAAGCACATCATACTGTAAAAATCACGTGAATCTCTGTTTCTCTGTAAATAAAAAATAAACCTTAGAAACAAATGTAAGTTTCCAATAGTGTGACATCACCCTAGGATTTCTACACAGACCATGGGCAGTGCTGATAGTGTCTACACCCATCAGACGGAAGCAGTCCAGAAGACACCAGAGTGCTGCCAGGTGCCTGGCTAGTGGAATGGACCGGCTACAGAAGCATCGTCTTGCACTCAGAAGCACTCACATGCATCTTGGAAAGAGATCCCCCTGAGGGTTCAGCTAATTACTACTTTAGAACAACTGCCTATGTTCAGATGCCAACTGGGAGATTAAACCAGTGGCCATGGCCATGTTATTTGCCCATTAACACTACAGACAATGTGGCTCTAGTGGCTGTCCTCACACCAGGGTGCCAAGCTCCAGAGAGTCTCCTATAATTCTGAGGGAACACAGATGCTTTCAGTGGGAGCAAGGGGAGACCCTGGAGATTATAATTTCAGAAGGTTCTTCTTTCAGATCATTTCGCATTTGTAAACCCAAGTCTTTCTTCCCTCGTACACACACACACACACACACACACACACACACACACACACACAGCGAGAGAGACAGAGACAGACAGACAGACAGACAGACAGGCAGACACATATACACACACAACACACACACACAGACAGAGACAGACAAACAGACTCTCTCTCAGAGAGAGAGAGAGAGAGGGGGGGAGAGGGAGAGGGAGAGGGAGAGGGAAAGAGGGAGAGAGAGAGAGAGGGAGAGGGAGAGGGAGAGGGAGAGGGAGAGGGAGAGGGAGAGGGAGAGGGAGAGGGACTGATGCAGTCATTATCCAAACATGAGGAGTGTGGGTTTTGTAAGTCAGATTTTGCCTGGCTTCGTAAGTCAGATGACTGAAATAAATTCCAACAAGCCCTTTAAACTGTAGCAAAGAGGCAGCTTTATATGTGTGTCTCCACTGTACACTGCGGGTGTATAAACGGACCGTGCACAGGTCAAGGGAGAACCTTTTCCACATAGGAGCCCTTAATTTTCACTTTATTTCACAATAAAAATAAGACTTTCTCTTGTACAGGAAGCGAAGCAGATATCGGAAGCAGATGGAGGAGAGAGTCTCGCTCCGAAATGTAAAAGAGCAATTCACACGGCAGCGAACAGCCCAGCAGCTCCCCCCAAAGGCCGCCTGATGCATTCTTCTCCACATCAGAGAGTCCCCAGGGTGGGTGACAGGGAATCTCAGGGCCTCAGAGCTGAGCATGCCAGCCTCACCGAATGGCTAACCAGGAACCAGGGCATCTCTGGGCTGAACTCATAGGGAACATTTAACAGTGACTGAAGTTATCCCAAGCATTGCATGTTCCCCAGCAAAACCTGCTCCATCCCAACTCCATGCCTGTCCACATCAGTTTCTCTTGGCACAGGCAGAGAGGGTTCCTCTCCACGTCTCTGTTTCCACAAGTGCTAATTTCGGTTAATCTTGTCGGAAAGGTTTTGTGCCTTAGAAGACCTTTCTGCACTGCTCCTCTTCCGTCCTTAATCCACCTAGACTCAGACCTCCTACTTCCTACTACTGTGCTACCAACGCCCTGTTCACTATGCCTTTCCCAATTGTGTGTGTGTGTGAGAGAGGGGGGGGGAAGGAAGAGAGAGAGAGAGGGAGAGGGAAGGGGAGGAGGAGAGGGAGAGGGAGAGGGAGGGGGAAGGAGGGGGAGAGGGAGGGGGAAGGAGAGAGAGAGGAAGGGGAGAGGGAGGGGGAGGGGGAGAGGGAGGGGGAGAAGGAGAGGGAAGGGGAGAGGGATGGGGGAAGGGGAGAGGGGGAGGGGGAGGGGGAGGGAGAAGGGGAGGAGGAGGGAGAGGGGGAGGGAGAGGGAGAGGGAGAGGGAGAGGGAGAGGGAGAGGGAGAGGGAGAGGGAGAGGGAGAGGGAGAGGGAGAGAACGTGGGAAGGCTTGGGTAGCAGCCCGAGAACAACTTTGGGTGTTGTTCCACAGGTGCAGGGATGGTTACTGTTGTTAAGCAGGCAGAATGTAGAATCATCTAGAAGCCCCTGGGCCTGCCTGTGGGAGTCATCTTAACTGCATCCATCATGGGGAAGACTCATCTTCACTGTGGGCGGGACCATTCCCCGGGCAGGAAGCCACGGGCTTTCCAAGGTGAAGCAAGGAGCTGAACTCTAAACTTCAGGCATGCATTGCCTGGAGAGACACATCGTGACTCCAGTCAGCTTCGAAACCCTACCAGCTTAACTTTCTCTCCTCCAACAGTTTACCTGCAGACTGTGATCCAAAGTAAACCCTTTCTCTGCTAAGTTGCTTCGTGGAGCATTTTAACACAGAAACAGCAAAAGAAACTAAGGTAGTTGCCATTTGCACTGTTGTGTGAGACAAGGTCTCTCACTGGCCTGCACTCTACAGACAGGCTGGGCTGGCTGTACAGTGTGCCCGAGGGGCCCGCCTGGCTCTGCCTCTCCAGCACTGGGGTTAAAAGTGCACACCACTTAGCGCAGCTGTGTGTGTGTGTGTGTGTGTGTGTGTGTGTGTGTGTGTGTGTGTGTTCAAACTGAGGTCTCTCTGCAGTCTCCCATCATGAATTCTTAAAGACAAGGTATGATCTATTTACTATATCTTCAGTGTTTAGACTAATAATAGCAATTAAGAGAAAATAATCATCTCTGGGCATTGTTGTTCTTTGTTTGCTTTTCTTTGGCTCAGGTTTGTCAAACTGATCTCACACTGTTGAGAAGGATGACGGCAACCCAACAGGGAGGCTTCAAACGTCCGACTATATGTGTTCCCACCGGGCTGATTTTGAAGGGGAATGTCTCAGTTCTCCGGTGGACACCTGGGGACAGCCTCTCAGCTCTGTACAAGAGTATCCCTGACAATATGTTTGTTTTTACACTATGGACACTGAGGTGAACTTTTCTCTCACACCTACTTTGCACAACATATTTGGTTGTCAGGAAGGATTTGTAGCCTTCATTTTTACCATGAATTTCTCTAGAAAATGTGTGGATGTCTACGTAGCCCCTTGTGTCCTCCTAAAAGGGACATGTATGTTCAAATAATGTGTTAAGACACACACACACACACACAGAGGGGGGGGGAACTGAGAGAGAACCACTGAGGTATCTAAAGGACAATGAATATTAGCATGTTTCAGCCCCAGAACACAACCTTGCCTCCACAAATGAGTGTCTGTGTGGCAAGGAGTCATTTCCTTCTTGACTAGGGAAGATGCTCCCATTATCTGGAACAAGGGAAGTGTATTCTTAAAACTGTGTGTTCTCCTTACAGCTCTATAATTCCTTATTTTAGTTAACCCCTGTATCATTTCAACTCCATCATCTAGTGCCCCATCTTCTTGTATCTGACAAATAACAAAACCACAAATGAACGGGGGCAGAAGACACCAAAGCTCCACTTATTTGTGTGTCCTTCCAACACTCTTGGGCTACTTTTAAATGGGCTGCTATTAAAGGCCCCACGTCCTCAATGTGTTATTTCTAACTTTAACAGCAATGTCTACCTCTTTTTATTCAGAGTACATCTCTCTATCTAAACTGAATCTTATTCTGAGTAACCTGTGGAAAGGAATCAACAGAAATGTTCTCAGGTTTCCTGGGCACTGAGATCATGTATGTAGACAATGTACAAAGAAATGTAAGACTGTGAAGGACCCAGATGCAACTTCACAGACAGGATCTGAGTCAGGGAAAAAGCCCAGGGTTCCAATTGTACAATTGCTGGCAAAGTAGCCACACTCGTGTCTTCATCTGTAGGATTGTGATGGCAACAGAGATTCTGTTTGTGATGCTGTGATGAGGATACACACATTAAAACCCTGAGACTGACTCTGAGCATTGCTGGCTGCTAAAATATTGTCACATATATATACATATACATATATATATATATATATATATATATATATATATATATATATATATCATTTTTAAGGCTCTGAGTTAGAGATCATTTTAACTGAAATGTATTCATTGGCCCTTCTGGGACTGATGGCACCTCTAAATAGTAAGTGATCAAAAGGAGGCCCTGTGATTTGCTTTATCGTTGGGGCAACGGTCCATGAGTCTGAAATTTAGAAGGAAAACAATCATTAATAGAAGAACATCTGAAACAGATCTATCCTTTCTGGTTTTGTAACTCCTCAGTTTCAGCTAGTCCCACCAGCAACGCATCTTATATGTCTGCTCTTGCGTCAATAGTTATGGATAAAAACAATGCTGCAGAATGTATGCTTATCTTCCTCAGAAGACTTTGTAGGAGACAGCTTGTAATGGGGACCCAGGGACACTGTTAAGATGCAGTGGGGGTTCTGAACACAATGCAGTCTGTCTGGAGAAATGGGATCCAAGAAAGGGCAATGGAGCTTGAATTTAGCTTTGAAAGACAGAGAAGGTTTGAGGGAAAAAAATGGAAGAAGAGACCTCTGAGGCAGGGTGTCTGACTAGGACCATAAGTAAGTTCACACGAATGGGTTCCCACGGCCTAGGAAGCGGAGACAAACTGAAGGAGATGGTGAGGAGGCTGGAGGTGTGCCTGCCTGCCCCCGGGCCCCATGACTGAGGTTGAATTTTATGTTCCTCCATGTCTGTTTCAAAATTGGAACCATGTTTGCACTGGATATGAAAAGGAAGGAGACGCTTTGACGGATGACATCTTAAAGAGATGTCAAGGCTTGGTGGGACCATGTTGAATGCGCTTAGTTCTCTTGATGCATTGTGCTGGACTTTCTTTCCTTGGAGTTAAATTGCTATGGCGATTAGCATGAGAAGAGGGTCTTTGTTTGAGAGACTTCATCTGCTCCAGTGACCACTTACCCCTCACTTCATTGTCACCACCTTCACAGCAAAGACAGGGTGACAACTGGACTCAGGGAACAGAGGCAAGAGCAGAGGAGCCCCTTGGGGAGCAGAGGCTTCCTTGTCATGTAAATCAGAGTACACATAAAGGAGAGGAGAGGCTGAGAGAACGGGTCTGAGGGATACAGGATTTCCATGGGGGCAGCACAGGTCTTTAATATTTATCAGGTGGCAGAGTTTTCCCTGCAACAGGAGTTTATCATCAGGAGCTCCATTGCCTCCAATCTTGAGTATTGTAAAATCTTAGAGGGTATTTCTCCAAGACATCGTCAAAATGTGTTTTGTTTCTGATATAATTACGACAAATGGCTGTCCATTTTTACACAAATGGAAGAAATCTATGAGCAAAAGAGAAGAGACTGAGTAAGAAAGACACTTTCAAGGAGAAGAGACAACTTCCCCACCCCCTCGGGACCGCCAGTCTTCGAAGTGCAAACCTATTATCACACAAACCTTCTAGATCACATATTTGGGGGGTGGGGACTCACATCATGGGCAGAGTAGCAAAGGGAAAGCATCACATTGATCAACACATCTACCAACAGTCCCTTTGCACAACATGAGCTCTGTCCTATTGAAAGCACAGCAAGGAGACACCGACACCCACAGTGGACGATGGTGAGAAAGTTTCTCCTTATCTGATTCCAAATTGGCTAATGCGTTCTGGTTAGGAGAAAGAAGTCATCAAATGTCGCTGTCAGCAGCCACTCGTTTGATGGACAGATTCCTTAGTGAAACCTCAAAGAGTGAGTGACCCTGGAAGCAATTCGTGCACGCATGCAGCAACGGTTTTAAGGGAACCCTGGGTCAGTTTCACCCAACAAACTTTTAGTGGTAAACAACTTCACCATTGTGTAGCAAAAGAGACACTGAGGGAAGCCAGGGACTGTGTAGGAAGAAAGCAAGCTAAGAGAGGAGGGTAGGAGCTCGGAGCTGTTCATGGTACGCTTTGCTGCAGAGTGCAGCTTGCATCTCGACCAGAGAAGGATGGCGTGGCCAGAAGGGAAATGCTCACCATCTCACCACCGCAGCCAGTGAAAAACCATCAAGGGGGAGGCCGAACAAAGCAGAAACTTTGCTGAGTATTATTTTGTCATGAGACTTTCTCCCTCTTGCAGTCTTCTACAGCTTCTAGGTAACATTCCTTCTGACAGGGGAGCTGAAGTAAAGAATGGGTCACACTCAGCAGCCACTTTAAAGCAGAGACCAGCACTGCTCCTTGGTCCTCTCAAAGATGCTCAGACACGGTAAGGTTAAGCTAAGGAAGGCCCAGAATCAGAGGCTCGTGATTTTTAAAAAGTAGAGCAATGCAGGGTATATTGGGAGACAGAGTGTTTAATTGGTTGGATGAGTTCTCCTGTCTTCAATTTTGGGTGTCACCAGAAGATTTCAGACAGACCAGGGAGATGGTGCCATAGATAAAGTGCTTGCCTCGCTTGCACAATGATGTTAATCTTCTCTCAGAAACCATATGTTTTAAAGTGACACTGTAATCCCACTGCTGGAGAGGTGACTTCACAATTCTGTGAAGAATTGTTTCCATGACGGCCAACCTACTCAGCTCCAGGTCAGTGAGACAGTCTGTGTCAAAGCAAGACTTTGAGGTTCTTGAGGAATGACTCTTGAATCCACATATGTGTGCACAAACACATGTACACAATGCCCATGTTGTCTTCTGGTCTCAACATGTACATGCCTACACATACATGAAAACATACATATCCAACATACACAGAGGGACACCTCTCTCTCTCTCTTTCTCTCTCTCTCTCACACACACACACATGCACACACACACACAGACACACACACACACACATTCAAAGACATGTCTTTCACCAAACATGCACAAAGCACCCACACACACATACAAAACCTCTCATACACATCTGTATGCCTCAAATCCAAAGCAATTAAACTGATTTCTGTTTTATTTCCCCATTTATGTTTATTCTTATCCTGTATTTTCTGCTACAAGCAAATTTCTTTTGATATCAACTTCCTATTGACCAAGACAGAAAACCCAGAAGTTACCTCACAAGGTCCATCACTTCTAGACACCTTAATATATCTTGTTTGTTCTGTGTCTTCTGGTCTCTTTTCAGAAGTATCCTGATGCAGTTTCAATGCTTGCAGAGGGCCTGGGAGCAAAGCAGACTGCTGAACTGATCACTAAATGCCTTTACTCCTAGATGAAACCATATCTTAGACCTGCTTGCTACTCCGTGGCCTTGACATGTGTTTGAGAAGCCTCATGGTTGCCCCTCCCTACCTGTGACATAATCACAAACTGTTCATCACCTGGCCATTGCCTAAGACTGTGTTTTTGTCTTGGCCTGTGCTGGCTATATTAAACTATTTCTTCTTACATGGCCATGGTTCTGTCTTTGTCTGTCCCTCAGCACTTGCACTGTTGGTCCTAGTCCTTGGTCCCCAGTCCTTTCCTCTGCCCACTGGATCTGTCTTTCCAGGTCTCTCATGGAGTGCTATGATATGATTGTGCCCTTTTGAATTGTTATCTGCTATGATTGCTTGGAGACCTGCACAAGATGGTTCCCATTAACTCTCTCTTATAGAGGGAGGGAAGGGTGTGTGGAGCCCAGATATGCCACAAAGATTCAGAGACTGTCAATGATGGGTAGGGGAAGGGATTCATGGTGCCCTTCCCTTCCCACAATCCCAAGATGTGTTGACAGTTAATGGTTATTAAAAGAGAGGAGTTCCAAGACCCCATATTTTCCCAAAAGACATATCGGGAGATATTAATTGCCAGGAACTGCTTTGACTTCTATAGTATAACTGATTATCCATTGATGATATTCCTTTACATAACCTTATCCAGTGCACATTCTTATATGAAACTCCAATTACGCTTATTGATTTGACAACCTGGACTTGGGTGGAATCTCTGGGAGCACATAGACTTTTATTCATACAACAGTCCACTAGGAAACAAAGCCATGAATCCCCCATTCATCTCTCATGGTAACTTTATGTTTAGCATATAACATGGTCAGAAAGTGAGATCTACTTAAACTATAAACAGCCAGATGATGTAAATACAGGAATGTGAATGAGGAAGAGGGAACTTGGGCAATGTGTGAGCAGTCACCTCAGTCACCTATCCAGTCCTGGGAAGGTGGGAATGTGCTGAGAGTTACGGCAGTATTTATAACTCAGTGTATCTCTTGTAGTCAATTTCACTGACATTTCCATAAGCAAACATGTATTTGGGTACTTCTGAGGCCCTGCCATCACCAGATACTTTCCAATATCTGTTCCCATGATAAACTACTTGACTGTGATGTTTGATATTAGTGTCATGATGTCTTTTGAAGGGTTGTTTCCTACCACCCTGATCCACAGAGGCTTATAGGTCAAGTCAGTCATGGACAGTGTCAAGTTTATAAAGTTGTCATGGGTGACCCAGAGTTTTTAATCAAAGAACCTTGGCAGCATTCTGAGATCAGACAGATACAACATCATCTTGTGAAAAATCACACTGCATGATACTTTGAATAAGTTTTCTGAAAAGGCTTTAACTCTTAGTGAGAACACTTACCCCCAGAACTCCAAATGTGCTATGTCTGCATACAGTAAGGATCTAATACATCTTGGCACTTTGTGGTACTTGAAGTATTGCACCATAGATACTCACAGACATCAGACTCAGAAACACTGACTCCCAAACAGCAGTTCTAGTATGTCTGAAAGCTGTAAAGTTACAAGGGAGTGGAGCAAAATGAGATCTGAGAAACAAGTGCTTTTAATAGCAGATGTGACGTTACACGCCTCCCAATAGGACACACATTGCAGCTAAGTTCATTGTTTCCAATACTTCCTTTTTCCATGTGAGATACTTCATAATATGATGAGATAAGTGAACTTTAGAGGAGAAGTTGCTGTTCAAATCACTCTGCTCCCCATTAACAAGGCCAAAATCCAATCTAGTCGTCTACCAAGTCTTTGTCTCTCACTGATGATCTAGTATTCTTCTATTTCAAAGGCTCACACAAATGCTTTGACCTAATAATTGAACCTAAAGTTTTACTCTAATTATATGTCACCAGAAGCAAAAGTGAACATAAGTAATTTTGAATAGAATGAATGGAATCACAAGAAAATCCTCATTTGTATATTACTTCATAGAGGAAGAACAAGATTAAGGCCATGATGCTTCAGAAATCCTTTTAGGGCTCCACTCAGCAAGCAGACTTTCAGTAAATGAACTCTTTATAAATTGGCTTTTGCGTATCAGTTTATAGCCAGTTCCTACATCCATGGCAGCACAGATAGATATGTTGTTGTACTGGCTCAGAAATCTGATGGAAGTCGTTCGTACAGCACACCTTGAGATTTTTTCTAGATTTTTCTTTTATTTCAGTTAGTCCTTACAACATGGATGATTGGAAGTGTTATAACTTAGAAAGTTCCAGATATCCAGTTAATTTAAGCTCACTGTTTTTAAGCTTTTTAAGTGACAAATTCATAAGCTTTTGCTACACACACACACACACACACACACACACACACACACACACACACAGCATTGTACTAATTGGGGAGAGAATGCAAAGCCTGACTAAGAGCACATACATGAAGGAGACCAGAAGGCTGATTACCCTGATGGATGGGAACAAGGTCTGTGGTTTGTCAAGTGTTCAGCATTTAAACAGAGAGCTGGTGAAGATCAACATCAAGAGAAAATCTAAATTAATTGTTTCAGACAATAAAGTACAGACTCAAGAGATGAAAGACATATAACTGTGACAAAATACTGGCCTATACTATGTTCAAAATGCATACTTCATTTTCAGTAAGCCTACTGGTATTATTTCTGAAGGCCTCAAGCTAGATTTTTAAGTTTATATTACATATCACTCACTATGTGAATTGATATATGTACTGGAAATGAATACACAGGAATGCATATAAAATAATTAAATTAGTAAGAAGAGACTCTAAATTGTCTCCCACACACTTTCACTTGCAAAGTTTGCCCAATATAGTCCATTCTAAAGCTTTTGTGGTTTAGAACAATAGCCACAGAAGAATAGCCCTGGAATTTCTAATCTGCCCTTGCTTTGTTTCTTTACTTCAGTTAGTGCTTACAATGTGTTCAGCCCTGTGTTTGCGGTGGCTGTGGTAGTAACAGTGGTTGTGGTTGTACCAGAGTTTGTGATAAGGATAGGAAGTGTTTAAAGAAAAATCTGTAATGTGCTAGTCCATAGATTAGGATCTGAGTTCTGATCTCAGCCCCGATGTAAAAAGAAGCTGCTCAGCTTGTCTGAAACAGAGGAGCTGTAGGAGGCAGAAGAGGAAGAGCACCAGACTCACTGGCCAGCCAAACCGACCAGTGACTGAACCATGGCTTCAGTGAAACACCTCATGCCAACAAAACAAAGTAAGTCTGAAAATGAATAAGAAGACATCTGAAATCAATGTGACTTCCACACATTCATGAACATACATGTGCAGGCATGTGCACATATACAGAATCACATACACAAGAACGCATCATTCATGTACAAATAAAGTAGGAAATCTATATCTTTTTATAAGCTGATAATATAAACTTGTAAAAGGGTACACATATTAAAGACAGTCTTCCGTCATTAGTCCAAACTAAACATAAAACTTGTTACAGGCAACCCTGAAAAGGACTAGAACTTTGCTGGGTGGTCAGTGTTAAAGTAGCACTTCCCTTCCCCCCCCCCCACACTCTGGCAGGTACACAAACCAGTAAATATCACACCAGTGTTCTTTTCCATGTGCATGCACTAGTGGGTTTTTGGCCCAAGAGACATCTATTTTGACTCTAATACAGAAATGACTGAGCATACCATGGCTGAAGCTGCAGCTGTTTTAAGTGTGAGGTGTTTTCCATCTGTATAAAAATGGTGGCACTCAAGTGACTTTGTAAATATCTTTCTCTTTACTACCAAGTCAGGACAATGTCCCAAACAGAAATTCCAGGGACATTCTTGCAGAGGGAAGAATGTAAGGGAGAATGATCTTTAGGATCCTAAATGGACAGCAGAGATGCAGGAGGCTCCCAAGAGGCTCCCAGGCAATGCCTGCATAATATGCTATCTAGAGAGGAAATGTTCTTCAACCTTCTAGAAAATAGGCCATATTCAAAGGCAAAGCCCTCTGGTGCCAAAAATAACTAAAAGCTTGATTTTGCTTAAATCTTAGGCAGGCTAACGTGTAAAGGGATGAGACTGTATCCAATATATATAAAGAACTCAAGAAGTTAGACTCCAGAAATCCGAACAACCCTATTAAAAAATGGGGTACAGAGTTAAACAAGGAATTCTCACCTGAAGAAATTCGGATGGCGGAGAAGCATCTAAAAAATGCTCAACTTCATTAATCATTAGGGAAATGCAAATCAAAACAACCCTAAGATTTTATCTTACACCAGTCAGAATGGCTAAGATTAAAAATTCAGGAGACAGCAGGTGTTGGAGAGGGTGTGGAGAAAGAGGAACACTCCTCCACTACTGGTGGGGTTGCAAATTGGTACAACCACTCTGGAAATCAGTCTGGCGGTTCCCCCGAAAACTGGGTACCTCACTTCCAGAAGATCCTGCTATACCATTCCTGGGCATATACCCAGAGGATTCCCCACCATGTAATAAGGATACATGCTCTACTATGTTCATAGCAGCCCTATTTATAATTGCCAGATGCTGGAAAGAACCCAGGTATCCCTCAACAGAAGAGTGGATGCAAAAAAATGTGGTATATCTACACAATGGAGTACTATTCAGTCATTAGAAACAATGAATTCATGAAATTCTTAGGCAAATGGATGGAGCTAGAGAACATCATACTAAGTGAGGTAACCCAGACTCAAAAGGTGAATCATGGTATGCACTCACTAATAAGTGGTTATTAACTTAGAAAACTGGAATACCCAAAACATAATCCACACATCAAATGAGGTACAAGAAGAAAGGAGGAGTGGCCCCTGGTTCTGGAAAGATTCAGTGAAACAGTATTCGGCAAAACCAGAACAGGGAAGTGGGAAGGGGTGGGAGGGAGGACAGGGGAAGAGAAGGGGGCTTACGGGACTTTTGGGGAGTGGGGGGCTAGAAAAGGGGAAATCATTTGAAATGTAAATAAATTATATCGAATAAAAAAATCAAAAAAAAAAGAATCAAGTGAAATAAAGTATATTTCCATCAAAAAAAAAAAGAACTAAAGTAAATAAGAACAATCTCAAGAAGAAAAGGAACAGATAAAGGAATGGAGATTTCACAGACCCTAAGCAAAATGGAAAAGCAAGCTGAAAGAGAAAACGAAGACATGCTCAACTCAAGCTGTGCAAAACTCAACAAGGCAAGGAGCTTGGCTGTGCTCAGTGCTGAACAAAGGACCCCGGCAATGGGCTGCTTGCCATGACCTTACAAGCTCTCAGATGACTCCGTGATTCATGTGCTGAGAGTGTCTGCTGTGTGTCCACACAAGGGCTGGGGCACACATGCTGGCCCAGCAGCACGCCATCACCGGGTACCATGTGTGAGCAATGCTGACCATGTGTGACTGTGATGCAGCTCTATTTTTAAAATGTGAGTTTACTATGAATTCTAATCCTACTTTAGATGTCTCCTTCATGATCCGAAGCAGTATGTTTATTTTAATCTGTGGTATATTTTAGCAACATGACATTATTGCAAAGAAATAAAGAATGAGAGAGAAAAGATTGTATCCAGAGAGTTTTCTGATAGTTGGCTGAAGCCTCTAGAGAGATTAGGAACATGTCAGTGACTCATCTAGGCATGTGTTACATGAAAAGAATAAACATGCTGGCCTCTCAAATATTGTCAAGATGTTTTCTGTACTGAGAACATTGTATGGCAGTCTGAGGTTGGCTCGCTGGCCTGATAGTAGTGCTTTCTGTTCCAAGGTCATGGGGAAAGTGGGACCCAGGAGGCATGATGCTTTGTCTTTCTCTTTAATCCCCTTACATACTCACACACTCGCTCTCTGGTCACTCTTCCTGATCCAGCTTTACAGTGTCTTGCTTGTTTGATGTTGTTTGAGACAATCCCACTCACTGTGAGCTCTGACTGGCTTAGACCTCACCATGTAGAACAAGCTGGCCTTCAACTCATATAAATCCCCCCATTTCAGCCTCTCAAGTACTAGGATTAAAGACATGACTAATCTTTTTGAGAGGAGTCCTAATGCATGCCATGCTGTCCTCCAACTTGCTCTACAGTCAAGGATGACTTTGAACTCCTGATCTTCCCAAGTGTTGGGGTTAGCGTAGTGAGCAATGGTGCCTGGCTTATGTAATGCTGGGAACCAAGACAACAAAGGGCTCCATTGTGTATGTTAGGCAGACACCCCACCAAATGAACCATATCCTCTCCTTGACTATAGTGAATTAAGAAAATGCAAAGGTAAGCCTAGAGAGATAGGTTGATATTAAAGCACTTATTGCACAAGTGTGAAGACTTGCATCCAGATCCCCCAGAACCCACACAAAGCAGATAATGATAGCACACATTTGTTACTATAACACAACTATAGCGAGATAGATACATAAGAGAATTCCCAGAAGCTCATGTGCCAGTAATTATCAACTGGCAAACAACTATCTTAAGGAGGGTGAAGGCAACACCAAACATACTCCTCTGACTTCCACATGTATGCCACAGCATGTGCATGATCACATTCACACACACAAGATACATACATAAATGTATATGTATATACCATACATGTAGAGATTAAAAATAAAATGAGCCAGGGGGTGCAGGACCTTGAGCCCATAACTTAGAGGCAGATACAGGCAGATCTCTAAATTCGAGGGCAGCCAGGGATACGCCAAGAAACCCTGTCTCACAAAACCAAAATAATAAAATAAATACATAAACAAATTAAGATGAATGAGAAAAGAAAGCTCAAAGTCTAACAGATTATCCACTACTAGCTTGAAAACCTGCTTCTCGTGACAGGGTAAAACCACTCTCTACAAAAGTGGTTTTACCACCACGCTGCTTCACCCAGTCCTTTCTGTCTCACCTTGCTTACATTCATCTCTCTCAAATTTTATACTTTCTTTTTTATTGTTTGAGTATTCTACATGTTTTTCCTTCTCAATCCCAGTTCCTACTTTCCAAACCTTTCCCATTCCACTCAGCACATTAACCTCCAAATTTCACATGTTTTTTTAAAAGTATTTTTAAAGCCCTCTGAGTCCACGGAGTACTTCCTTTATGTGCCCAGGGATAGAGCTGCCTATGGGAGCACAGGTAGCCTCTTAGGAGCTTCACCCTTGAAGAAAAATGACTCACCATCTCCCAGCAGACATCTATTGCCAGTGACTTCTCAGCTAGGTGTAGGGTTTTGTGAGTTCTACATCCATTCATGCTGTTATCTTGACTGGGTTGGTCTTGCACATGCTGTTCCAACCACTGTGAGTTCAATCCCCTGGAGTGTCTAGAGACACTGCTTCGTTATAGACTTCTACCACCAGTGACACCTAACATCGTTCCTCATCTTCTGCAGTATTCCCTGAGCCTTTGAAGAAGGGGTGAATGATGTCCCACTCAGGATAGGCCATGCTGCAGTTCCTCATTCTCTACCTGTTGACCAGCAGGTGTTGTTTTAATATCTGTATGTACTGCTAGTCTTGGAATCTGTGATGATAAAGGATGCTAGATGCCTTCATCCGGGATTTCCCACCCTCCTGTGCCCTTTCCACTTCACACTCGCATCCATTAGTTTCTCATAATCAGTTCTGAAATTTTGAGTGAGTTTTAAGTCATGCTGTCCAGAGAAACTCCCCAAGGTAGCCAGCTCTCTGTTCTAGTAACCCCAGGTCAACTCCCTTTCTCATGAAGCAGGGTTGAAGGGATTCCATCAGGCATGGAAATGAACCACCACAAAGAGGCAAGGATAAAAACTATGCAGTTTCACTTCATCACACTGAATCAAACTTCTAGAGTCGGTTTCCAGCATATTTAAACACTGTATAATTTGGGGAAAATATTTCCTAGTCTAACACAATCTCCAGTGCACAAAGAAGCATAATTACATTGAAATTTAAAGTACATGTCATTTCTTCCAAAAAGGATACATTAGAGATAAGCTATGTGTATTAGCTAAGGGCTTTAAGAAAGGATCTGGCATGGTCTTGGCCATACAGATAGTGTAGAGGTCATTTGGGCTATTAAGTATCCCTTATCCTGAATGTAGAAGCTCAAGGGAACTCCTTTCTATTCAGGTAATGTAAGGATCATTTGGAGTATTAACTAATTCTAGTCCTGGTTGTGGCAGCTTGAATATGTATTGGCCCCAAAAGTAACATGAATCACCTCTAATTCCCAGCATTTTGAAAATATAGGTTATATATCCTCTTTGAAATAACAATCCTGGATGCTTAATATTGCTGGTTCCCCTGGGGATCTGTAGGCACAAGAACCTTAGTGCACCCAACACAGAGCCTTCTCTATCTTCACATTGTCTCTGGTGATGATCTGATGATATCACCACTCTGTGGCGATTGTTTATTCTTGGTTCATTTCATACATGTATATAATACATTTAGACCAAATTCACCCCAACCCACCCCATTCTATCCACCCTTCAACCTTCACCCAACATCCTCCTTTCAACTTCATGCCCTCTTCTTTCATAAACTACTGAATCCCAGTGCTGCTGTGACTAAGCAATGGATGTAGGGCTTGTACAAGGTCAAGCCAGTCAGTTTTACAACACAGATGGGGGTGAGGCCTACAAAAATGTTACATCTAGCTGAGGACCTCTTGGTAACTGATGGCTAAAGAGACAGGAAGAACCTGTTTTCATCAAGGACATGGCCGGCTGTAACTTTTCAATGGCAAGTTAACACTTCCTTCCCAAGCTTTCACTGTTGGTTTCTATAATACTTATAGGCTGCTTCACAGGATGGCAGTTGTATCAAGGCTTCCTACACTTATTGGTTACTTTAAAATCTCAATCCAAAATTAAAGATAAAATTCAGGAAGCCTTAGCATATGTGCATCCCGTAGAACCTAGCCCGTCTCTGAGATGTGCCTTTCACCCCACAGTTGCTTCATAAAAAACCTCTCCAGAGCTATCATTGCTCCATTACTTCCCTTCCCAAAGAACAAAGCTTTCTGGGTCTCAGGCAATCCATCCTACAAAGCACTCATTTCTTTTTAACTTGCACTGATCATGTGACTCCCTCCTGAGTTCAAAGAAGATACACTCAGCATGCTGGGCCTTCAGGAGCTTCTTTTGAAGCGGACTATTGTAGATTTTGAGGAAGATCATGTAACTTGCCTTAAACTTAAATAGTCGGAGAAAGAAGAAACACTTGTTAGGGACTCTGACCAAACTTTACCTACACCATCTGTGAAAACAGTACATGCTGTTTTCTATGGAAAGTGCATCTGAGAGCATTCCTTGAAATAAGGCTGTGTAGCTTGGAGAACATGATTTCATGACTCATCCAATTACGTTTAAAATGTCTGCCCTATAGACAATCAAAAATGCAAATTACAGTTTCTCTCAGTCTCAGAAAAAAAACTGATAATGTAGTTTACCAGTGTAGTGATATAGTAGTCTTTTCTATTATTGTTTTTGTTGAGAAGTATTTTTTGAGACTGATTCTCACTATGCTTTCCTGACTGGCCCAGAACTCACTATGTAGACCAAATTGGCCTTAAACTCACGAAGATCAGTCTGCCTTTGCCTCTCAAGAGCTAGGATTAAAGACACATGGTATCACATACCGCCTGAGAATATTTTTATTTTCTCTCTCCACAAAATAAATAAATAAATAAATAAATGAGTACCTAAACACTTACATATGAGGTGGTCCTTATCTGTCTCATAGATGTTACATATTAAAGAAAAATCAAACCACTGACAGCTGCTAAGCTACTACATAACAGTCTTATTCTGTAAAACCTTTTACAACATATTAATCTGCAAGAGAAAAATTACCTTAGAAGATTTCTGTAGAGGAACAGAACCAAGCAAAAAGGATACTAAAATGTAGCAGTTGCTATTTGATCATCACTAATCCCTCATGTACAGACATCCTAAGTACATGCCTTTGCTATCTTCAGTGTTATGATTTAAACCTCAATTCTCATCAGAAAGGCTCATGTTTCTCCTACAGCTCTCTCAGTGAAGCTGTGTACAAAGCTGCGGTTGTGAGGAAATGAATGTGCCTTGAGAGCACGGACCTTATCGATGCATCTATTCCTTGATAGAGTCCACAACCTCTGATAGGTCCATCCACACATGGCCGCATTCCCTGATGGTCCATGCCACGGTGGATCTATCCTCTGATGAATTCCTTGATGGCTCTGTCCCCCTATGGGTCCATACCCTGACAGAATCATGCCTACAGATTTATACATTAATAGCAGGGCTGAAAGATAGTAGCTGTGTTAGGCAGTGGTGCCCAGGTGGAAGAAGTCAGGTCTCTAAGGATTGTGTCCTGAAAAGAAACAACCTGACCCTAGCCTATTCTGTCTTTCTATGCTTGCTAACTCCCATGAGTAGAGTAAGATGTCTCTTACACACCCTCTGCTATGATGTCCTTCTACACATGGCATGCTCCTTTAGGGACCTGGCACTTACCCTGAAGCCATGGTTTTTTTTTCCTTATGATAGATAGTAGAAGCACAAGAGGGCAAAATTAAACATATAACATGCTACATCACAAGCAAGCCAAGTGACTACCACAGTTAGCAATACTGTAAGGGAGCACAATCCATGATGAAGAGAAAATTGAGAGTAAGTATACAGTTCCCTTATTCACATTAGTCTGGATGGGATTCATTCCCATACAGAAAAATCTCACCCCTCTAACACATCATCAGCACGCTTGTCTCATTGCAGATTTAAGCAAAGACTTCCAGTTCTTATGATAGACAATGAATCCAGAGAGTCAGGAGCTATGAGCTACTTAGATAAGTTGTCAACTCACCCCACACTGCACACTGCATGTAATTTAACGTTTGAGACAGACATGTAGAATCCACAGTATGAACTTCCAGTTACAAAGGATATGGGCAGGAAAGAACAGTCACCTTTCTGTGACATGTTGAGTCATTGGGCAGTTAGCCTGGGCTGTAATCAAATCTATTTCTTAGATAGCCCCAAGTCTCATTCCCTAGAGTATCCTCTGTTCACATAATCCTCTTTGTGTATATTTAAGAGCATTAGAGAAAATGTCACCTTGATAGATACCAAAGTCTATCTTATGTTATTGATTTGTCACTATCTTTGTAATCAATATGGGTGTCAATGTAGCTACCTCCCTCAGAGAGAGATAGAGAGACAGAGACAGTGATAGAGAGATGGAGAGAGACAGAAAGAGTGAGAGACAGACAGACAGACAAAGACAAAGAGAGACAGAGAGACGGGAAAGGCAATTTTCTTTCAATGTCTCAAGTTATACTCAATTCTGTGGAAAAGCTACACTTTATTTTATTTTATTTTATTTTTTTTTTTTAGAAAGTATCTCACTATGTAGCTGTCTAGCTTGGAACACACTATGTTGACCAGAATAGCCTTAAACTCACAGAAATCCACCGTCCTTTTGTAATTATCTAACACTACAGTTTAACACTTCGTTTATTATCACTTATTATTATAATATTTCTTGCTTCCAATTTTCCATTTGATTTTTAGTTTATTTTTTTTATTTTACCCAAAATTTGTCTTGGTTCACACTTCTTGTTAAATGCCTTTGGTTAATAATTATTCTTAGTTTTTGCATACGTGAAAATAGATTTGTATGATTTTCAACCCCTATTCCGCAAAGAGTGAGTTTTGAGGTGTAAAGAATTATGAATGTAAAAATTATTCCCCTTCTAACACTGAAGATAACGATGTACTTCCTCCCAGTCCCAAGTACTACCAATGAGAAACAAAGCCATGTTTTTATAAGATCCGTGGTTTCCATGACTCAGCAAAATTGTATATATTTTTGTTGCTGTTTTGAGTATGTCTAAAGCACCTATGGATATTTTTGAGTTCATGAAGTCTTTCTCTCCAAGGCTGCCCAAAGGCTAGTGAATCTTCATCTTTGAATAGTTGTTGTTTTCTATTATTTGATTATTTTTGACTCTAAGAAACTTCTATAATATTGATAATTTACCAATCTATTTGAATCTTCCATGCTCTTTATCTGTTTGTCTTTTCCTAGTGAATTATAAGTTATTTTGGTTTAATTTCATAGCTATTAATTCATGTTTCAGGAATGATGACATGGTATACAATCTCAATTCACATCTTGGTAGATTCCAAGAATCTCTTGGTTCATGAGACTGTATAGGATCTCACCCCACTGGATATATTGTTATATTGATTCTGTAGCCTTTTCCAGAAAGCTCCATTGTCTCTCTTTTATCAAACATGTTTGTTAACTTCCTCATCTCTAATATCTGCTAACACTGGGCTGCATGAGTATGATGCATTCAGTAATCCTGGTTCATCTATTTGTAAACTGTTCCTATTGACTATATTCTATAATTCTCCTACATTGGAAAGAGGCTGGACCACATATCAATAAAGAAGTCTGAGAAAATCATTTAACTGGTTACCAGAAGCCATTAGTGCCTTTTCTGATCCAATTTCAACATTCTCCATCCCAGGATTAAAAATAAAACAGAGCAAAACCTCCAGTAGCATGGTACTTTTAACTGAGTGTGAATCAATGTACTAATTTATCCCAGTTTGCTCTGCCAATTAACAGCATGGACTTCTCCATAGGCATTGCATCTGCTTCTTGAATATAAAGCCTGTAGGTTTAAAAGATCCCTAAAGGTATCTCTCCACACGTTTGTCTGCTGTTTCTTATTGTGTATTTTGAGAGCTGCACTTTTCTCAGTGAGCTGATTCCCTGTGTTTTATTATGGTCATTTGTCTTGTTTTACAATGGTATTATAAACTTTAATGTTTTAAATATTAAAATATTCCCCTGTTTAATTTAGGGATTTGGAGCCTGTGACCTTACTCTCCATCTTGATCCCATCTCCTCTACAACCTCATTTAGTTTACACTATTAGCATACTAATTTCATTAATGTCTCTAGCAGATTGCACTAGGATAAACTTTCAATCTACCAAAGTCAAAATAACACAAATTATGAATCAGCAGCTTAAATGAAGGAGATTTTATTGCTGAATAATAAATGTTTGTGTATACAACACCCGAACAAACCTGTCAACTAAAGGGGAAAACACAATCACTTGAACCAATTTCAAGAGGCCATACTTCCCTTTTAAATAGTTGTACCCATGCCATGTAGACACAGACTGAGGTACACATGACCTATGAAGTCACTGAAGTAATTAGAAGTTATGTGATTTTTCCCTCAGATAACACAGCCAAGTAGCCATTTGGTCAAGAATAGCCCCAATGTGCTTTGCCTGCTGCAAATCCTTTTGGATTTATTTTTCAGCTCATTCAATCGATTTATGACTTTGTAAGCTATGCCAAGAAAATGCATCACAAGCCACCCTGTGAACTAAGGAACATTTAGTTCACGTACCCTTCAACTCCTACACTAACAAGCAACAGCAACGCCATAGCACAAATTATCTCCAATAGCATTAATTCCCCTTAATACATAACATGTGGCCAAGCAATGGGACCCTTTCCAAGCTCTGTTTTCTAGAACACAGTGCTTATTAAACTCCTCTCTAGGAACACATGAGAAATAATCAGTGGCAATCTGCTTTGCAGCCCGCCTCCCCTGTCTCCCCCCTCCAAGAAAAGCCCTCACAAAATGTGCAAGGCTATCTAAGTCATAAATGCCTCTCAGCTTTGAAAGGCTTATATAAAGAAGGTCTTTTATTATTGGTGATCATTGATTCAGTGTTCACGTTGAGAAGTATGAAAGTATTTGAAAGATAATGCTCTGGTCTGTGGCAGTGGACATCTGTGGTTTCCACATCTGTACTGGGGCAGAGTCTTGGTGTGGACAGAAAGGGACACAGAGACAGACTGTGTGGACAGACTCAGAGACCATTAGATGCATCGGAAGTTTTGATGAAAGAAGTAGTTTCTTCAATAATAACAGATCTTACTCTTCTTTTAAATAACAAGCATGAAGTCAATTATTTTTGCAGAGAATCTGACTGTATCGCTGTCCTACCCACACAAAAAAGTCTATTATTATCCTGTATTTGTAGACAAGCCGTCCTTCCCAACCAAATAGCAAACCAATTTATGGATCCTATCTTCAAAGATTTCCAAATTAGAAATGATTTCTTTGTAGGAAATAAAGGAAGGGCTGTGGAATGCAAGAGAATACATTTTCAGAAAAAAACAAGAGAGATCTGCACCCCATGGGGAGAGTCTCAGAGTACTAATGGCATCGGCCTGGCTGCTGCGACTCCTCAGGGTAGCTAAGCTTTGGAGAAATGGCAGAATGTTGTTTCATGGACATTTTATCTTTTTAAATGTTTCTGTATTGAAACTTTAATCAAGTCTTAGGGCTTAATTTTCTCATTTGTATCCCTGTGTCGCAATAGGAAACATGTGTGAACTGAACCTCGGTTTTGGTATGTATCAACATATGAGCCTTTACAGATGCATGCCCCTGCTTGACATCATTTTCCTTCTATGAACTAACAAGACCACTCTGATTAGAAACCTATTTATTTTTAGTGCTAAACCCACTAGGGAGGGACCGTATCTAATTGAGCAGTGAACTACACCCTCCATATTGATGTGCAGTACAGTAACTAGAGGAGAGAAAGTAGAGGACAGAATGCGAGTCAGAGTTTTCCCTGGATAAGTTCAGCAAACCCATAAGTTTAGATATGCAGACACAGTTTTCCATTCTCCAGCAGACCAACTTAAAGCACAGATTTTAAAAATGAGTTTAAAGCTACCTAAATAATAAGGTGCTACCTAGAGCTATCAAATTTACCCATTGGGTAGGCCCCTGATGCAAAACTCTGGATCCATAAATCATATTCAAATTCAGGTGGCAAAACTCTACCTTCACACTTGCTCCATTTCAACATCTCCAGGGAGTCACCAGTGAAAGAGGGGATGATGATGGTGCATTTGCTTTCCTTCTTGCTTTCAGCCTTCTCTTATCCATCAGATTTTTGTTCACCCAAGTGGGCTTTTCCTCATGAAAGCTCCTTCAGGTTCCTAGTTTGTCTGAGAGCTTCATACTGTATATTAGTCATACTACTCAAATTAACCTCATAGATTAGAGTCTAATCATATTCTCAACTGAAATCAAATGGCCACACTATCTCTGATGAGTGGGATTCTCCTATTGGTCCTCACTAATGTGTGTGTGTAATATATATATATATATATATATATATATATATATATATATATATATATATAAAATTTTTATTCTGACTCCAAATGCATAAATCAGTTTCAATTCTATTTTCTACCATGTTTAAAATTCAATTCAATGTTTCCACTATAGCGTGTCATTTCTAGCAGCAAGTTATATCATAAAGGATTTTGCAGATTGCTAGAGCTCCTTATCAGGTGGGAGGGAAATGTGTCATTGGAGGATTCAGGACAGTTAACACTGGTGGAACTTCAGTCCTTCCTAAGTACATGCAAGGACATAGAAACCTGGGAGAAATTAATATGAATATCAAAAATGATCAAATCAAGCACAGTTTGCACAAATGACACCCACAACAAGGACTAAAGTTGAAGTAGAGAAGATTAAAAAGAGGCAGAGACAAATAATAGTGAGGACATTGGACAGGGCTAGGGGTAAATGAAGGTGAATTTTTCTATAACTATGTCCTCTGATACTCAGCAAAGACAACAGGCATTGCAGCCCTTCTTCATCTTCAAACTACACTTTCAAACAGATGTTAAGGGCTGGAAACATGGCTCTGTGGTTAAGACCAGCTGTTGATTTTGCTGAGGACCCAGATTCAGCCTCCATCACCCACGTGAATCAAGTCACAACCACCTGTCATTCCAGGTGCAGAGAGCCCAATGCCATTTTCTGGCCTCTATGGCACAAGCTGTGACACATCATCATACTATGTATAAAATACACAAAATAAAAAGAAGCAGACATGAGGATGAGAAATACACTGTGTATCACGTTAATTAGGTTGTTTGTGAAATCCTATCAACAGATGCAAGGAAGGAAGGCTGGCTTAGGTTCTAATGGGAAGCACCACGCTAATTAGTTGGAATTACCAATTTCTAGTTGACATACTCCCAAGACCATCCTCTATGCATCATTTATGAGAAACAGCTAGGTATGGCCTGTGTGTGTGTTTTTTACACTCTGGTGCCTTGCTTAACAGCTGAAATGTATATTAAATTCATGTCTGAATCACATGCTTTAACTGCATTTTACATATTTCAAAACTTCACTTTAATATAGAAAATACTAGCAGAGGATTATGGCTCATGACTAATCTCAGTATTCAGAAGGCAGAGGCATGAGGCTGAATCAGGAGTTCAAAGTCAGCCCACAACCAGTAAGATTTTAATCTACTTCTGCGTTCACATTCATTGTTTTCATAGAGTTTAGGCAAGCCTGGCTATAAGAGACTAAAGACAAACTAATAAACAAAGAAAGAAACAAGCAAACCAAAATCAATGACATAACCTCATGAGCAGTGTACCTGTGATTATAGCCTTGCCTGGTCTCAGGACACATAATTCTGACAGAGAAGCCATGTGTGCAGCTTGTGTGTGCATCTTAGCTGAATTGTTTTTGGAGGCTAATAGAAAGAAAATTCAATATGTCTACAAACTCTATGCATATGTACTCCACAAAACACAGGGACCCATGAAGCAAGATGGATCAACTTAGCACAAGATTGCACACTGGGGCATGACTAGGGATCTGCAATTCTCAGAGCACATGTTGAAAGGTGAAAACCCCAGTCGCCATTTTCAGTCTTTACAAAGCAGCACAAAACTGGAAAAGTGCCAAACTTTCCCTTTCCATTGAGGTTAAACAAAGCAATGTGCCCCCATGCTCTCTTCCTCTTGGCAACCCTCACTCTGACTAGCGAGGTAGCAAAACTGAAACCGAGACTCACCCAGGACCTCACCACCACAGCTTTGCAAAGCACTGCAGTTTGAGGAGAAAACACACAGAACACTGCAGCCTGATTCTTCTAAGTTAGAAAGCTGTTTTCTATGGACTCTTGAGACTCGGGTCAGCGTTTGGCTAGCATTCTCCTTCTTTTTCTCCATGATAATATGAAATTTCACTTATGTCTGAATGGGATGGAGATTCTTGGGAAGTCCCATGACAGTGACATAAAGATAGGATTTTTGACTCAATGTTCCAGCAGGTAAGTCATCTCCCACACTTCATGCTTCTCTGGAAGAGCCTCCATCTGTACTCTTGAACCTGTATCTTTCTTCTCTTCCAGAGACCTGCATCTGCTTTTCTCCTTTGTTTTTACTCTCATAAACATGGAGACTCCCCATATCTCAACAGAACCACTGGCTGGCTCCCTAATCACTTCTTCCTCCACCACTATCAGCATGTTTCAATCTAATGCTTCTTGTGCCATTGTTGATTGATGTCTAACAGACCTGAAGGGCTTCAGAAAATCTCCTCCATTGCTTTTGGAATGAAGCTCAGGTCTTTTGTTTGGCACCCTCTATCTTCATTCTCTTGATAGACACCTCATCAAGAGGTTTCCCCACATTTCTAAGACCTAACTTCAAAATGTGTACATTTTCAAAACTCAAATATCAGGGTATAATGAAATGCTTCACTCATTATTGTATGGCTGATGAATTTTTATCTTACCATTATTCTCCCTTATTTCAGTTCAGATTTCATAGTCAAATACCTACCTCCATCTGCAGTCCTAGCATTGGGAAGGCTGAAGGAGAAGAACCATTGGTTCCAGGCTAGAGAAAGAAGTCATTATCAGAGAAAAGATATGAAATACCTAGCATTGCAAAAAAAAAAAAAAAAGAATGCTCCAATAGGTATGTTTAAATCAAGATTATCATTCATCTCTTGCCCAACCTCTTAAAGAGACTGATTGCACAAAATTGGGCTTTTTCCTCTTCTTTTAATTCTATGTTTCCTAGTAAAAAATTTTTAAAAGTTCACATAATCTGCTTTTCTCCAAGTTTCCTAGAAATTGGATATATTAAATTCAGAGCTACAACACTGACATCACCAGCACTGTGGCTATTTACTGAGTAGACTTTTGAGACGAGGTCTTATCCTCCAGTGGCAACCTCCTGAGTTCTGGGTTTATAGGAAGGTACCACCATCAAGTTGTTTACCTTATTCACAATACACCTTAGTTCTGTTGTTTACTAACTTCACAGTAGGTGAAACATCTTAGTTTTTGTAGGGCATGAACACTAAAGACAATGCTAGATCCTGGCTTGTGAAGAATATGAAAAACACAACTGGCTCAGAAGACATTTAAGAAAATGCTCTCCAGACAAATGAAATTGTAATTTCATGGTTTTGCCAGTATATATATCCAGATCCTGTCATATCTCCAAATCTCCCCCATTTATGTTTAGTCTTATATACTTAAAGGAAAAGTCACACCGCGAACTCTCACAAAATGTGCTTTAACAGTTGATAAAGCAAGGATAATAATTTTGAGTGTTTATATGAGCACAATTTCATATTCAGTGTTTCCCAATGGCTCCATCACAAGGTTGGAAATGCATCATAGATGGTAGGACGTTTAAGAGACGAGGGCTCTCGGGGATTCTTCAGGCTATGGGATGGCATGCCCTTGACGAGTACAGATGCCAGTGCCTTTCTCACACACTCTCATTACTCATCTTGCTCTCGCCCTCCTTAACCTCTGCCACACACATCCACCATGAAGACATTTCTTTTTTTACTTTATTTTATTTATTTTTTATTTTTATTATTATTTTTTTAATTTTCTATATTCTATTGTTACATTCCAAATGATTTTCCCTTTCCCAGTTCCCCCATCCCCATAAGTTCCCTAAGCTCTCTTCCCTCTGCCCATTCTCCTATCAACCCCCTCCTACTTCTCTGTCCTGGTACTCCCCTACAATGCTGGAACAAGTCTTTTCAGGATCCGAGACCTCTCCTTCCTTCTTCTTTGGAGTCATTTGATATGTGAATTGTGTCATAGGTGTTCAGAGTTTCTGAGTTAATATCCACTTATCAGTGACTGAATTCCATGAGTGTTCTTTTGTGACTGGGTTACCCCACTTAGGATGATATTTTACAGATCCAACCATTTGTCTAAGAATTTTATGAATTCATTGTTTTTAATTGCTGAGTAGTATTCCATTGTGTAAATATACCACATTTTCTGTATCCATTCCTCCATTGAGGGACATCTGGGTTCTTTCCAGCTTCTGGCTATTATAAATAGGGCTGCTATGAACATAGTGGAGCATGTGTCCTTATTGCATGCTGGGGAAACCTCTGGGTATATGCCCAGAAGTGGTATGGCAGGGTCCTCTGGAAGTGTCATGCCCAGTTTACTGAGGAAGAGCCAGACTCATTTCCATAGTGGTTGTACCAACTTGCATTCCCACCAGCAGTGGAAGAGTGTTCCTCTTTCTCCACATCCTCGCCAATACCTACTATCTCCTGAGTTTTTAATCTTAACCATTCTAATTGGTATAAGGTGAAATCTCAGAGTTGTTTTGATTTGCATTTCCCTAATGGCTAGTGATGTTGAACATTTCTTAAGGTGCTTCTCAGCCATTCAAAGTTCTTCATGTGAAAACTCTTTGTTTAGCTCTTTACCGCAATTTTTTTATTTGATATATTTTTTATTTACATTTCAAATGATTTCCCCTTTTCTGGCTCCCCACTCCCCAAAAGTCCCATAAGCCCTCTTCCCTCCCCCTGTTCTCCTATCCACCCCTTTCCACTTCCCTGTTCTGGTTTTGCCCTATACTGCTACACTGAGTCTTTCCAGAACCAGGGGCCACTCCTCCATTCTTCTTGTACATCATTTGACGTGTGGATTATGTTTTGGGCATTCCAGTTTTCTAGGCTAATATCCATCTATTAGTGAATGCATACCATGATTAATCTTTTGAGACTGGGTTACCTCATTTAGTATGATGTTCTCCGGCTCCATCCATTTGTCTAAGAATTTCATGAATTCATTGTTTCTAAAGGCTGAATAGTATTCCATTGTGTATATATACCACATATTTTGCAACCATTCTTCCGTTGAGGGATACCTGGGTTCTTTCCAGCTTCTGGCTATTATAAATAGGGCTGCTATGAACATAGCAGAGCACATATTCTTATTACCTGCTGGGAAATCCTCTGGGTATATGCCCAGGAGTGGTATAGCAGGATCCTCTGGAAGTGACGTGCCCAGTTTTCTGAGGAACCGCCAGACTGATTTCTAGTGTGGGTGTACCAATTTCCAATCCCACCAGTAGTGGAGGAGTGTTCCTATTTCTCCACATCCTCATCAACACCTGCTGTCTCCTGAATTTTTAATCTTAGTCATCCTGACTGGTGTAAGGTGAAATATCAGGGTTGTTTTGATTTGCATTTCTCTAATGACTAATGAAGTTAGCATTTTTAAGATGCTTCTCAGCTATCTGAAATTCTTCAGGTGAAAATTCTTTGTTTAGCTCTGTACCCAATTTTTAATAGGGTTATTTGGTTTTCTGGGGTCTAACTTCTTGAGTTCTTTGTATATATTGGATATTAGCCCTGTATCTGATGTAGGGTTGATGAAGATCTTTTCCCAATTTCTTAGTTGCTGATTGTCCTTTTGATGGTGTCCTTTGCCTCACAGAAACTTTGCAACTTTATGAGGTCCCATTTGTCAATTCTTGATCTTAGAGCATACACTATTGGTGTTCTGTTCAGGAACTTTCCCCCCTGTACCGATGTCCTCCAGGGTCTTCCCCAGTTTCTTTTTTATTAGCTTCAGAGTATCTGGCTTTATGTAGAGGTCCTTGATCCATTTGGAGTTGAGCTTAGTACAAGGAGATAAGGATGGATCAATTCTCATTCTTCTGCATGCTGACCTCCAGTTGAACCAGTACCATTTGTTGAAAAGGCTCTCTTTTTTCCACTGGATGTTTTCAGCTCCTTTGTCGAGGATCAAGTGGCCATAGGTGTGCGGGTTAATTTCTGGATCTTCAATCCTATTCCATTGATCAGCCTGCCTGTCACTGTACCAATACCATGCCAGAGACCATGAAAGCTAGAAGATTCTGGGCAGATTTCACGCAGACTCTAAGAGAACACAAATGTTAGCCAAGATTACTATACCCAGCAAAACTCTCACCATAGATGGAGAAACCAAGATATTCCATGACAAAACCAAATTTACACAATATCTTTCCACAAACCCAGCCCTACAAAGAATATTACTAGGGAAACTCCAATACAAGGAGGAAAACTACACCCTGGAAAAAGCAAGATAGTAACCTTCTTTCATCAAACCCAAAGAAGATAACCACTCAAATGTAAAAATAACATCAAAAATGACAGGAAGTAATAATCACTATTCCTTAATATCTCTTAACATCAATGTACCCCATTTTTAATAGGGTTATTTGGCTCTCTGGTGGCTAGCTTCTTGTGTTCTTTGTATATATTGAATATTAGCCCTCTGTCAGATGTAGGGTTGGTGAAGAATTTTTCCCAATTTGTTGGTTGCTGTTTTGTCTGCTTGACAATGCCCTTTGCCTTACAGAAACTTTGTAACATTTCTAAAGGCAAAATGGCCACGGACCACACACTGACCTCCAAAACTGTGAGTGAAATTAAACCTCTTCTTTATTTCACTTGAGTGTCTAGGCCATTTTATTATAGTCACCAAAAGCTGAAGAACTTGTTAGCCACACATTACAAGTACATTAACCTTTGCACAGACCTCTGACGGAGCTCTCATTTAGAAATGAGATGGTAGAAGCATGGAGAAGGTAGGCCTTTTGCCTAATATCACATAGCTGGTGGGTGAAGGAGTGGGATTTTGAAGTTAGACAGCACTCTTGCCAGAAGCAGCACCTGTAAGTTTAACAGCAGTTCTGAATGAGAATGCAATTAACTGAACAGAAGGTATTTTTCTGAGAAGAAATATGTTGGAAATATGAACCATGTCTTGACGATCTTCTTAGAGAGTGTGGAAACATCATGTTAAGTGAATAATGGTTGCAATTTCTAAATAATAATTTGAACAAAACATAAGCACATCCACCCCACCCCACCCCACCCCACCCCCACCCCTGGCAGCTCTTCCAAGGACTAACTTGTGTTCCTAAGTTAATCACTTGGTCTATTGGAGTTTAGCTATGTTGTATCTATACATGCAGTAAGGTGACTGGCACACAAAGATTGTGTGGGTGGCAACACTCAGAATTCCTACAAACTTCCTTCATTTCCAGCTACCTTTACAAACTGACCTAAGACATAGGGTATAAAGCAAGCCATTGTGTTGTATTCCCTGTGGTATATGGTATATGCGTGTGCCCCATTCCCTATAGTATAAGTATGTCTACTGCACTTATGTGTGCTGGTCTGCATTCTCAGTTGCTACTTGTTGACCATTAGCTTTAAAGGAGAATAATTTCAGTCTAATTTCCTAACATATTTTCAAACGCAGATCGAATTCTCAGCTTAAACTGATTTAAAAAATGTTTTGAAAAGAAAGAGAAAGGGATGAGGAGAGAGGAGGGGTACAAAGGAGCCAACACAGCTACCTACCTTTTACTTTCTCTTTGAGGGGAATGGGTTGAGAAGAGGTAGCTTGGACACAGGAGAGGACATTTCTGTCTAAAACTTTCCACATGATGAAGTTAATTATCATTTTGTCTCCGCAGACCTTCCTAGAAGTGCCAACATCTGTTCAGTGAGGAGAACATCTGCTAGGCAAGTGAAGATATTAGGAGATAAGCTGCTTACTCAGACAGTTAGGGCATGATGAAGAAATTATAATAAATTGGAAAATTGAGATTAGGATCTGGGCATAATTAGCAGTTCGTTTTATGCCAAATGCTGTATTTTTTTTGAACACATAATTAATGAGGTTGGAAGCGTCCACTGACTGTCAGCAGCTATGCCTGAGAGTAGCTCAGAAATCTGTTCACCAGAGCCGGGAGTCGCAGGTTTGCTTGGGGTTAGTGTTTCCAAGTGAGCATAGAGGGAAAGGTCATGTTCCATAGTTTCTAGACACCGTTGTCCTAAGCCACTTGCCCTGCGTGAAGAGCATGAGGCTTTATGGTGTCTGATGTCAAATCATGGTGCAACTATTGGAACTGTGTGTCACTGTGTTCATGTGTATGTGTGTGACATGACAGTGAGGGTCTAGAGCACCATTAGGCTTTCGTCTTATTGTTCAGTTTTAGTCTCAGTATTATCATTGTGTTTGTTTATGTATGATGGGGTGTATGTGAGCCATGCTGGTTCCGAAGACAAGTCTAGAGAGTTGCTTGTCTCCTTCCGCTTTTATGCGAGTTCTGAGATGGCATTCAGGTTGATAGGCTTGCAAGGCAAGTACTCTATCTAACCCACTAGGCCATCTCACCACAACAAATTTCGGAACTTTTCAATTTTCACATGCATGATCTTTTCTGTTTTTTAACAATCCTGTGACACATACTCTTTGCATAGTTTCTTTATTCTAAAGCCATGAGAATCACTTCCAAGTACTCACGTGGTCAGTCTGAATGACAGAGCTTTTGTTTCATTTGTTCTAAATAGGGTGTCACCCTATTTAGAAGTTTTGGGGGAGCTTCAAGCCACAGCCTTCCATGAACTAGCTACAAGCATGAGTCACTGCACTCAGCTTAGGACTTGAAAATATAAATTTAGATACTTAATCCCATGTAATTTGAATAAACTCATTAACATATGAGATGTGTATCCTAAACCTTCAACTTTAACACTAGAGACATAATAAAAGCATAATCATTGTGATATTAGATGCACAGGCCGCATATCCCACACATATTCCAACATACGTATGTTTACTCTACATGGTCTGCATGTTCCGTGAGGATGCTTCCTTGCTCAAGATCTGTCATTCTCTCTCTCTCTCTCTCTCCCTCTCTCTCTCTCTCTCTCCCTCTTTCTCTCTCAAAAACTTCAATTAACTAGAATTTTGAAAACTAAAATTATAATGTACATTTTAATAGTTATACTCTGCTGATATTATGACTCTTTATTTCACTCAATTTAGACAGAAATTCAGTACAAATTTATTTGGTACAAATGATTATTTACAAGTAAATCATGTAGGTTTTGTTTTTAAGTTGGAAAGGTTGGGCTCTTGAAAGATTAGTCACTTAAAACTTTGTGTTGATAAACAAGTTTCTTTTTCTCCCAAGTAGGGAGAGTGATTTTCAGAACAAACTACAAGGCCAACCAAGGATAAGAGTCTATGTCTCTCTTTATAAAGATGCTAAGAACCCGTGCTTCTTATTGTCTCTATCTTACATACAAGTTACTCCATATGTTAAGAATCTAAGCTCTCCCCTGAATGAGCACATCATCAGTATAGAACAGGCACAGTATTATAGCTTTAAACATTACGTGTGTGTGTGTGTGTGTGTGTGTCTGAAAGAAGCTCTAGCTGGTCTAGAACTCTCTATGTAGACAAAGATGGGCTAAAAGTCACATACAACTGCCTGCCTCTGCCTACCAGCTCTGAGAGTAAAGGCATGTATTTAATGCCAACCTTAAACAGCCTGTTGCATTTATCTTGAAGCTGTTACTGTAACCTAATTACTAATTAGTGTCATCTAATTACTTTTATATATAAAATGAGAGCAAAATCCACAAAAAGAGTCTGATGAATCCACAGGTCTATCAACACCTCAATATATGTCCTGAAGTGTTAAAAAAAAATGCTTTGGGTAGGAACAGATAAGTCTAACCTGTGGTAACCCTCTTCATAGAGCTAAAGGTCTAACTACAAACTAGGAAAAAAGAAAATAATGAGGACATGGATAAATTGGTATTAACTCCAAGAGCTATGTGACTTCACTGTGTCCCCACCATCCTGTCCCTAAACAATGACGCACTCAGTCTCCTGAGCAACATGTTAGTATCATCTGTTCCAGCCTTTGCATTTTCAAGTCTCTCTGGGTTGAGACACTGGTGCGCACAGGCAGAGATGCCAGGCACAGTCACTCAGCTCTTCTGTGTTCTAGTAACTGGCACCATCGCTAGTTCACCGCAGAAGGTTGAAGATTGGACTCAGTGGACTTGATCTTCTGCAGGATACTCTGCATAAAGACAGTGCAAATTTTCATTATGGACATTCAGATAAAGTAGTATTCCACACTTTTTCTGGTCACAGATTCTTCTAAAAAATCAGAAATGATTTTAGGAGACACATATTTCTTAACTCTGGTGTTATCTGACTTATATTTGACTTAATGCACAAAAAAACAGAAGAGAAATTCTCCAGGACTCTGATAATATGAGGTAATTACATAACCTGATTAAAAAATGGCCTCTAAAGAAATTGACTCTGATCTAGCCAGCACCAGAAAAGCAACTTTTTCCCAAGCGTTAAAAGAAGCTATGTTACTATATTAGCAGAACTATCAAGTATTAGATGGTCCATATAAAACCATCAAGACAACATACATAGTCCTTACAATTATGTTTTGCAAATAATGCTTCTGAGAATGGATGTAGAGAAGGTGTGCAGTGTAATACTGTCTTTAATATGGTAAAATGGAGAAATCTGGTCTTTCTGGACTTAAGGAACCTATGATTTCTACAAAAGATTTCCAAACTAAATTTATCTTAGCTAAAGAGTGGTGAAATTTTGGAGATTATAAGACTCTTCACTCAGATTCCGAGAAGTATCCTGTTTTTCTAAGAGAAATCTTCACTGATCATAATACAATCTATCCTTCTCACAATTAGATACACACAGAGCATTGTCTGGGACACGAAGGGATCTCAGCACCATGGGGTTTTTGCTCAGTTTGTGAGAATTTTAAACAAATGTCTTTGAATAAAGATAGACTCGAAAGAAAGCTGAGGGACTGGCACATAGCCTTATCTTAGAGTGCTTGCCTAGCATTCCACAAGCCCTGGGATCAGTCCTCAGCACCATATTATAAACTGGCTGTGCCCACACAGGCCTGCAATTTCATCACTGAGAGCTACAGGGAAGAGCAGAAGCTCACAGTCAGCCTTAAATACGTAATGATTTGAGGTCAGCCTGGGATAGTCAGTCTCTAAATAAATATTCATTGGAAGTATATATTTAAATATATATATATATATATATATATATATATATATACATACATACATAAATATATTACAGGATGAATTAGTGTCTTTTCTGTATCAAGAACTATAAAAGGTATTGCAAGCTATAAATAACAAGCTCTCAGTGATGCTGGATTTCCACTGGCGACCTGGGCAAGCAAAGACCAGCATCAGATGCTGACACTCCCTGCACATCCTGAAGATTGACCAGTGTTCTTAATTAACATCAAATTTGATCCTCATAGTAATCTCACCCTAATTTTCTGGACAAGAAACTAAAACACAGTAATGTGAAAATAATTGACTCAAACCCATAAAGGCATGAGGTAAGACTGCAAATCCTCAAAGTCACACCATCAAGACCCCAGAGCAGGAACCTTCTTTGCGATTTTTTTCCCCTGCTAAAATTTCTACATTTCCAGGAAATTCTTCTAAGTAAATAATTGCAGATTCTCATGAAGTTTCCTACACAACTAGGTGGAGACAGGTCATATATTTCACATGAATAAAGACTAGAAGATAGTGAAAATCTCAGAGGCAACTTCTACCTAACCTTAGTGTCACCCACATGAGACATGTAAAAACAGTTTAAAATTATATTTCAAAGAACATTCAGGAGTACAAATGTCTGCTGTACTGTAATGTGAGGAGAGCAGTGTGTGAGCTACTGGCCCTTGTTGACTTCTAACAGAGCATATCATATTGCTGTGCAATCTTTACTCTCCCATACTAATCTGTTTTGGAGTTGGATATATTTTTTTTTTATTTTCTATATTCTTTGTTTACATTCCAAATGCTTTCCCCTTTCCCAGTTACCCCCTCTCCATATATCCCATAAGTCCTTTTCTCTCCATCCATTACCCAATCATTCCCCCTCCCTTTTCTCTGTCCTGGTACTCCCCTACAATGATAGATCAAGTCTTTCCAGGATCAGGGCCCTCTTCTTCCTTCTTCATGTGAATAGTTTGATATGCTAATTGTGTCTTCAGTATTCAGAGCTTCTGGGCTAATGAATATCTACTTATCAATGATTGAATTCCATGTGTATTCTTTTGTGATTGGGTTAGCTTGCTTAGGATGATATTTTCCAGTTCCAACCATTTGCCTAAAAATTTCATGAATTTATTGTTTTTAATTGCTGAGTAGTATTCCACTGTGTAAATATACCACTTTTTCTGTATCCATTCCTCCACTGAAGGACATCTGAGTTCTTTCCAGCTTCTGGCTATTATAAATTAGGCTGCTATGAACATACTGGAGCATGTGTCCTTATTGCATGCTGGGGAATCCTCTGGGTGTATGCCCAGGAGAGGTATAGCAGGGTCCTTCAGAAGTGTCATGTCCAGTTTTCTGAGGAACCGCCAGACTAATTTCCAAAGTGGTTATACCATCTTGCAACCCCACCAGCAGTAGATGAGTGTTCCTCTTTCTCCACATCTTAGCCAACACCTGCTGTCTTCTGAGTTTTTAACCTTAGCCATTCTGACTGGTGTGAGGTGAAATCTCAGGGTTGTTTTGATTTGCATTTCCCTAATGACTAATGATGTCGAACATTTCTTAAGGTGCTTCTGGCCATCCGAATTTCTTCAGGTGAAAATTCTTTGTTTAGATCTGTACCCCATTTTTTAAAAGGGTTATTTGGTTGTGTCCTCAGTTTCTTCCTTCACATGCCCAGTGTATGTCTGGCTTACACGTAAGATGTACACGTCTAGATTAACAAAAGGCTGGGGAGAAAGTGCCATCTGTTATACATACATGTCAACTTAAATTTGATACCCAGTAGCTGCACAAAAGCCGAGTGTGGTACCTTGAGTCTTGAATCCCAGACGTGCTGAAGCAGAGACTGGAGGGTCTGTAAGGCTACTGGCTAGCATAGCTTACTAGGTGAGCTCTTGATTTATTGAGTCTCTGTCTCCAAAAAAAGATGGAAGGCCAGTGAGGTGGCTTGGAGCATGAACGCACTTGCCACCAAACCTGATTACCAATATTCTACCTCTAAGAACCAAATGGTAGAAGAGAACCAATTTCTGAATGTCACTGTGGTGTGTGTGTGTGTGTGTGTGTGTGTGTGTGTGTGTGTGCACGTGTGTGCGTGTGTGCATGTGTGCGTGCATGTGTGCGTGTGTGTGTGCGTGTGTATGCGTGTGCACACATGCGTTCACATGCATAGTCACAGACATACCCCCACCCTGTACACCTGTGTATACAAACACTTCTATTCACAGACACACCACAGGCACACATACACAAACACAGAATAAGTAAGCAAATGAACATAGTTTAATTAAAAAAAATAAATGGAAAGCAACCTAGAAAGACATCTGACTTTATACCTCTGCATGCATCTACACATATACTCATACTCACAAGTACACACACACACACACACACACACACACACACACAATTAAAATGAAGAGTCATGTTTAGAAAATTTAGAGTTCAGTAAGTCCCTGTATTCAACATTTTCTGTAAAATATTCTTATTACATTGATATGTAATTGAAAATATGTATTAAAAGAAGTCTATCTCTATAAATATTCATTCTATATATACTAATTCATTTTTTATGGTTTGTGACTTTATTTCAAAAAACCTTCAATCTTAAATGGATCAGACATTAACATTTAGATGTAAACAGTATATCAGCCTCTTGTGAAGGCAACCGCATCCAATATCAGATCTAAAATACATGAGAGAACTAGCTCACAGGCTTACATGTATGACTTGTTTTTAGATGAAAAGCAAGCCCACCATACTCTTCCTTCATGCTTAATCTTCCATGCACTGAGCACTGAGCATAACTTTTCACAAAAATATCATTTGATCTAGAAAGATCTGCCAGACACTAGAACACATTCTCTAGTCTTAATTGAAGCTTAGTATAAATATCAACTCAAGCTTTCCCAGAGATTTCGACAGTCCCAAGGTCCCAGGGCACAATTTGTATATACACCGTGTATTTGCATAGAAACTGGATACTTCTAAAAGCATTTTCATAGGCATTAATTCAATTAATCCTCAGAAAGGCTACAAAATAAATATCACTGAACAAACTTACCAGACAAAAATGTCCTGATCAGCACTTCCATCTGATCCTCAAGTGTCAGGCTTGTTCTAACGAAGCACATGGTTCTGCTTAGCAGCAAGAGCACCAACTTAGCAACAGCGACTCCACGAGGCTCTCTGCACTTGGTGTTTTCAAGAAATTATATTGGGGACCACCAAGTATTTGGTTTGTCCTAACTCAGTATTGCTCACTATGACCAGAAAATAATGCTAAAATATAGCCCTGAAAATACCTTTATAGTATGCTAGACTCAGATAGATAGATGATAGATAGATAGACAGATATAGACAATATATAGATATGTAGATAGGTGATAGATAATATATAGATATGTAGATAGATGATAGATAGGCAGATAGGTGATAGATTCATAGATAGGTAGATAGATAGATAGATGATAGACAGAATATAGATATATAAATAGATGATTGATAAAGTATAGATATATAAATAGAGATAGATGGAGAATAGATAGATAATAGATAGAGATATATAGACAGACAGATAAAATATAGATATATAGATAGATGGGGGGGTAGACAGATGATAGATAGCCAGTTGGAAGATGGGTAATTGGTAAAGGGTAGTTTACTGATAAATATGAAGGTGATCGATTATAGCTAATATATAGAGGATAAATAAATGGAAGGATAGATAACTACATAGACATGATATAAGTACATGATAGAAAGATAGGTATATGACATAGGTTATGTAGAGAGAAATAATACATAGTACACAGATAATATGTATATAGATGATAAATACATATCATATATATAGATAATAGAAAATATATAGATGATGATAGAAGACAGACAGATATGCAATTAGATAATATGTAGGTAGATGATAGCTAAATGGATAGATGAATAAGTATGTTAATAGAATATAGATGAATACTTGCAGTCCATCACCCCCATCAGAACTTTGCTGATAAGTATGTTTGGTGCAGGCAAACCATACAGATCTGTGCCCACCCAACATACATAGGGTATTTCCTATAGAGAATAATTATGCTGTGCATGTGTTGTTGCTATAGGATGAAATGCAGAGTTCTCATTAAAAGTCAAATCTTTCCATTCAAAAGACAGTATAAAATGTTCCTTTTTTGTAAAACACCCAGATGGCTATGTGTATGCTTTGAAAATTTTCCGCTTTAGAATATTCCCCTTGCTTGGCAGTTCCCCCGGGACTGCTCTCTCTCAGTACTCTCACAGTCTGTTGTCAATTCTCAAACCCTCTGCTCCAAGAACCAGCATGGCTGTTTCCTCTCAGCATCCCCTTTCTTGTTTGTCTCAGTGGCCTTTCACTCTCTTCACGGGCCCTTTGACAGCTCACATTTTACCAGTGTAGCTGCCTCAGCCCCAGCCGCTCTCTCTCTTCTGCACCATCCACCACAGCTGTGGAGAGACATACCTTCTGCACATGACAGTCTTTGTCTGAACTGCATTTTTGCTTCTCCCATAATTTCTCAGCTTATAGGCACAACCAGAAACTCCAAACCCAAAGGCAACCTCCTTTGTCCTCCTATATTCATATAGCCTAGCAAGCTTGTCATTCTAGGTTAAAGGAGATGGGCAATCTCAGGGAAGAATGGTTGTTTGTGAAGATAGAACGGTCTAGTGCTGTGTGATATGCATTTGGATAAAAATTCAAAAGCTTGTGACAGACAAGGCTTCCCACACTCTCACCCATTTTTTTCCCAGTGAAACATTCCTCACTTCCTATTATTTCGAGCTTCCTACTGAGGACATGCAGTGAAAGATCCTTGAGATACAAGAGGTGTTGGCACGATAGACGTGTTCAGTGTATCACATTAGATCCCGGGGCCTGGGAAGCATGAATTGCCTGTACCTGTTGTAAACGTGTCTGTCTTAGGAGAGGGGTCAGGAAGCGTGACACACTTGCCATCACACTGAATTCTTATGGTGCCTTAGGCTTCACATCGAAAGAGCTGTAGCTTGGCCTTCTCTGTTCTCACGTGTGCTCGGTTCTGACTTTGCCAAAAAAAGTGGGCATTTTGCCTCTACAAACAACAAGTGGTCGTGTTCTGCGTAGTCTCCCCTCCCCTGATGACACCCCTGACTGCACCTAACCTGCCAGCAGGGCTGGATTGGAAAACAAGAGCTTTCCTTTGGCTGAGAGAACAAAGCACAATTGTTTCTGTTAAGCAGTGAAGTTTCCACCGCAGCCAGAGGTTACAGAAAGGAAACCTCATAAGGGGAGAAGAAGAAGAAAAAAAAAGTGTTCCCCCATCATGTCAGTGCTGTCAGTGACCAAAGCCACACTCCGATGTCTGACCTATGTCCCCTAAAGCAGAGGGATGTTTCTTCCTCTATAAAGTGAGTGTTATTTGATTAAATGAATGTTTCTCTAATAAATAGCGTACTAAAGGTCCTTTCTAAAAGACCGTCTTATCTGGAGCCAAGTAAAAGATATATTGGCAAAAACAAAACTTTCATCCAAATTAATAATGTCTTTATACATCCCTGTCCAGATCGGTGCTGGCTCAAGGATGAGGAGGTTTTTTTACCCATGATGCTCTCTTGTAACCACTGAGTAGTCTAGCTAAGCCAGCATCCTCGACACCAACGCCTACAGACCCTAAGTCTGAGAGTGTCTTTGTCTTTTTCTCCACTACCTCTGGATGATATTACTTAAACAGTCACAAAAAGGCAGAACATTTCACAAGTTGAAATGAAAAGCTATTGAAGCCCATTCAAATTTTTTTATTTTTAATTTTTAATTTCAGATAGTTAGTTAGTTAGTTAGTTAGTTAGTTAGCTAGTTTTGTTTTTTCAAGACAGGGTTTCTCTACATAGTTCTGTCTGTCCTGGAACTCTCTTTGTAGACCAGACTGCCCTTGAACTCAGAAATTCACCTGCTTCTGCCTCCCAAGCACTGGGATTAAAGGTGTGCACCACCATCACCTGGCCCCAGTAAAAATTTTAAAATAAAACACGACAAGAGTTCAATAAGGTGTTACACTGTTCCTTCACACTTTTTTTAAAAATTACATATATATTTTTTTTACATTCCAAATGATTTCCCCTTTCTAGGTCTCCCCTTCGGAAATGCCCTGTCCCATTCCCCTCCCACTGCCTCTATGAGGGTGCTCCCCCACCCACCCACTTACTCCCGTCTGCCTGCCTTGGCATCCCCCTACACTGGGGCATTGAACACCCTCAGGCCCAAGGGCCCCTCCTCCCACTGTTGTCCAACAATTACCTCTAATCTTTTTGTTTCAAAATAAGAGTTTGTGGTGTGTAAAATAGAATATCTGCTTTATTTGAGATGGAATTAGTTGGGCTAGAGATCCCACTTGTCAGTTGACAATCTGTCCAGCTCTGGCCAAGAACCTCAGGTTGGGAAACGGGGCTTCGTGTGTTTCCTTAGTTTTTTTGTTTTTGTTTGTTTGTTTTGTTTTTGTTTGTTTGTTTGGTTTGTTTTTCAAGACAGGGTTTCTCTGTATAACCCTGACTGTCCTGGAACTCACTCTGTAGACTAGGCTGGCTTCAAACTCAGAAATCCACTTTCCTCTACCTCCCAAGTGCTGGGATCAAAAGCATGTGCCACCACCATCACTGTTTAAATATAGCATTTTCCAAAATGGGTATCATACAGCATTAATCTCATGAAATTCTCTGAGGAAAAAATGGGGGAATTTTGAGACAATATTTCCATTAGAATACTTTTAAGTTTTAAGTGAATAAAAAAGGGAGTGGGTAAGGGAAGCATCTTCTGTGTGAATGATGTGATGTCATGAGTTATGCTTAGCAATAGTCCTGTGTTCAGGAAGGGTCAGCCTCATTTTCTCTACACTTTTTTTTTCTGCTGCTCATCCGTAAAGATCCTACTCCTGCCAAGTCTGCATGGTGGCAAGGAGACCTCCAGCTTCTGGATGTCAGGTTCGCCCATAGCCCAGCAAAACTGGCCCTGTCCCCTTGCAGTCTGAAATTCCATAAGCCTGGAGCAGGTTGGTAAGCTGGCTCAATGGGCAAAGGCTTTTGCTTCTAAGCCTGGCCTGGATGTGACCTTTAAGGCTTACACAGCACAAGGAAAGGACTAATACCTACTTTCTTATAAATAGATACTTATAAATATCGCGCGTGTGCATGTGTGCGCATATACACACACACACACAAACACACACTATAAATATTATGTTTTTTGTAAACAAGGAATTGATTCTCCGTTATGGAGGGAAACTCTTAGTAAGTGCATGGGATTATTTAAGGAACTGTACTGGCTGGTTTTGTGTGTCAACACAACCTGGAGTTATCACAGAGAAAGAAGTCTCCCTCGAGGAAATGCCTCCATAAGATTCAGCTGTAAGGCATTTTCTCAATTAGTGATCAATCTCAATTAGTGATCAAGAGTGAGAGGTGGTAGTGAGAGACTACCATCCCTGGGCTGGTAGTCTTGGGTTCTATAAGAAAGCAAGCTGACCAAGCCAGGGGAAGCAACATCCCTCCATGGCTTCTGCATCTGTTCCTGCCTCCAAATTCCTACCCTGTGTGAGTTCCTGTTCTGCCTTCCTTTGGAGAACAGCAGTGTGGAAGTGTATTCGGAATAAACCTTTTCCTCCCCAACTTGTTTCTTGGTCATGATGTTTTGTGAAGGAATACAAACCCTGACTAAGACAGGAACCATCATAAATAGGTGAAATTTTAAGATTATCAGAATGAATGCACAGCAATTTGGAGGTGAGAATCTTAGAAATGGTCCTGGTTAACTATGTTTCATGGCTCAGTCATGAGCTACAGATAGAGTGATAGCAGTGAGAGGTACAGGATGTAGAGAATGCCCTCTATGGCTTGCCGTAGCTTGTCATGCTCCCCCAAAACCATTAATGCCACTGGCACGTACTTAACATCTCTACACCATTCATCACTTTCCGCCTACCTCACCAAGGCTTCCAATAAACTTACCACTTCACAAGTCCATATGCCTGCAGCTTCAGGGTGGCTAATTGGATGTTCTCTGGAGTGTCCAGAGAGCCCAGAGCCCTTGCTCAGCATGATGACAAAGTTGTCAAACCTGGAACTATAAGATGCTACCTCTGGATGCAAACCATCTAGGGTACCAAGACCTTGGGCTACAGTTTGCTTAGGTTGTTTTTTCTATTATGTCCCAAATTGCTACAGACATTAATGACATTCCACAGACACAAAGTGTTCAGAATGGTTGCAGAAAGTGTGACAACTTGATGGACGTTATCATTGAAAATTGTAGTCAGACATTACGAAGCATGTCTTCTGCCTTATCTGTAAACCTTTGGGGGATTTTTTTACTTTTATGAATAATATTATTTAGTCTTTATAATAATAATACTTATGTGCAATGTATATTCATCATATCTACACCCCACTATCCCTGCCAACACTCCCTAGGTGCCCCCAATACAACTCCCTCCTAACTTCATGTTCTGTTTTTTTATTTTTTCCTTTCTTCTTCTTCTTCTTCTTCTTCTTCTTCTTCTTCTTCTTCTTCTTCTTCTTCTTCTTCTTCTTCTTCTTCTTCTTCTTCTTCTTCTTCCTACTATTATTATTTATTATTATTATTATTATTATCATTATTATTCACTGGAGTGACTCCAGTGAATGCTGACTGTATGTACATGGGCATGGGACCATGCACTAGGGCCAGGGGAGCCTATCAATGGCCACACACAACAAAGAAAAGTATCCCCTCACTCTCTCAGCTGCTATCAGCTGTCAGTCTTCAGGTTGGTCCTCTGTACCCTCTGCTATCCATGTTGGGATTTCTAACCAGCTTGATCTCGTACAAGAGATCCAAGACGCTTTGAGTGCCCATATGGTTAGACAGTGTCACATCCAGCACTCAGCCTTTTGCAGCTGGCTACTGGGACTCTCCTCTCATTCTCTGGGCTTTACATTGATTTTGCTCCCTCTTCTGTTACGTTCCCACAGCCTCATGGGAGAGGGGCATTGATTTCGATGTACCGCTCACAGCTGAGCACTAACAATCATAGCAGCAAACACACTGGAGAAATTGGGATTAGTTGGAAGAGGGGATTTTATTCTCTTTGAAGTGATCATAGACGAAGAGTTCTAGACAGGTGGGAATGGGCCCCATCAATGATCTTAGGGTCCCAGGGTCTTCCATGTCCACCCACACCTGCTCTCCCATTCATGGGCCGTCTTCTCTTCAGCTTTCAGAAGAAACATTTTTCACAATTATAATCCTTCCTAACAAATTTCACTGATAGCATCTACACAGCTTCATGATCATAGGCAGTCATGAGATTTAAGGATCTACTTTAATACTCTACATTTATTTATTAAATACATCTGACTTAAACGAATCCCTGCTTGACTCCTCCCACAAGCCATAGAAACTAAGTGACCAGACCCTGGCAAGAACATGCGATCTAAAGTGTTGGCAGGGTACCAGCATCTGTTAGTGTCTTTCCTGCTGGATGAAGGTAGAAAGAGTTCATCAAATCTTGCCCAACTCTGGTAGAGGTGTTATGGACCTCATGCCAATCCGGGTGAATATCTGGATAACTCCTAATAAGATGGGGCTGCTCGGCAAAGTTAATTACCACTGACTCTAGTTCCATCCAGTGTGAAGCATGAGGACTAGGGAAACAGGCCTCTTTAGGTAAAAGCCTTCCTGTGGAGTTCCAGTCTACAATAATTATCATGTATTAGGTGTCACATCAGTAAAAACTTAAAAGTTAAGTTTTTTTATTTATGGTTTATTTTCTGCCATTTTCAACTGCCTTGGTTTTATGCCTTTTCCGAATTTTCAAATGACTGCTTTGTTACCCATTCTTCACAGCAGCTTAGGTAACTATAAATTTCTGCATAATAAAGAAAAACCATTTTTAAATCCTGTATTATAAACTGTAATAACTATAATGTAATACTTACTAAATACCGTAGCTTATTGAATAGCGTGTCACAAATCATTCCAAATGACATGAGCCTCAAGCCCTCTATTCATATTTCCCTACCTGTGTTTGCAGGTGGAAAGCCTAAGACTACAAGACTCACTCTGCATATCAGCAGATGGGGAGAAAGGCAAGTCTCATCTGGGTATTTGCTGTTGAATCCTTATTTACACTTCTTAAGAAACAGGTCCAAAGGAAAGACAGGGACAAAAACAATGGAGCAGAGACTGAAGGAAGGCCATCTGCAGATCACTCCACCTAGGGATCCATCCTGTCTGCAGACACCAAAGGAGACACTGTTGCCATTGACAAGAGGCACTTGCTGACAGGTGTGGCTGTTCCCTGGGAGGTTCTGCCAGTACCTGACCAATGCAGATGTGGATGCTTGGAGCTAACATTCTGAGCTCAGGGACCACAGTGGCAAGCTGGCAGAGGAACTGGAGGAGCAGAGAGGGATTGCAACCCCATAGGAAGAACAATGTTGGCCATCCCCAGGACAAACCAGTGCTCCCAGGGACTAGACCATCTGCCAATGAGTGTACAGGGAGGGATCCATGGATCCAGATACATTTGTAGCAGAGGGTTGCCTTGTCAATGGGAGGGGAAGCCCTTGCTCTTGTGAAGGTTTGATGCCGCAAATAGGGGGATAGGGGAGTGGTGATGCAGGAGTAAGTGGGTGGGTGGGGGAGCACCCTCATAGATGCAAAAGGAAGGGGGGGCTAGGAAGGGGGATATCATTGGAGATATAAGCAAATGTAATGATTAATAAAAAAAATACAAAAGTAAAACAAGACCAAGTGCCTCTCTGGAGCAGTTTTGAGATGAGATTTATCCTACTCTTTGCATCATGATGGTTCTAACAGAAGAAAGAAAAATAACATAAAAATAATTTTAGTTATTATTAATATCAAACAGGCTGCATTTTCTTCTCCAAAGGGTAAGCACAGAGGACAGTCCCTTCCACCCCTACATTTGAAATGCAGACTGAAATTCTGTTTCTTCTCCATATTCCTTTCTCCATCCCACTAGATGTTCTTAGTCAAACTGAGGACATTTGTGGAAGCTCCAAAACTGATAAGTGCTGTTTCAGCTTGCCCTGTGCATTTCCTGATCTTGGAGCGCTTATCTAATGTGATATGCACCCAGAGGGAGGGAAAATTGTATTCCCCTCAAACAAAACAAATGCAAGTTCTTTATTCTCTTGCCTACTTCCAGTGAAATTTAGCCAAGAAGAAATTTCAGTCATCTAAAGGAGTATGGTGAGGCAGCTTATAAAGAAAAATAAGTTTGTTTCCAGTTATACCTTTCAAGGTTGGATCAAAAGTTGGTGAAAAAGTCAGAATTGCTATCTCAGGCAAGCACTGCTTTGTTTTCCTTAATAGATCTGGAAAGGTTTTGGAATAAAATCAGCACTGAATGAGAAAATTTTATTAAGATCCACAAAAGACTTTCCAACTCTAGACATAATGTGTTAAAGAATGAAGTTTAAGTGAATCTATTCAAATAGCAGTTGTGTATGCCACACCTTCCTAATATAACTACACACTAATAAAGCACTGCAGCTTAAAGACCTTCTCTTTAATGACTTTATTTGAACGATGTTCTGGCATCCAGCATGTGTGTTATATAGGTAGATGAATTTTGCGATGACTCATAAATATACTTGCATTACTATAAAACCAATATATAGATACACATAGATTTTTCAGGAAGCAACTCACAGTTAACCGATATTCGAGTGTTTATTTAGTGACAGACACTTATGGAGGTATTTCTCTCATGAACTGTTTGATTTAAACCTTGAAAATAAAGAGACAATTATATTCAGGATATCAGTATCAGGATATAGCTGATATAGGGTATAGGGAGAGAGTCTGTCTAACATATAAAAGGCCCTGTGTTCAGTACTCATTACTGAATAAATGGTCGAAAATTGTCGACAACCAGAGTCTATAAACTCAGGTCTGCTAATCACTAGTTGTTTAAGCTTGGACACACAAGCAGTTATCATCCATCACTTGTCTCAGTTTTAACATTTGAGAGTTTTGTAGTGTTGTGTGAATATATGGATAGAAATTCACAAACTATCAGAGAATAGTATCTCTTATTACTCAGAAAATGAGTGTTACATTGGGACTTTACATGCAGATATTAAAGCATAGTCAATATACACAACCACTTCCAACCCACATCTTGAACTGAACTAACTTTGCCAATGCAAAGCATGTATAGGTCCAGCTCTCTAATTACCACGCCATCTGGTGTTGATCTGAGATGAAGGGACCTGAATGCTCGGTTTAGACACCTCCAAAGTGGGGGATTTTGATTAGAGACTTTCAAGTGCTGGCCAAAAGTCCCCGTCCCAGCATGTGTACTCCATATTTGGTTATTTTCATCTTTAACAATCACCCTTAGTCAACCCACTCAACAGATTAAAACTGGGTGTGCACAGACATGCACACAAACACATGCACACAGAGCCACTGCCTAGGGGGTGGAGAGATGGGGCAGCGGTGACCGAAGCAGTGACTCACCCTTGCTGCTCTTAGGGAGGTCTCAGACTCCGTTTCCAGCACTTATATGATGACTGACAACCATCTGTAACCTCAGTTCCCAGTAAATCAATGCCCCTTTCCAATGAGCACCAGTCATGCACATAGTGAGTGGAGACACATGAAAGCCAAACACATATACACATTAAGTAAATCAAGTCTTTAAAAACACTGTGTACAATAAACCATTTTTAAAACTACGTGCTAAAATGTATTATCTTTCACCCATAGATATTTCTTTCTCTGTCCTGACATTTCAGAAATTCATGAATTCAGTTGATATGTCTGTCCTAAATAAATGTCTAAAGTCCTAACCAACACTCCAACCATTCTACCACATTCTCATGGAATCCTATTTGATAGCATTTCCAAGATGCAGGGGCTTCTTTTCTATGCCTCCCAACACTACAAAACTTATCTTTGCACCTCACTGAGTCTGTAGCCATTGAACCTGCTCTCCAGATGGAGCAGACATGAACTGGAGAACTCTAACATATACAAAACCAGAATGGTTCAAAGACAATATTGATATTTTTCCTTAAGATCCTCAGTATTCCAAACTCTGTTATGATCTCTTTCCAATTTTCATCCCAAGGTGAGGGACACCTGTGGTGGGCATTCTTCCACTTGGCCACTCTGCCAGCATTTCCCTCCTGGTGTTTCCTCTGATTGGTCTCTCATGATTCTGTACTGTCTCCCAAAGCCAACTTTCTCTGTCTACTCTCTCTCTCTCTCTCTCTCTCTCTCTCCCTCTCTCTCTCTCTCTCTTTCTCTCTCTCTCTGTGTGTGTGTGTGTGTGTGTGTGTGTGTCTGTATGTCTGTGTGTCTATGTATGTGTGTGTGTGTGTGTGTGTGCATGCAGGTGCATAGGCACATGTATATGTATATATTAGCAAAACACATTTATTATTTTATATCTAAACCAGTGAAACAAATGAAACTTCAATCTAAGAGAATACAATCCGAAAGAAATAAGAAATAAACAAATGGAAACTCCCAGACTTGGTTATGACAATAGATTCTTTCATCCTAAAATGCACAATGATTCTGAAGAGCTTAAAATTCCCCATGGTAGTAAAAATGGTCAGAAATAATCTGGAAGATTGGTACATGTTGTCTTCAAGAACTGACCGTGAAAGCAGACAGGCAAAATGTGTAGTTGGCATGAATACAAAAAAAGTAAGTAAGTAATTAAGTAAGTAAATAAATAAATGAATAAATAATGAACTTGACCTTTGGAAGCCTGGTTTAGCCCTACTGATACCAGGCAAAATATAACCATCAAAGTAAGTGCAAAGATCAAGTCAATGAGCAAGAGCTTCATGGGGACCTCACTATCCAAACTTAAATGATCCTTATCTTTACATTAAAAAACTGGAACCTAGAATTGAATATTAAAGTCACCTAATTAATAACCGATGGCACTAGAACTTGAACCCAAATCTCTGAGAACATGGACCCAGGTCCTTTCTAATATGTCATGACACGATGACATATTTAGTAACTGCAATACTAGCATACAGTTTTAGCGTGTGTGATACAGTCATACTTTCCACTGTGAAGCATGTGGAAGTGTGTAGTTCTCGGATGAGTTCGGACTTGTTTGGGCTTTCTTGTTTGTTCTGAGAAAATGACTTTTTGGTTCCATGTTTCTGATTATTTCAGTTTCTAAGGCCTTAATTCAATAATAAATCGATTAATCTGCATGAGATTAGTTACACTTGTGTATACTTGCATGCATTATTTCTAATTCTCAAAGCAACCCCTTGGGCCAATGTTATTGTCCCCACATTACAAATAAGAAAACATTTTTTGCTGTAAACTCAACCAGTCTATAAGAAACAGCTTTGGAGACAAAATGCTAGGCCTGTTTTCATATGCTTTACATTATTACTAATTATTCAGAGTGCTTTAAAAAAAAACTACTGCCAATCTATATGCTAAAGTAGCCTCTATTCACTCTTTACTAACTCCCCCAGCCTTCTCAAGTCATTAATACACTCACCACGGTCCTGGGTCCTGATGAGCGTTCCTTTGTTCAACAAGTAACACTGATACCTCATAGTTTTAGCTATATAATGAGTGGAGTTTCTAGTTGCAGTCAATTGTCCTCTCACTATGGTAAGGGGTCACTCTGTATCCCAGTAATCTTTATTCATTTAATATACTTCCATCTTTGTGTCTTATAACTTTTCACTATCTGAAATAATAAAGTAACTTAATGTTTGGCGAGAACTGCATCCACGGACTTGCATGCACTATAAACCAAGTAAAAAACAGAAATTGCATTTTTAGTGCAATTAAGTTAACCATTATTTAATGTTTAACTTTTATGGTTTTTCCTCAGAAATACATTTCTTGTGATGCAGCTCTTCTTAATTAGTCATATAATTAAAACAGCAAATAGAATTGCATTTTCATCTAAACACACTGTGGTATGCACTCTAAGTTTGCGGACATAGTAATATTCATTATAAAGATAACACAAACAATAAATGTATGCACAGTATAAGTTATTTTATTTATATGTGCCTTTCTTCGATACATAATTAAGGAGGAAAATAGACTTGTTAACAAACCAAGTATTTTTTAAGTGTTGGCTTTCAAAGAAGAAGCAAGAATTTTACCTTCTACTATCCAATTCTGAAAAATCCTAAGGATAAGGTTTAGGACACAGCAATGTTAATTAAAAACAAAGAACACTTAAGAAAGTGCAAAAAAAAAACCCTATTTTTCCCTAAGAATTTTTACAAAACATAAAAATTGAGCCCTCCTTGCTGGATTACTACCTCTCCTGTGCCATCTAGTGTCTTTAAGTGACCGTCTGTGTGCAGAGTTTAGAATAACCTGCTAACGCTTCAGTCGACCGTGCAGCCGTCTGCACATTCACCCTCAGGCAAGCAAACAAGTAACTTAAGACCTGGGCTGCAGAAGGGTGGTTTTATTAGGTTATGAAAAACTACAAATGAATAGGACTTTAACAGCAAAGGAGAAAGCTTTCAAGTTCAGTCCAGGAGCCGTGGCTAGCAGATGCTTAGAAAATGGTGCATAATGGAGCGATTGAGTCTCGTTAGGTTCACATTCTGCATAATAGGAACAGAATTTTGATCTGAGGCCGCACATCTGGAAGGGAGAAAGTAATGGAGAAGGGACATAGTGAGCAGGACCATCCTTCTCCATTCACAGCTGAACATTTTTGCCTCTCTGTGGTCTGGCTACTGTACCAGATCTGGTCATAATACCCGCTATTAAGAGTGGCTGCCATAAAGCCTTTATCCTTTCTAAGTAAAAGCCTGTGTTTGTCCAAAGACTCCATTAGGAGCACCAGCTCCCTGCAGAAAACTGGGTAGAGATCTTTCCTTCAGAATTGTATTCATTCTGTGGGATCCTGTTCCATCAGACCTGAACTCTTTAGTATATCAAGGATAGACAGGTTTGTATCTTGGTTTTCAGCTGAGTTATCCAAGTGAACAGCTCAGATGGCTTTGGGCTGCACTGGGCCATGCTCCCATCTGCAGTTTAGATGGAAAATAAATGAAGCCCTATGAGTTGATGCATCTTGACTCAGTTTGGAATTTCAAATATATGAGTCTGGGACTGTCCAAGCATGCTTTGCAAGAGTAAACTAAATCAACTAACAGTCCATAGGGCAATGTATGGAACAGTTCAACTTCTCATGGGAACTTAGGTCTCAGTCCTTTTTTTTATATTACAAGACTCATTCTAAGATAATAAGGGAAGTTCTACATGTATCTGCTTTTTACTGCGACCTGAAAGAGAAGAGTCAAAAGTCATGAGTTGGGCTGGAGGTTTTGCTCAATGATAGAGTAGTTGCCTAGCAACTGGGTTCCTAGCCCAGCACTACAAGACAAAAGTAAGAACTGTGTACCAGGAAATCTAGTACCCTCCTTGCTTTTTTGTTACTGTGATTAAATGCCCTCACAGAAGCACCTTAGAGGATGAAGGGCTTATTCTGAGTTGCAACTTAAAGTGAGGTCCATCATGACAGAGAAGTCCTGATAGCAGAGGCTGGAGACAGATGGTCATCTTGCATCACAGTCAGAGAAAGACAGCAATGAATTCACTCTTCTGCTCAGCTCCCCTCTGCTACTTATATAGCCCGCGATGCCAAGTGCCACCCACTACAGACAGGTCTTCCCACCTCAGTTAACACAAGATAGCTCCTCCCACACCCACCAGATAGGTAAGCGCAAAGGTCTGTCTCCTTGCTAAGTCTAGAGTCTATCAAGGTGGCAGGAAAAGATTAGGCATCAGAGTAGGAGTGAACACGGGAGTCAAGTATGCAGTTTGTAGGCTAGCTACAACTGACTTCATGGTTATGGCTAACCCTTTCCAAGCACTGACGGTCCACAGATGAGTTATCTTTTACGCTTAGGTCCCATAGAGAGAGCTTCGCTCAACTTTCCTTGCATTTTCTCACAGAAGTAGGACACTGAGCCTTATTTAGTTACAGCCACCCCACATGCCCCCTGCCATGACAGCTCATATATAGTAGGAGAAGTTTGATTCCTCTTCTGTGTGACACTGACCAGGCTTCATGCTATAACCAACTTCCTTCTTCACAGGCAGCATTCCTGATTTACATTCTTTAGGCTGATGCCTCCCCAACTATGATAGCTAATATCGAGTGTCAACTCAACTCCACAGGACCTAGAATCTCCTTGGAAACAAATCTCTGGGCAGGTGTACAGGAGAAAGTTAATTAGGGTGAGAAATATTCACCCTAAATGTGGGAAGCAGCATCCCATGGGCCAGGGTCTTGTACTGAATACAAGGAGAAAGAAAGCTTATCATGAGCATATTATTTCCCTGATCACATAGAAACATTCGTGAAAATAGTTTTTTAGCCACGTGTAGTAGTTACTAGAGCCCAACCTTTACCCTGATCTAAGAGTTCTAATTCCCAGAACGAGGGACAAGTAGATTCTTGTAATTTAACTCATCCAATACTCTTCTAGGGCAACCCTAAAACATGTCAGATATATGTTGAGTAATGTGGTAGTGAATGCATCCTCCTCTTGTTCTAGGACTCCACTAATGAACATCCTAAAATAATGAAGACTTGACTGAGTACATAATCAAATCAATTACTATCCAGAAGCAGAGGATCAACTTTTATTCTGTGATCACTTGTAGGGAAAGAAAGAATTACAAAGAAGTAAATGGAGAGGCTAGGGTGAGGAGGTCCCAAAGTCTCCAAAAGTTAGTCACAGGGAAGACTCAACCAAAAATAGATGCTAATGAGAAAGGCTGTCAACTTAATGAAATATTGCTCTTTAGTTCAGAATAGGTGTGTTGAACTTCTTGTAGCAGTTTACTGCTTTACTGTCCATCTGCTAACAAAAGAGTCACTTTATGGATTGGGATGTGATATGAGGACATCCTTCCTGTGAACTGTGGACATCACTTCCACAAGAAGACAATGGCATGAGTGGTAGACTTCCTGGGTTAAGGTTTGCAGGCATCTCTAGGGCCTGTACAAAGATGCTGTGTACATTCTGAAACTAATAAAACTGCGATAGAAATTTGCATTGTTCTATGACATAGAAAATGCTGTCTGTATTATTAGTCATTTATAATTTTTAGTTGAAAAGAAGTGGGGTCTTATGAAGAGACTCTAGGCCTTTCCTTAGCTTCTGAGAAGCGCTGCTGTTTACACATCGAAGAACAAAGAAAACTCGGAAGCAGTCTTATGAAGGTGAGTATTTCTCATAAGAAAATCTCCAACAGGACACAGAACAAGCTGCCAACCCTCACAAGGAGAACAGAACAGACAGAATTTGAGTCCCTGAAGCTCCTGGGCTATTCTCAGAAATTGACTTCTTGGAAGCCCAGATTTTTATCATTATGCCACTATTCGAGAAAGGGTAAAGAGATGTGACTGAGAAGCACAGAAGGCAGGATTTGTCCCAAGTGACTGTGTGGTTGGTCAAAAAGACCCCTGCATGGCTTACCAATTGGACAGTTGCTAATGTATGTTCCTCAGCCCCAACCCCCTCTGGGTTAAAAGGGGACACATAAAACCATGGATAAAATTCCTGCTAACACTGGTGATAAGGGACAGGTCTGCAGTGGAGACTGGGGAAATATTGAGAGTTGAGAGAAGCTACGTACAGAAAAAAAGGACTTCAAGACCTTGAGCCATGCATACCTACATCTTCCTCTTCTGAGCACAGAGAAAACAATAGCATACATATGAGTTATCTCTCACTTTTATTTTAATGTTAAAAATTATTATCTTACTCATTTTGTAAGGTCTTTACTACTTAGATGGAACTGTAGATTCTGGGAATTCTGCAGTAAATATAAGCTTGGTTAATCTATAATAGAATCTTTTCCACTTAAGATTGTCAAGAGAATTTTAATCATATAATAACTAAGCAAGCATTTTTTTTTCCTAAACATCAGGGTACTTTTAGTCCCAAGGATGCAAAAGGGGGCATCAATAGTGCGTATAATGTTCGTGCTACTAAGAAGCTTACCTTATAGATGGTCTTTGTTGCCCTACAAATAAGGGATTTTTAACGGAACAAAAGACAAACAGCTCTGTCTGGAGGGTAGTGCCAAGCCGGGAGATGCCTGAGAGCTGCCTGGGAGGTGCCTGTCATTTGGGAATCGGTGGTTTATGACTTTGAGAAATAGCATAAATTGCATTTGTTTGCATGTGCTCATTTTGTAAATTTGTGACCCCTGTGCATTGTCTGAAAGGGAACTTTATGCTGAACCCCAGCCATCCACGCAACCATATTGCCAGCCTACTGCCAGCCTCTGCCATGCCAGTCGTTTTGGTAAGTGCTCCAAAATGTGATACAGGGCAAATAATATTTTACTGTTTTCCCAGGGGAAAGAGAAAGTTCTTTTTACAGAGCACAGACCAGTATCACCCTCTTCCCCCTGATTCTTGCTGAGGTTGCCTTCTTTTTATATTTTCTACCCCAAAGAATTTGAGGCTATAATTTTTAAAGTTTTGTAAGAGCTTTAAAAAGCTAACTCAGTCCTTAACGCCCCTTTCCAGATATCATTAAAATCTTTCCTCACTCCTCTCTCCCTGTTCCTTCCAGGCCTCAGCAGGGAGGCCTGCTTCCACAGCCTGAGCCCGACCCTCCCTTGCACAGTGAGAAAGCAAACTTCTGCCTTCTTTGGTATCTTTGAAAATAATTTTAGATATAACATACCTCAGAATAGCAATTCAATTTGCTCAATAAATCTTCTGAGCACATGGCCCTGTAAAAGTTAAGAGCTAGAACAAGGTATCCTGGTAACTGTCTTGTACCATCACTGTGAAGCACATTAATATAACATTAATATAACTCAATAGAGCTACACACACACACACACACACCACACATTCCTGTTAAATACTTTTCAAAGGTATTGAGTTGATGAGTGTCCTGGTTGCAATCTGCACTGTGGTTGTGCAAAATATAACAAAGGAAATTAATTTTAAGTACCAGAACCCATTTTGATCTCAGTACTGTTAGCATTCCTTCTAGGCTCTGCCCCACAGTTACCTGGCAACTGCCAGGTATGCCTAGCACACACACACACACCCTGCTCTCCCTCTCTCCCTCTCTCTCTCTTTCTCTCTCTCTCTCTCCCTCTCTCTCTCTTTCTCTCTCTCCCCTCTCTCTCTCCCTCTTCTCTCTCTCCTCTCTCTCCCTCTCTCCCCCTCTCCTCTCTCTCCCTCTCTCCCTCTCCCTCTTTCTCTCTCTTCCCCTCTCTCTCCCTCTTCTCTCTCTCTCCCTCTTCTCTCTCTCCCTCTTCTCTCTCTCCCTCTCTCTCTCTCTCTCTCTCTCTCTCTCTCTCTCTCTCTCTCTCTCTCTCTCTCTCTCTCTCTCTCTCTCTCTCTGCAAAAGTGTGATCCTAGCTCAACAGGAGGCAGAAACAGGAGAATCCCCAAAAGGATGCAAGGTAGTTACCATGGTAATTGAGACAAACAAAAGAGACTGCCTCCAACAAGAGAAAAGGAAGGACCAATGCCCAAGGTTGTTCTCTGATCACCAGACTCAGAAAAATTAAGGTGGGGAGGAGGGAGACAGGAGAAGAGGAGAAGGGAGGGAGGGAGAGGGAGGGGAGGGGAGGGACAGACCTTGACTTTGTGCTTGAGTTAGGCTACACCAGGCTCTCCAGCTGGCTGTTGTGTTTCCAGAGTAACTGATCACAGTGGTTTCATCTGTGTGTTCTCAGAACACCACACCACAGCCATGATGAAGGGAAGTTTGTGTCAGCATCTCTTACTTCATGACTCGGAAAGACACTCATAATCAAACAGAATTGCTGTCATCCCAAGTCATCCAAAGACACATCGTTTAAGGACTTCTCTTGCATTCTTTCCTAAACCAAACTGCATGACCTGTTTCACACAAATAGAAAAGTACAGATGACAAAAGGTCCCCTAATGCTTCTACTGTTTCACTGCAGGTTTAATCAAACCTGCGAAATCAAACCGTTTAATAAACTATATCTTAGGTACTACCATTGTGTAATCAATTCCTAAAGCTCCAAAAATTAAAAGATGTGTTCCCATTTCACCCTCAAACTTGAGCAGTAAATAAACTTTATTAAAAGGAATCCTCATCACTACTATAAATCCCGACACCTAGCAGCAGGACCGTGAAGCTTAGACTAGTAAACTCATAAGCTAAGTCTGGGATTTACAAATAGTCTGAGACTTGAAAAAGTTTGGAGACTGTGCCTAAATTCTTATGTCATACAAGCCAGGAAACAGCGAGGAGCTGCAAATTCAAAGAAAATAATCATCACTTTCACAGCTGCAAGGGTTCTAAAATGTTCTGAAATCGACGTGTCCCAAACAGATTCCGACACGCCTCGTTGTTCCTGGTGTGAGAGGAAAGAAGACCGAGACCAGAATACTACTGTTTGCTATTTCACATCTTCGTTTGCAAGGTCTGTTTTCAAAGAATTGCGAATTTTCTACACGTGCTTAAGTGGAAATGAGGAAAACTAATAGTATTTTCAGAACACCTCAGCTCAGGACCCAGGCTCTGCCCTCTCTACTGATCACTTAACAAAAGATGTCACATTGGCCCAATTACCAATTGTGCTCAGGAGAGCTCCTTAGAATCCTAGTGTAAAAATTGCCAGCCTAGAAAAACATCTGTAATACGAACTTATTAGACTTACTAATGCTAGATAGTCTTATGTGCAGTCTGCTTTAAGATAAAAAGCACTGAATTATTTATTCACATAAAACTTATTACTCACATTTTAGCTTATGCTTCTTCGTGCACGTGTTACAAGAAAATATACTATCCAGATAGGATGAAAACCCTTTAGTATTTATTTCCTTTTTATTTAATTGTATATTTATGGCTTATTTATTTATCATTAAGATGGAGGTCTCAGGTGGGCTGGAATTATGTCTGTAGCCAGGAATGATCCTGCAGTTGTGTTCCCTGACCGCCCCTCCACGGTGTTGGGCTCCCACAGCTGTTTTGTTTGTTTGTTTGTTTTTATTTCTAGGGATCAAACCCAGGGCTTTACACGTGTTAGAGATGCATCTACCAAAAAGTTGCATCCACAGACCTGTAACCAATTCTTATCTACATTTTTGTAGTCATTCTAAATTGTTTCAGTATTGTGCCTAGTGCCTGATTTAACATTCCAGAATATGCATAACCTAAAGGCACACCCCGCTTAATAACAGCACGGCAGGCACTGATTTTATGTTACCATAGATCAGTGGGAGCCCACAGTGGATAAAGGGGAGGAAGGAAAACATGAAAAACATGAAAATGTTTTGTCCCTTAAAGCAGTTTTAACATTCTTGTCTGCAGTGTCTTTACACTGGCGGATTGGGGAAATGTTCTTTAACAGGGGCTCTCTTCTACAACGGAAGCTGACTTATTCTCACATCTTCCTAAAATTTTCAAGCTCTAAAATTCAAAGGAGCTTGGCGTATAGACTAAACAGAGAAAAATGCTGTTGGTGTCCTGTACCCATCCCAGCCTGAGTCAGCCTCAGTATCTTTCCCTGAGCTGCTGCGGCTGCGCGTTCTCACACCCAGGCCTCCATGAGCATAAGCTGGCTTGTAAGCGATGCACAAGGACAGCGTTCAGCATCTGCCAACAAGATGCTCCTTTGGAAAGGGTTAAAGGTGGGCATCGGTCTCCTGCCACTGTTCCCAGCACCCACATCATCAGTCATAGGGAGTGATGTCACACACCTGCGCAGCACATGTGAACTGTAAACACCTCACCTTGCTGACATTGAATTTGACTCTTGAAGTTGAGTCTTCCGTCTAAACTATGCCCAGATGAGTTCCCTGGCTGCCAAGGTTGCATGTCTGCAAAGTTTTGAGAAAACAGATAGTCTTAAGCAGTCAACCGGGCTCAGGTTTACGGCGCTAGGCTGGACAGTTTCCCGGTTGGTTGATTACTCCTCACTGTCTCCAGAACCAGGGAGGTGGTGCTATAAGCAATCAAGCACCTCTGTCGCAATCTTTACCAATTTTCTCCTTTTTTTTTGTCTACATCAGTAGTCCACAACATTTTTTCCCCTTAAATAAGACTCAAAGACAGAGTCCAGGGCTTATTTATTTATTGACATATTTATTCAATTTATTTATTTTGCGAGTGTGGCAAATGCGCGACCAACGCAGACCCATATGGCGGCCAGATGCCAGCATCAGGTGTCTGTCTCTCTCACTTTCGATCATAATTTTTGAGACAGTGACTCTCATTAAGCCTGGAACTTGCTGATTTACTCTACATAAATGCTAGTCAATGAGGCTAGCATTGGGATCCTCCCAACTCCTAAGAGTTGGGATTACAGGAATGAACTGCCACACCTAGTCATACCCAAGCCTCCCGCACACTAAGCAAGCACTTTATCCCTGAAGTGCTCTGCCAGCCACTAGATTAGGTCTCTTACCAGATTATAACTGAGGTGGTGTGATATACCAAGTGTGTTTTCTAGCTACCACCCCAGCACCAAAGAGTCCAGCTTGGGTTTACTACAGGATTAGGCTAATGAAAACAGTAGGAGATTGTTTTCCTACCAGTGAGGAGTAGAGACCCTGGCTCTTCCAGATCCAACTTGCAGAGGACTAATATTAGTAGCAGTGACATCCCGTCTAGGATTTCTGGGCAGCAGTAGCCTCTAGCCACATCTTTCTACAAGTCACCCGATGTTCATTTTGGTTTTGGTTTGGCTTGGGTTGGTTTGACCTACTGAGTTCTCAGGGGGACCACAAAGTGAAGATAGCAGTAACCTCGCTGGCCAGCACGCTTCCCCACATCTGAGAGTTGTAGGCCCATTCTCAAAGCAGAGAATGTCTTAACGGAGGGATGATGTATGGGGGAACTCTGAAGTGGCATTGGGCCACGAGTAATAAGGTAGCAATTTTATGTGTCGCTGGATTCAGTGTTCTGGAGTCCCGGGTTCCAGAGTTCTAGAGTCCCGTGATAGGAAGCTGGATGAGAGCAAACCTGCAGCTCACACTGTAATTCAGCAGTCAATGCCAATGAGGCTCTCAATGCTCATTCGCTGTCGCCTTTCCTCTATTTTGACAGGAAACAATGACCCAAGTGTTTCCTTTCTGCTTAAGCTGTCTTCCCCCAACCTATCCCAAAAATTACATAGAAAATCATAAGAAACTGTGTCTGTGTATAAGAGAATGCATGTAAATTATTCTTTATATATATATATAATATGTCTTTATATATACATACATACATATGTATATGTATGTATGTATGTATGTATGTATGTAACTTTGTGTGCATGAGTGAGTGCTTAAATGTATGTATATGCACCACATGTGTACAGAAACCTGTGGAGGTCAGAAGTATCAGATACTCTGGAACTGGACTTACAGTTACTCAAAAGTATAACACCACATGCAACTATGAGAAGTGTGTAATACTTGGTAATAACCAATTGCTTTTGTATTTGTTTCTTTACTGTGCTATGCTTTTTACCATAATTTTCAACTTTACTCCTTCTCCTCTTACATATAATCAAGGTCTCTTATAAAATGATATGCTTTGGCCAAACATCAGCATCATACCGTATACTGTTTCCTGCATCTAGGGGCCACCACAAGTAATGAACCTTTGCTGCCTGGGCTCTCAGGAGCATTCTGATAATACAGGGAGATCATCTAGCATGTTTTTTTCAAAGCATCTTCCCAATATGAAGCAACACATGACTATATACTTCCTGGTTCTTCAACAGGAGTTATGGGTGAATGCTTTGAATTATATCCATACTGTAATTATATCATCATTAAAATGTAATCTTTTTATGATCATAACCATCTTTGAATTCTCTTAATTTTCTTGACATTTGTCCTTTTCTCTGATAATTAAAGAAAAAACATTCTACATAATCTCAGAATCACCTGTTTTCTTTGGTCCTTCAATGAGTACAACTAGACTTCTCCTCACCTTAATTTATTCAAAGTATGTTAGGATCATTTGGAATCAAATATGAATGGATTGAAACTTTAATCAGATCCATTAGGATCTGAAAGTTACTAAAGTGAAATTTTGTTGCATGGCACTGTCTTTATGGAGAACCATCTATGAGAATCGACAGTCATTAAGGGTCTTTCTGCTCCTAATCTTCCAGTGTTTGAGATGTCTAGCTGCTATTGCAAGCCTGAAATAAAGCTCCACCCATCAATATCCAAGACCCTTCTAGAGACAGATGGAATACACACACACACACACACACACACACACACACACGCACACGCACACGCACGCACACACACATGCACAGAGAGAGAGAAAGAGAGAGAGAGAGGAACACACATCTCACACACATCTCACACACACACACACAAAGACATACACACACAGTGACAGAGACACATAAACAGGCATTCCACACATACATAAACACATATACACACACATACAAAAAGACACATGCACACACATAACACAAACACCAGCACACATATAAGCACATACACATAAACACATATACACACTCACAAACCCAAATGCATACACGCACACACACACACACACATACACGTAGCCTTCCTTGTCTATAAATAAACAGAACACTTTATTCTATTTTTACTTTTTTGTAACATCCTGCTTTCCAGAGCATAGCACGACAAAGCATACGTCAAAATCACTCCTGACAATGATTAGTCTGTGCCAGCCCAAAGCATGTGTTCAGATAAAGGGCATTTCACAAATTCCCAAAGTTGAATAATCTCCCTTTTGGCTTTTCTACCACAGTTACTATTTCTAATTCTTCTCAGTCCACAGATTTGCAAGAGTGCAACACAAAAGCCACAAAAATGTCGAAAACAAGTGTTGGAAATAAGTTCTGTAAAGTCCCGGGAGCATGCGTAGAAGAAGAAAAAAAAAACATGTGCACAAAATTGTTTTCCAAGCATTTAAAACATATTTACCCTCAATCTGTAATATTTGGGTTTCCCCTGGGGTGGAGAGAGATTGTGAATTAGCATGATACATCAGCCACAGAGCAAAACTGAGTCACTTTTGGCTCAGCCTGTCATCTGTGGTAAATCATGTTTCTTTTTTTTATTTAACTTAATTTGAACATAAAAACAGCTTTAAGAAAAGCATAGGACAGCAGTGGTTCCCCCAGCCCCCTAACCAGGGTTTGGACACCCAGCTACATTTCAGTCCACACAACTGTTAACTTTTCAGAAAATGCATACTTTCAGCTGTTATATGTGAATAGCCTTTTAAAAAATCTAAATCTCTAAAAATAATATAAACTATACTGAGAATTCAAATTTATATTAACAGGAAGCTAAGAGGGGGCCGTTTCTGGTATTTTGTATTTTCACTACATTCTTATAGAATAAAATTAACCTTGACCTCTTTAGAATTCTACAGTCTGTTCATTATTCCATTTTCATCTCAGGCCCAGATTAATCTCATTTAATCCTTACAGCAATAGCATAAAGCAAATATTGTTACACCTGGTTTATAATTGGAAAAATAGCTACATGTGAGAGTAAGAGGAAGTTAATTCACTTATTTAAATTCTTCCTTCTGGTATGTGGCAGAATCAGTAACCAAACACATGACTCCAACATTCATAGACAAGACCACAAAAACCAAGTCACAGGAGAACCACTACCAGCAGATATCTCCAACTGCAACAACATAAAAGCCTTATCCATTCTGGAAAAAAAAATCAATACCAATCCAGAGTCTGGATCACTAACTACACTCTAGTGAGTTTCAGGCTAAAGCCCATACCTGTTCAGCATCCCCACACCATCAACAGAGGAGCCAGTACTGCAGAGAAGGCTTGCACAGGTTTCATCTGCGAATGTGCTATTCAATGTCCTTAGCGCTGCTCAGCACTAAATCACTGTAAACCACTTTACAATCTTGATTGGCCAATTATTTCCAAAACCTTAATTTTTGTTCTAGCTGAAGACTGGAAGTAATACTGTAGGTTTTGTCTAGTGTGTTATTTTTCCTGTTGACTTTTTGTCCCATATTTATTTTAATGTAATATTCTAAAACTATTATTGAGAATCTTATCTTGCCCAACTCCTCCCCATCATGAGGATGATGATAGTCAGTATAAATCACTGTCAGTATAAATGGCTATGAATCCTGATAGCTATGGTATCTGAGAGTCTGCCAAGATAGGACCATGGGTCTAATATTGGCACGGCGGCTTAGGATATAACCAACTGGTTTCTAATTGGATCTAAGGCTGGTTCCTCAGGAGAAAACTCATAGTGGTACTGTAAAACTAGCCAAGACATCATGGCTGGGAAGCTCATAGGCCCTATGAGGTTCTTGCTATTGATTTGTTAAATGGACATAGGATCAAAGTACCTTCTCAATACTTAGCTGTGTATGCAGACATTTTATCTTTGCTTATTTTCATTGGTCATGTGCAGTGTCATTCAAAGTCTCAAAAGTTATGAAAATTATATATAATTTTGCTGAGCTATAATAGTCCTAGCAAATGCTGTACTATATAGCAACCATCGTTTTTCCTGCTAAATAGGAAAGCCACGAGAACGAACTCCACAATTACTAAGGACATAGACAGCAACTTTTGTAAATATCATTATTAGCTAACATTTATAAATAACATTATTAGTATCAGAGACCACTGTATCCTAGGTATTGTGTGGACTGCCCTGTGGATCTAGACAGGTCTTGATAGGAATAAGCTTTTGGGTTATATTACAAATATATGTACAGGAAATAAATCTGCTCCAAGTATGTTAAATTCACACACAAGTAGCTGAGGAACCCGATCTCTTGACTTGTAGGTGTTCCTTATGCAGCCTTTCACAGGCCTCGGTTCAAATCCTAGTTCTGTAGCATATGACAGTGCTTGAGGTAGGAGGAAAGCAATACATTAGTTCAAAGGGCTTTGCTGTTGATGGGGCTGGACGTGGACCACTGGGGCACTATGGGAAAACTGAGATCACTAATACACAAGCTTTTCGCTGTCTTTATTCCAAGGAATTGAGTTGAGAAGAGCTGAGCAATTGCCACTGTGGGGAGCCATACACAGTAAATCACCATTTGGCAAAGCAAGCATATAACAGTCAGAAAAACAGTTAAGGCATTCTAGACGATGCAACCTGGGATAATAAAGAATTTCTGAAAAACATAGTTGTTTATTTACATGGAGTGAGGCTTGATCACGTCCAGCAGAACTCCCTCACTGGCATCCTCTGGATATCTACTGGCTTCTCAGGGAACGAAGAAAACTGTCCCCATCAGGTGAAAATGGCTGGTGACTGCACCAACGTCCTGAATCCCTAGCAAATTTGATCTGCATGTTGAAATATGTCTTGGTCGCAGTGGGTGACCATGCTGACCTTTCACAAAAGCATTATTATGTTTTAGTAATTAACAGTAACACCTGGAGTTGGGTCATTTTGAAAAGCGCTCAGTGAATCACTGGTTCATCTAATATACAAAGTCAGAATGCTTACAGCTTTTATTTTTTGGGAAGGGGGATTGTATGTTTCAGTATTTTCTTCTCTATGTATCATTAGCAAATTAGCAAGTTACCTGGGTCTCCTCTCTCTCTCTCTCTCTCTCTCTCTCTATGTGTGTGTGTGTGTACTTGCATGTGCCTTAAGACATAGCTTAGATCTTGGGCAATACTTTCTCAAGGAATGTTAGGGATGGGGGATCAGGGCCATTGGTGTCATTACCGAGTCCTTAGCAGAGACAGATGGAAAAGGTCACAGAGATTTTCTCAAGTCATGATTCAGACCCATTCTTAGCTTCTAACTTTCCAGGAACTATAAATAGATCTTATTTTCCTGTTCTAAATTACTGGGGAATTTTTCATTTTACATATGAATGATATTTTGAAACAAACAAGTATTTGATTATATAAATGAATGTACTTAGTATTTTACTTTTTAACCCATCCCTATATATTTTATGCCAATACCTAATTCTCATCCTGAGAACTGCCATGAGCCTCCTACCCATATAATAGCTGAATTCTAACCTGAGCGTATGTAATTATTTAAGGCAAGCTAGTTTTACTCTTCAATGGTTCCAATGCTCCTCTTGCTAAACATTTAAGCTCAGTGATGTGTTTCCTTTATTTACCCATTTGCAATGGAAGAGGAATATGGATAGAAGTGATTGAGTACCACAAGAATGCTATGAACATAAATGCCTGAAGAATATTCCAGGGCTAGATCTGAGGAAGTTCTGGAGCCTTCATTATAACAATGGCAGAGAGAGCTAGATGACTACACCAATCTGAACCAGGTTTCTTGGTCCTTTCACATCTATCAGCCGGTTTGACAGCTACGTCAGAACAGAGGCTCAAACACTGCCTGATCTGTGAAATTGTCCCTATGGCATAACCTAGAAGAACTTTATGATTCAGGGAAAAATAATTTCCTGTCAAAAACAAAACCATCATGGTAAGTTTTAAATTGTCTCCTGTCCATCTTAGAATCTCTCAGCAGAACTTGGGAGGGGGCTGAAACTGTGAACAACAATAGACCCTCATGAAACGTATACTTGTCTCTCATGAAAAAAATCAGATTTGGAGGCAGAAGCAGTTTTTGTCTTTACAAGGAAGTTGCCAAGCCAAGTCACTAACACCAGCCATTTGCAGCCTTTGGCAAGAGGTATTTGGGGACTCAGTCTTAGTGCTAGAATTCTCAACTCAAACACATTCTTCAATATCAGATTCTAGACACTTTTACTGGGTTCCATGAATTGTGTTTTTTTATTCAGGTGTATAAAGCTGAATTGTAACTTGTTTACAGAATGTGGGTTTTTATACCACAGAGAGGACAGGTTGGTTTTGTATTGCCAATGGCATCACAAGTGTGATGGTTTCTATCTGCTTGGCCCAAAGAGTGGTAATGCTGGGAGATGTGGCCTTGTTGGAGTAGGTGTGGCCTTGTAAGTATGGGATTTAGTACCTTTTTCCTAGCTGCCTAAGAGAAAGTCTTCTGTTTGCCTTTCAAACAATATGTGGAATTCTCAGCAACTCCAGCTCCATGCCTGCCTAGATGCTGCTATACTCCTGCCTTGATGATAATGGCCTGAACCTCTGAACCTGTAAGACAGTCCCAATTAAATGTTGTCCTTTATAAGAGTTGCCTTAAGCATGGTGTCTTTTCACAGCCATAAAACCCTAAATAAGACAGTAAGTTAAACAAAAGGAAAGTGGGATAGGGACTTACCGTCCATCCTGAACCCGCAAACTCTTATTATTTGATATGCTTTTATTTTAATCCTTTAAAACACTGCTGAATTTCCCATGACATTTATAACACATTAGCCCTTTACAATAGCTCTGTCAAGGACTAAAGAGTCTCTCATCAATGGTCCTTAATACAGGAAAATCCTCAACGTTTCAACTTTCATGGTTAATCAGTGTTGGCTGTCAATAAATCTGAGGGGTCCTTCCATGGCTTTGAGAAGTCTCCCTCACTTAACATTCAATGAGCCCAAAACAAAATAGTTATCTAAGGAGGCTAATTTTTACATTTATTTTTCCTAGTTATCTATCTCTACCTTCCTTTCAGTCATAAGCAAAGAAAGAAGGTCACTTGGTGACATTAATTGATCTGATGATGATGAAAATGGAAATCAAATTTCAAGGAAGACATTTATTGTTACAAAGAACCCTCATTTCACATTATTTCAGATGTTTCCCCTTTATTACTAATTTGCCATTGATAGAATAGGGGCTATAATAGCATCTTTAAGATCTAAGGTTTTGGAATCACTTGCCTTGAAACTTAAATGTTCTTGCACACTGTGTGATCTCAAAAAATGACCTCTCTGAATCTCAGTTCTGTCATCTAAAAACAGCTTAACAAGTACCTACATCATACTTTGTTAGGAAAATATAGGTACTCTATCACTCATCAATGGTCCTAAATACAGAAAAATCCACAATGTTCCAACTGTGCTGTCAATATAGCTCCACATCTGTGGGATCATTCCACAGCTTTCAGAAGTCTAAAATGTAAAGTACTAGTTTTGTGTATAGAAATGTTTAGCAATAAATAACTCATTGTTTTCTTAATACTACAACACCATGCTTATTAGGAATGTTCAATCCACAACACATTGAATATCATTCAGAAAGTGAGGGCTAAGAGACAGAATGGAGTCTACAGAAACACACAGCTCAAACTAGCATGCAAGAGGAAAGGGCTTGGGTAGCGGAAGGTAATGGGCATCACAAGGTGGGCAGAGGTTCAGGACAAGAAGGGTAGGGCCCCGTGGGACCCCTTTATCTAGGGAGCTGTAGCCTCAGCAAATCAGAAGTAGGATGTAACACCCAACCTGACCATACTTGGGGCAGCACACAGAATCTCTAGTCACTAACACATTGAAAGGTTTCCCCGGGAAACCAGGCACAATGAGTGTCAGATCCTGTCTACCAAAAGGGTTGGCTTGATGCTAGATGACTAGTTACTGGACTCAGCCCTTCCTGGCCAAAGTTTGGCCAAGAAAGTGGAGATAAGATTGGACCTGCAGGTAGGTGTTAAGTGGTCCCAGCTGCCAGAGGAAGAAGCCAAGGAGATCATTATTCCATAAACATTTACAATTGGATCTCCTCTGCCAAAAAGGAACACCAATAAAATATCTACAACCTGCCTCAGGGCTTTCCACTAGCCTCACTTCCCCAGCCAGATCTTGCTCCCCACACTTGGCCTGCACTAGAGTGTAGTTTTCAAGCAGCCTTTGCTCCGCATCCATTTCTCTGGCCTTTGTTTTATGGATTGTTTCTTGCTCGCCTCCATTATCTGATAGAGTGCTTGGATCCAGCTTCATCTGGACACCAATCCCTTGGAACTGCCCACTCACATATTAGCTCTAACTTTCAGGATCTTAACTCTGGGCATGAGGCCCAGACTCTAACGCATGTTAGAAAAGAGGTTAAAGAAGATCTGGGCAAGGGCATTGTGCTTGAGGGCAGAAAATCTGGACTGGAGGCCAAGGTATGCATGTAATGTTAGTACTGCTTTGTAGAATAACAACTAATTGAACTCTTTACAACTAACATTGAATCTTCATGGAGCCCGAAAATGAATGGTGTGCTTACCATTTGACAGTTAAGGAGATAGAGGCACAGAGAAGTGAACTGCTCAAGGTAGCAAGGTCAGTGTCAGGCTATGGGTGAGTGCCTCACGACTCCCTATCATGCTGCTCAAGGGAGAGAATAGTAGAAAGGCCAGTCTTCAGGGGATGAGAGCTCTGGAGTCTAGAGCACCATGAAGCACTAAGGGAAAACAAGAGAGGGGGGCTTAGTGCGTCATACAATTGAGAAAACTCTCATAACTAGTCTTTGGCTGCAGACATACACCAGGTAAGGCGGGACAGCACACAGACATAGGCAAATTCCTAGGTCACGGCAAAGTAGAGTTTTGATAAATATTTCCAACACTTTCCCTAAAAAGGTGACATTACAATCCTGCAATCAATGACCAAGGGTCCATCTTATGCTCCCACCCTCATCTACCTACTCCCAACCTGGCATTCCTCAAAACCAATTACTAATGAGTCTGTGATTGTTCTCCATTCTGGCAAATGTTAGAGAAGTCTCATTATTGTTTTAATTTGCATTTTCCTGTTTACTAATAAAAACCAGCATCCATTTATGGTTTAGAAAATAGAGTTAGAGATTATTAAGAAAATATTTAAATATGTCTGTACACTCAAATCTTTGAACATGGGTGTTAAAAAAGAATCAGAGAGATGAATAAGAAGGCAACAGTTTTGTAAGAGGTTGGTCTGGGCCCTAAGCATTCTTTGGTTTTTTGTTTTGTTTTGTTTTTTGTTTTTTGTTTGGTTTTTTTTTTTTTTTTTTGATTTCATTTTTTAGGAGACAGGGTTTCTCTGTGTAGCCCTGGCTGTCCTGGAACTGACTCTGTAGACCAGGCTGGCCTCGAACTCAGAAATCCTCCTGCCTCTGCCTCTCAAGTACTGGGATTATAGGCGTGTTCCACCACTGCCTGACTCCTAAGCATTCTTTGAAACATTCTTAGTCAGTTAGATCTTCCATGTTTAAGGAAAGTTGCCCTTCCTTGTGTGAATGTTTCTAGTGAATTATTTAATTGTCATCCCTGGCTAATGAGAGCTTTTACATTATTTTTACATAAATAATACAAATACATGCAAAATCTAGCCTTCTGTCCATCTATCTGTATGAACAGTCTTGTCAAATGTGCAATAAAGACTTTTCTTGCTTTGACCTTTCCTGACTGCTTCTTTTCTGAGTCTTCCAATGAACAAATACATCAAGAGTAATGAGTTCCTTCTGTACTTGTGAGCCCTGTATAAGAAAACACTTACTCAGTCTAAGATCGTGAAGTTACCTCCTTAATCTTCCTCTGAAAGCTTTATTGCTTTACCTCTTAATTTGAGATACATGCAGAATTGATTTTGTATAAATCTTAGTGCAGAGGTCTGTATTTGTATTTGACTACTCCAACATTGCTTAATAAATGTCCTCTGAACACCAGAGCTAACATCCTCTGTACACCAGAGCTTTGCAATCCTTTCCCCCTGCTCTGTCAGTTGTATTAGGCACCAATTGGATCTACCTCTAACCTCACTAGCTGGTCCATTGTTTACCAACCCTTCCAAAACCTGTCACCAGATTCTCATAACCACTTGGGAGACTCAGTTTCAGACATGCATATTTTTCAGTGAATTTTCAACTTTTCTTAGCTTTTTGCATTACTCTGTGCACTTGGAAATTAAATTGTCATCAGTGTATGCCCAATGGTGTCAGAACTGATTTTAGTGATTCAGAAGATTTTTTGTGATTTCTCCAGCTGAGCTGGCACAGCATGCCTTCATGCCCATGGCCTGAATGAGCATAAGACTTGTCATGCACACAACCATTGTCCTCTATTCAGCCAGGTCTCCTGTATCATAGCTCACTCATGTGGCTTCCTCTAGGGCTCAATGCACTATTTATTCACTCTCCAGAGCCCTGGAAAAGGTCACAGGCCTTGAGTTTCTAAGCCCTTCTCTTCTAAAAATGTGACTGGTTAAAAAAATACCTCCTGGCTTCCTTTCTTGAGTTATTTCACCTTTCTCCAATCTGTCAATGAAAACAGCAGCCAAAAGATTGTTGACTTTAGACAAACCTCAGAAGTCTTTCTGAACTCAGAAGCAAGAACTGAGAGCCAGCCTTGAACCCAGAAGCCTGCTGTTTTGTCACTTTTATCTCTAGCCTTTGATTGAAACCTTAACATAAAACCATATCCCTCCTCCAAGGAATGGGAGGAAACCATTGGCTTTGGGGTCAGGTTCAAATCCAGCTTTGACATTTATTAGCTGTGCTTGGGGCAAATGGTCCAGTGAGAAGGTTTACACAGAATATCATCGCTCCAGCCTATAGCACAGAGCCTCATGCAGAGGAATGTCTCACTCACTGCTAGTTTTTGCTATGTTCTCTCAGTGCTACATCTTAAACATATGTATGTTAGAAACTATAGTATGGGTCTCAATGGTTCATGATCAACTGCCACCATTCTCAATCCCATTAGGCACCTTCCCTTCCTATGGCACATTATAAAATATCACTGTCCAGTGCCTTTAAGAATCTTTCTTGAAGACAGAATCTTGCTGCGTACCACTGGCTTGCCTAGAACTCACTATACTAAGCTCAGTTTCATAGCAATCTTTGTTTTGACCTCCCTAGTGCTGGGATTCTAGGCACGTGCCAATTTCCAGGCTTCACTACTATGTAATAACTGTTCTCTACCGTCCTAATTGTAGAATATATTTGCATCTATTTACCTCTTCTTACTATTTATTTAGATGGACGGTGGTGGTGCATACCTTTAATCCTAGCATTTGGGAGGCGGAGGCAGGCAGATCTCTGAGTCTGAGACCAACACGGTTTACAGAGTGAGTTTCAGGATGGCCAGGGCTACAAAGAGAAACTGTGCCCTGAAAACATTTATGTGGGTACATGCATATGACTGTTTGTATGTATGTGTAGAAGCCAGAGGGATCCCCTGGAACTGGATTTAGGGGCAGTTGAAAGCTGCCCCACCTGAGTACTGAGAAAAAAAATGGGGTACTCCGGGCAGTAGGTGCTCTGATCCACTGAACCATCTCCCCTGAAGTTGAACACCTCTGTTGTTCTTGGATTTGAAGTACATTCTGTCTTGTGTCCTAGGGATACCTTCTACCCTCTGAATATAGTAACATTGCTAAGAGAGTCATCTGGACTGACACTCCTGACCCTAGGGCCTTCCTTGACTACAGAACCACGACACTGCCTCACCAGCTCTTTTCTGCTGCAGTGTCACAGCATCCTCATGCTATGGTGTCATGATAGACAAGAACTAGACTTTGTTTGAAGCCACGTCAAGGAGAATAGACCTCTGCCACTCATCTAATGCACCCCACAAAATGTTTCACTAACATTACATGCACAGAGCCCTTTGTGTGTTTGTTGTACATCCGGAAACATGCCCCTGAAACATGTGCCCCTTTTGTGACTAAGGCTGTGCCTGAGTCAACACTCTGGGTGCACCATTCCCTCAGGCCAGGGGCTTTCCAGAAAGAATCTTACATTCCTGCTATGAGCATGCACCTGGCAGACAAACCCACCAGATGCCAGAGTCCCAAATGGCTAAATTAGCTGTGGTCAAAAACGGGCTCTACAGAGGACTCCATAACACTGTCAAGCATAGTAAAGAGAATACTCCTTCACGTGCTCAGAATGGAGGACTGAGGCTTTGTGTCTGTTCTCCTCAGATGTATCTGGAATTCCCTTCCATTTGACCCTGCTTCTAATGTATGGGGAGCAGGGCTTGGCCTTCCAGCATTTTCCTTTCACAGGTGCTTTACATCCATGCCCCTATACTTATCTGATCTTCGGACTTCACGAGAATATAAATCTTCCAAACATGATTGTATTTTTAAGACATTCATTCCATGGTTCAAATGCAGAAAGTTCCTCCCCCAAAAGAATTCTCCTCTCAGTGATCAAAATAGCTGCAAACCTAGGCCTGCTGTGCACAGCTTCCTTCCATGCTAAGCCTGGTCAAAGCACCCCACCCCCACCCCAGGTGTCTCATCTCAAACTCCTCTGAAATGTCCTAAATGTCCTTGTGTTCTGAAATGCAGAATCACAGCGTGTGGTGACCTCACATCAGCAGGCCACTGAAGAGCTCAGTGAGTTAAAACACTTCAGAGTTCACATTTGGAAATGGAAACAGCACAGGACTTGCCTGAGGTGAGCTGGTTGGGGGAGGAGGAGAGGACCACCAGTAGCTCCATTTAATTCCCTTCATTTATTTTTGCATCTGCAGAAGTGATGCTTTGTCCTTAGGTAAGTTGTCTCTTGTCATAATAAGGTTAAAAGCATTTGGAAAGTTTCATATTCTAGAGCATATACCACTGCAACCATTTGGCTTTTGTACCAGATATGGTCAGAATGAGCACATCTGTAAGACAAACCCAGGATAGCTAACAAGGCAAAACATTGAAAAGCCATGGATGAAGGAGTACAATGCTCCACAGCCCTGCTTTCCTTCTTTCGTCACATAGATTATAATCACAAGATTTAATCTTCCTGATGATACTTGGCAATTGTCCAGACAGTCTGTTATGCTAAAATTAACCTTTTTTAAAATATGATGCAAAATAAGGAAACTAAGGAAAGCATAGTGGTTTTATGATGCTTCTGCTGATGATAAAGATACAGGTCTCAACTCCTATCTGCATTGGTTATTTCTGTTGTTGCTGGGTCCCAAGGCCTGGCATCCAGAACTCAACGATGGAAGGATTTCTCTTGGTGCATGGTTTCAGAGACATCTGTCTGTCACCACAGAACAACATAGTTTTTGTCATGGGCTGGAAGTAGTAAGATAATACAGGAAGTATCTACTTCTTTTCTACTGTACCCCAACAATTCCTTTTACTGTCTCCCAGCAATGCATTGATGTTATGATATGAGTACATTAAGGCAGTTACCCAAGTAAAGGCCAGAGCTCTCAGGACATCATTGACTCCAGAAAGTCATCTTAGGCACACCCAGATGTACTACATCCTAGTTGGTTCTTAAGATGGTGTTACTGACAATCAATATCCTAATGCTTGTTTCATTGTAAACAACGTCTTTTTCCTATTTATTACAAGTGTTTAATAGTCAGTCAACCTGTGTTGTCGAGGTGCTAAAAGTTCCTGTTGACTGACAAGACTGATGTACACTTTCCAAGCAGGACTTTTTGGAGCTTCTGAACTAAAAATGATAGAATGGCAAGTCCAACTTGATAGAATAGTTGTATCACTATTGCTTTTATATATTACAAATGTGAACTCATTCCTAGTCAACAGAGAACAGGATACAGTACCTATTTCAGTGTGAGCCATGGAATGGTATGATTACTGAAGGAAACAAACAATAAAAGTGAAGAAAATAGAGGTTCCGATATCAAAGCCAGACCTCAGATGCAAACTGAAGAAGTCCAAGGTGCTGGAGTTTTTCAGTAGAATGAGGAAACGAGGAAGGATTTTCCATTCAGAGCCACTGAGATCTCAGTCCACCACATCATTGAGCAAGGGTCTCATACCTTTAGTCATCTGTCTCCAGAACCACCTGTGAGCTAATGAAGGAATGGCTCATTCACCATAAAAGATATAACTGCATCCATTGTACTCAAGTGAATGAATGAAGTGTTAACTAGTTATATGTGACAATACAGAGAGAGAGAGCCAGGTATAAATCCAATTTTAAAATGGAACTTTTTTAAAGAAAGTACTCAAACCTCCTCAAAACTAGACATCACTCAATTCAAGATAAAATCTCTGTCAACATGAGTATTTATCAAATATCAATAAATACAAAATATCAAGTAAATAACCAGGAAAACACGAGACCTGGAAAGTATAAGAACAGGAACAACGGGAAGACCTGAGACTGCCTTCCCTGAAGCTTCAGCTACACAATCAGTTGTCACATAGTAGAAGAAACAGAGACTACTAAACATCACTTGTGGTGACTCCTTTACTTAGACAGAAAGGAAGGAAGTTTTCCTTTGTGCTGTGTCATAGCTTTTCCTATTTTTACTTTTGTTTACTATTCTAAATAAAATTGTCAAAATAATTATAAAATTTGAAAGGGGTTTGTGAATTATACCACAATCTTATATAAATGGTAATTTTATACTTATGTATGTGTGTGTCACATTGTGTGTATGTATGTGAGGGTATATTTGTGCACATGTGAATGCATATATGTATGTCTTTACATACATAAATGCTCTATTGTGCTTCCAAAGGAAGTACACATTGAAATATTTAGAAGTAGTAGAACATCATACCTGTAACATACTTTCCAGTTGAAATAAAAGATAGATAAGAGATAGATGGTAATGGCAGAAAGTATATGACATTTGAAGATACAAAAACAGAAAAATCATATATATGATATATATATATATATATATATATATATATATATATATATATATATACATATACATAGTGTACTGGATGGTTTTGTGTGTCAAGTTGACACAGGCTGGAGTTATCACAGAGAAAGGAGCTTCAGCTAGGGAAGTGTCTCCATGAGATCCAGCTGTGGGGCATTTTCTCAGTTGGTGATCAAATGGGGAGGGCCCATTGTGGGTGGAGCCATCCCTGAGCTGGTAGTCTTGGGTTCTCTAAGTAAGCAAACTGAGCAAGCCAGGGGAAGCAGGCCAGTAAGAAACATCCCTCAATGGCCTCTTCATCAGCCCCTGATTTCTGACCTGCTTGAGTTCCAGTCCTGACTTCCTTTAGTCATGAACAGCACTGTGGAAATGTAAGCTGAATAAACCTTTTCCTCCCCAACTTGCTTCTTTGTCATGATAGTTGTGCATGACTAAGTCACATAGATACACAGATAGATGATAAATAACTATATGATAGATTTATAGATAGATGATAGCTAGCTAGCTAGCTAGCTAAATACAGATTACAGGCAGACAGACTAATAGATGATACATAAGTACATGATAGACAATAGATTGATAGAAAGATAGATTGATTGATAGATTGATGATAAATAAGTATATGATAAATGATAGGTAGATAGAGCTGATAGGTGATAAGAACATGATACTTGGTAGGTAAGTAGATAATCAAGAGATTGATGGCAGATGATACATAATAGATAATAGATAATTGATAGATGATGAATAATGAATAGATGATAGATACATAGATACATAGATGATAGATAAGTACATAATAGATGATATATAGACATAAGACAGATAGATGATAGATGATAAATGAGTACATGATAGATAATAGATAGATAGATGATAGATAGATAGATGATAGATAGATAATAGATAGGGATGATAGATGATAGATAGGGAGAGAGAGATATGGTGGAAGATAAATAATAGATTAATAGATAATTGATAGATTATAAATAATAAATAGAAGGTAGATGATAGGTTCATAGATTGGTAGATGAATGGATGATCAATAGGTAGAGTGTAAATGCATAAATGGATGATAGAAGAGAGATGATGATTAGATATGTAGATGATAGATACACACATAAATAATAGATGGTAGATAATAAAAGATAGATTATAAATAGATGAAGGGTTAAATAAATGATAGTTGAATAGACAGGTGACTGAGAGTATAGATATGTGAAAGGAATTAGATAGATAGATAGATAGATAGATAGATAGATAGATAGATAATTGATTGATAGAAAATAAATAGTAAAAGAAAGATAGAAAATGGGTACACTAAAAACTAAAATATCAGTAACTAGAGAATCAGTGTAACAATTAAAATAGATTTCCTTGCATCTTTTTTTAAAGTTTGAAAATATTTCCAAATAAAAGACTAAACTAACAAAGGCAATTTAGCTGTCTTCCCTCCTTTATAATGTCTTAAATTCCACAAAAATATAAGAGGCATCAAGAGTATCCACTACCATATTTTCACAGGCCTTGATTGGTGTGTTCTCAGATTTTAAAAGTCAGCACGAACACTGCAGTGTGGGCGAGGGAACACTTCACAAAAGCCATGAAGATTGTGAAGCCATGGTTTTCCATTCCTGTGGTCATTATGGGCTCTTTAATTTGGTCACAGTTCAGAGCTGTAAACACATTTGCCCTTGTGACCTACTCATGAAATCTATTTATCAATGCTCTCTTAAATGAAACATAGCCTGAAGAAAATCTTTCAAACTGACACCATATATTATTGAAACATTTTTTTTTTCTAAAAAAGAAAGATCCTTTTCTGGTGAAATACAGGAAAATCAACAGACATTTAGTGATATGTGTGCGCATGCATGAACTACAGTCTGAGCCTCTTTTATATGAGGCTTGGGTCTGCAATAACTCATGTTAATTCATGTGTTTGAATTGCTGCCATATTTATTATGGTGGTTAAATGTAGACTTCATCGTGGGACGTGTTCTTCTTACAATACTACATCGTTCTGATCTGAAACGAAGCATTCTGCTTTCTTTCTGAAGGACCATTGTGAATGAGAAGAAATAAAATTTATGGATATTTTAGAGGTGGATGCATTTTGAGAAGGAAACTTCACCACTGATTAAATTAAAATCAACACGAGAACACGTGGTTTAAATGTTACTTAAAATCCACAAAAGCCAATTAAAGAGGAAAAATGTGGCTAACGCTGTAAAATTTAATGCTACCTCATTCAAAATGACTGGACATACTCGCCACCCCAGACAGGAAGCCCAACCAGAAACACAAGCAAACAAGGCAGTTGAGCAGAGTTCTGGTTTCTCGTCACTGTTGTTTGTTTTAACTGTCCATTTGAGTGTGGGATTTTTCATGCAGCAGTCTATAAATACCAGGAATCCATGTTCAAAATCAGCAGTGCTTGCTAGGTATCTGTCCTTTGATTTAGCCCCTAACACTCAGACAAAAGACAGGTGGTAGAGTTACTCTCTAAGAAGAGAGGGGACATATAGCATCATACAGAATGACCTCAGTCCTCAGCCCTTCACAAGAAGGTTTTAGCATCACCAAAGTCCTACACATGTCTTTAAAAAAAAAATACAGACATAAAATATTTCTGAAAGGTTTGCTTTTAAAGAATTTGTTCCCATCCTAAGCTAGGGGTGAGAAGCAAGTCTGTCCCATGCATCCTTGCTTTTGAGCTAACGTGGGAAAACTTTGTAAAGACGATACACACGTAGGAAGGTATCATCAGCAGTTTAAAATGGTGGACAGTCCCTGGCGGTTTCATAGGCAAGCTGTATATCTTACAGTAAGATCCCAGTCTTTTAGCCCAGCCCATAGCTGAGAAGCTAGCAAATCCAAACCTACCTTGCTTTGAGTCTAGCTCCCTGCCTGCTGCCAGAGCCCCAGGCTGCACTACATGAAGGAGACCTTGCAGTCTCATTGAAGTCTGAGTTTTCACTCATTTACAAAACATATCCACATTCTAGTTATGAATCAGAAGAAAAGGCATGGTCAGGACAGAGGCAGGAGGTTTGACTTCTGTTTAAAATACCTTTCATAAGTTATGTTCCATATTTCTCAGGACCTATCAGACTATCATTCAACATCACTGGGCAATAAGCAGGCTCTAGGTAGTAGGTTTTAAGTCAGAACTTGCAAATGCTGAGCCTTGAGCAGTGTGGTCTCTCCTTTCAGGTATCATCTCTCTTTAACAGCACAGCCGTAACTTCTGTAGTAGGCTAAACTGTGACATGAGAGGCTGTGCAGCAAGAGAGGGACTAGGTGACAAAGGGCAGATGTTACTAAATAAGGAAAGCAAAAAAAGAAAAAAAATAAGGTCCTGATTTTGTTCCCAGTAGCATAGATGGCTGCCTCTGCTTTAATTCTCTGGCATAATTGCTGGTACTGAAATTACACAGAACAGTTCTAGGGCAATGTGTGAGTTTTCCATGCAACAATGACCTTAGGTATTATATACCCTGTAAGTTCTTTTGCTTTTTAACCAATCACAAAGATGAGCATGTCGCCTATAGCCATACCACCCTTTCTTGTCTGATCGCAGGGGGTTCATATAAAGTAGGATATTTCCTTATGGCTTCTTCATACACAGTTGTCATAAATCTGTGTTCCAGCCCATTCTCCACGACCCAAACCCTTCCCTGTGTCCCCTGCTATCCTCGGTAAGGAGCAGAGGGTTACCTCTTCCACAGCTTTACCCGGTCTCACAAAAGTGCAACTCAGGTTTGCATGCCACACTGAGCATCCATTCTGTTGGTACAAAAGTCACTCCAGGCTGCCCTGTAAGCCTGATGCAGTTCCAGCTCTATCTCCCCCAGCTCAGCCAACTATGGCCAAATGTTTCATGTCCCCAAGTAAAAAACAAAAGCATGGTGCTCCACATTCAAATATAAGACAATGACATAAGAGCATTAATCCAGACAAATACCCCTTCTGTGTACCACATTTTTTATGATGTAGAGAATAAATTCTACTGCTATGCAGTCAGTCATTCAGGAGACATTCTTCTAAAGCAATGGCTGACTAAAAAACTGGTTTGAGCCCTCACGAAGCTCTCCAACATCACTAGACTGCTCTACCACATTTAGACAGGCCTGAGGAGTGTGTCTGAATGTGATAGCCAACGCATAGAAGTATCTCTGTTTGTTATTTTGTTTCATGTAAACAGGTGTTTCCCTGCGTGTATGTCTATGTGCCACATGTATGCCTGGTGCTGGCTGAGACCAGAAGGCAAATGTTGGGTCCTCTAGAACTAGAGTTTCAGATAGTTGTGAATCATCTTGTGGGTGTTGAGAATCAACAACTAGTCCTCTGCAAGAGCAACCAGTAATCTTAACTACTGAGCTATCTTTTCTAAGAATAGACAAGTCCCTACTTTCAACATGGTGTAGCTGCCCATTTCTGATACTTAATGTGTCTTCTTCTTTTTTTAATTGGATATAATCTTCATTTATATTTCAAATGGTAAAACCTTTCCAGGTTTTCCCCCTACCCAAAACCCCCAAGCCCTCCTCCCACCCCCTGCCTCCAAGTACATGCCCCTTACCAACCCACTCCCACCTCCCCTGCCCCTTGATTTTCCTTTGTTGGTTCATCTATTGAGCCTTCACCTGACCAAGGACCACTCCTCCCACTGATGCCCGACAAGGCATTCCTTTGGCACATTTTTGGCTGGAACCATGTGTACCCTTTGGCTGATAGTTTAGTCCTGGGGCATCTGGGTGGCCAACATTGTTGTTATTCCCATGGGCTTTAAACCCCTCCAGCTCCTCCGGACCACCCTCTAGCTCCTCCATTGGGGACCCCCACACCCAGTCCAATGGTTGGCTGCTAGCATCTGCCTATGTATGTGTAAGGCTATGACAGGGCCCCTCCAGAGACAACCATGACATGCTCCTTTTGGTATGCACTTCTTGTCATTCATAATATGTCAGGGTTTGGTGACTGTTTATAGGATGAATCCCCAGGCAGGGCAGTCTCTGTGTGGCCTTTACTTCACTCTCTGCTCCACACTTTGTCTCCTTTATTGCTCCTGTGAGTATTTTGTTCCCTTTCTCAGAGGAACCAAAGCACCCCCACTATAGTCTTCTTTCTTCTTGAGCTTCCTGTGGTCTGTGAATTGTAACTTGATTATTTTGAGCTTTTGGCCTAACATCCACTTATCAGTGAGTGCATACCATGTGTGTTCTTTTGTGATTGGGTTACCTAGCTCAGGATGACACTTTCCTAATGGGTTCTAATAAAGTTATAAATAGTATAAATATCTGAAGTTCTTAAAATGGTTATCTTTGGATAATAAACATGATAGTTAATCTAGATTGTCAAGTTCATTTGATCTGGAATGAAGAGAAAACAAGCCTCTAAGCTAGTCTATGAAGTCATTTCTAGGAAAGATACACATGAGGGAAAGACCTTCCCACAGAATGGACAGATACATGAAAGACAAATAATAGAGAAATAAATACAAGATAGACAAAAGATAGATAAATATGTGATAGATAGATGATTAATAGATGATAAATAATTGATAAAGATAGATACATGATAGATGATAGATAGAAGATAGATAGAACGATAGACAGATAAATGATAGATAAACAGCTTAGAAACATGATAGAAGATAGATGGATAGATAGAGGATAGTATATAGATTATCAATATTTGGTTGGTAGATGTCAAACAGACACACAGACTTAGGTGAGGTGACAGATGAATGCTATGAATTGTTTGTCTTAAACCAGCTTAACCTTCCCTTTTCTCAGCAGACAGGATAGTACAGAGGCATGAGGCAAGGACAAAGCTGTCTATGCTACCCAGGTGCCATTGCAGACAATAGCATAACAGGAGGGACCTGGAAGCTGTGGGATGGTTCTGTGTCCTTGCAATCACCCTCAGAATGAACAGTGAGCCAGAAACTCAAAGCTGGACCACTTGCACAGTGTTAAACATGCAGTCAGAGTGGGAAAGTATAACAGATCAGCATCCCTGGGTGTAGACATGTGGAACACATCAGTAGTAAAGGCAGAGGTCTTCCCATGACACTACACCCAGGACACCACAGCAGAAACACAATTCCCATCTCTCAAGCTTCTTGTAAGTTTATGACCTGGAGGTCTTTATGTAATATTTGCTCCTTCTTTCTGCAAACTTTAAGAAATGTTTCGCAGTTTTGCAGCTTGTGGGTAAATCTTTCATAACTGATAGACAAAACTGGGCCATAAGGCAAGAACAACACTGTCTATGCCACCCAGGTTCCATACAGACGAGAGCATGGTGGGAGGGACCTGGAAGCTCTGGGATGCTTCTGTGTCCTCAGTCACCCTCAGCACACACGGTGAGTCAGAAACACAAGACTAGACCACTCGCACAGTGTTACACTCACGGTCAGAATGAGAACGTATAACAAACGTGATTTTAGGAAAGAAGTGACTACAAATTCGTAGAGGAAGCCTGAAAATCGATAATCTAAATGAAGTTTCTGTCCAAGTGAATGATGAGAATGAGATCAAAAGTGTCTATCCACAGAAGAAAGGAAAACAGACGAGGGAATGCCATGTCTCTAGTCACTCATGGCGACCCAGTGTACACAGGACTGTATGGAGAGGAATTACTTGGTGCCAAGGAGGAAGCAAGCAATCCTCAAGGAGATGCCTGGAGACAACACCTCCACTTACCACTTTCCGGCTCTGTGACTTTTGGATCTTTAAAGGCTCTCTGAGTCAGTCTCTCCTGCACTGATATTACAGGAGCAAGTCTGACTTGTTTTGTTTTGTATTATTTTCTAATCTATGCAACTGTCTCCACATTTTTGAGGCTCCTTATAATCTATCTGCTTCATTGTAGGAAAGGAATAAATATTTCCACTTTGAAATTTTTTCATTTCATTTATTGAAAGCCCCATAAAATGACTCTTGTCACATAGACTTTGTATTTGTATTACAATATAATTAATATGGAGTTGGCCTTGTCACACAGATCACACCTTGGGTTCAACTGACCATAGCTTTAAAACACTCAGGAATAAAAAAAAATCACTGAAAACGTGCAGATCTTTCTTTCTTATTGTTACCTAAGCAACTTAAGTCATAAGACAACTTAATGTGCTCCATATACTAAGAGCTGTAAGGAATCTGGAGTTATTTAAAGAAGGCAAGAAGGAGTGTGTAGCAGACACCGAGATACTGCATAATTTTATAGAAGGAACATAGACAGCTACATATCTAATAAATGAGGGAGGGGTCCAACCATTCCTTTTCATGTAACTCAGGATCAGACATACCATTGCTCTACAGAAGCCAGAACTTTCGACCACCATGACAGAATCTACTAGCAGCTCACCTAAGAGAGAAAAACCTACATCAAGGTTGGAAAGGAAAAAAGAATAGAGATTAAATGATAATTATTATAGCTAAAGTCTTCAGAAGACAGGAAATGTATTACTTAATTGTCAAGCTCACCTCATGAGGCCCACACTGTGGCAATCTTACCTCTGCACCATTTCAAAACTCATTCTACCTTAGTCCATTTTTGAAAGCCTGGTATTTATTCAAATGTTTACCTTTCACATTTCTGCTAACTTGTGTGTTTCGCTTTGCTTTCACTGCCTTATAGACTAGAATTGCACATCAACGGAAGCATTAAACCTTTGCAATGAGCTAAGCATTTGAGTGCAGCAGCTTTGAGTGGCTGCTGTGGATCTGTTTCCCCATCAGCTATCTCACTTCTGGAATACTGACGTAGGGAAGCAATGTATCAGCATTGCTGTGCTTCCTTGTAAACTTCATTTCCTCTCTAAGTTTTATACACACCTGAAATATAAGGGAGACATATTTTTTTTTACCTTGAGCTTTTTCACTTAACATTATAACATTAGCAAATTACATATTTTAAGTCATAGTAGTATGTCTATAAGCCATAAATATCAAGTACAAATAAGGACTAGAAATGTAACTTGGTGGTAGAGCATTGCTTAACATTCATGAGGCCTTGACTCAAATTCCCAAAACCCTACACACATCCATAGAGATTAGATACGAAAATATCTGTGACTGTGTTCTAATAAAATATATCTCAACATAAATTCAAATCTTATATTTTTCACATCTCATAAAGTACACTTTCATATTTCCAACTATATAAAATTGTATAATTGATTCTCCATTTATTTTTTCTCCTAAGATAAAGATCAAATTATAATATTCAGGTCCCTAGGATGCAATGTCTAATGACCTAGTCTGGACAGCAGCAATAAACACATCTATTCTGACATCTTTTATAACCAACCAAAAAAAAATATCTGTGGGTATTGTTTGAGTGGCACTCATGAAAGTCAAGGTTTATGGCTTTCAAGGTGACACACAAGCTCCTCTGAGATGTAAGGCCTACAATATAGCTAATTTAATGGTCCTCAAAGTTTTTGGTCAATAAGAATGCTACATTAGGTTTTAGACGTCTTTTCTATGAAAATCCTAGCACAAACTATGGCCCTGGCTTCTGCCTCTCATCTCAGGGTGTCCCAGCACTGCCAGTACAGGGCTGAGAGAGAACAAAGAGTATTGATGGAATGGTTCTGGAATGGGTGGGATTCAAAGTCCACCTCTTCCCTTGTTGCATCAGAGGTAGTGCCCATTAGGCCAAGACAGGATGAAGCAGTCAGGTTGGGAGTGGGAGGTCAGGGAAGGCCTTCTCTGAGGATATTAGTGTTAGGGTCCTTTAAGATGAAGGCCTTCTCTGACTATCTTTAATGAAACAACACTCTGAGACAATCTTACCTTGTTCTATTACTTTATTGAGGATGGATTTTAGTGCATACACTTCATTTGAGGTAAACCAAAGGTTATATAGTTTTGGGGGAAGGGTATGTGAGAATGTCCAGGGAGGGAAATGTCATTAGCTGAAGGCTAAGGTTACTATGATGTCTCAGTAGCACAGAGAGGCATTCTAGGTGACTGACTGACTGTGACAACCTGGTTTAAGATCATCTGGTATAGCCCAGAGGCAGGCACAGAAACAAGGAGGAGCTAGCTCTACTGCTAGCTCAGTTCTCAAGTTCTGAGATCTCTGGGATTTGAACTTTCTCTACTTTATCGGTTCCATGTGCCCTACACAATACTGTTGTGTTTCATGCAGTGCTCTGCTCTCCTCAGAAGGTAACTTTAGTTCTGAATGGTGTTTATGTGAGGTGTGTGTGTGTGTGTGTGTGTGTGTGAGCTGTGAAGGCATTTATGTGATGCATGTGTAGTGTATCTGATATATTGGTGTGGTGCATACATGTGTGCACACAGGATGAGGGATGCTTGCCCATTTATGTATATGGAGAAGATAACCTCTATAATTCCTGGCTGTATTCCTGTGAGACAGGTTCTCTCGCTAAACCTCAGGCAAGACTGGTAGCCAGCAAGCTTCAGCAATGCTCCTGTCTCTATATTTCAGTGCTAGTGTGTATGTGTATGTGTGAGTGTGTGTGTGAGTGTGTGAGTGTGTGTGTGTGTGTATGTGTGTACTAATGATCACAACTCAGATTTTATGTTTTCACAAAGCATTCATTGATACACAGAGTCATCTTTCCAGTCCAAAACCTTCTCTTAATAAACACCAATTTTACTTCTTCATTAAAAAAGAAGATAGAAAAAATGGAAAGTAAAAGGTATTTTGGCTCCAACAGGCTACTCCAGGACCTAAAATCCCATTGTGCACTGGGTGTTGTCAAAACCATCACACCATGGATTTGAGTTCTGCTCTGCAGCACTCATCATCAGACAGAAGCGTATTCCAAACCAGCCATGAGCAGGTGTTGACTGCACAGACTAGCTGCGTGAACAAGTGGTCCAGGTGGCCTGATACACTGGGAAAAAGTGAAGGGAGCAAGCCAACCCTACAACTCCTTCTGAATATCCTCGAGAAAATGGTGAAATGGGATGCAATGACGTCAGCCGTAGGGGATTCTTGTTCTGTCCAGGATGGAGGCTGGCAGTTCTTGTTTAGTGTCCAAGATTTTAAAGAGAGAGTCCATTGGTGCTCTTACACTCCCACCCTGTGATGGTTTCCATTTCCAGTTTGTGGTGCATCACTGTCTTCTGCCACTGTCTGTGTTTCAATAACTATAAAACTGCACATTACAGAAAACGAAAAAAGTGTAAGGACGTACTGAGAACTCATCAGCCTTGTTCATGCTACAGAGAAAGCACACACAGTGCAGCACCACTGTAGTCTTTCTGCTTAGGGTAATGTGTTCTGTTTCTAACAAACACACCGAGCAGCAGGTTTTCTTATAGCATTGCCACATATACTTAATGCTGATGACACTTGTTCCCTCTTCCCTCCTGAGTTCCCTGGTCCTTCCCTCACTGTATCGCCTCACCCACAGCACTCTCCTAGCCACTTTCACATCACACATGCTCTATCATGCTCAGGCCCTCCTCAGGGACATCTTTTCCCCATCTCATGGGCTTCTCTCTAATTTCCTGGCCCTTACCCACACTCATTCCCACATATAAACACAACAATTGGGAGCTAAGACCTGCATCTGGGAGAAGATATTCAATATTCATCCTCATGGAGGATTTTGTCACTGAATAATAGAAAAGCAATGAAGGCCAAGGACAGCTGTATCTCCTATCTGTGCTCCCCGGTTGTTATATCTTGGCCCAATTCACTCTCAGCTCATCAAAGAGTCATCTACAGACTAGAATAAGCTTGATTTATTTTCAATTCAGTGATTGAGGTGACAGGTGGTGAATACCAAGTCAGATTCCAAGACAGAAAAACAGAAAATCCAAAACCAATGTGGGTTATGGAGTGAGATTCTTTAAAAACATACCAATTTTATCCCTTACAGAGGAAACAAAGCAATACTCACTAAAGGACATGTTAGCCCAGGAGTCAAGGTTAATCCTCAGTACCAAATAATTTGAATAATATATCTACAAGAGACTATTTTAGAGGCTGAGTCACCCGAAGACAGGGTACAAGGAAGGTGGTAGAAGCACAAGGGGACTTCAGATGCTATAGGTAGAAGACAACCAAGGGAGGAACCCAGATGGTACAACTGCCTTGCAATTTGTGAAGCCATTTAAGATGAGTATCTCAGGGCAAATGATAATGAGTCTTACTTAGCAGAGTAGTGGTGGTGACAAAATATTTGACAGCTTAAAGAAGAACAGACTTATTTTGGCTCAGACAGGGAATACTGTCCATTGGAATAGGAAGATGAGATCACAGTTCCTATTATGCAGTCCAACTAGGAATAGGAGCATTGGGGTCAAAACCAGATTTGAGACCCCACCCAGGGCCTACTTCTGTTACCAAGGATACAAGTCCCAAAGGTTGCAACATCTCCCACCAGCTGAGAAACACGTGTTAAATGTGTGAGCAGTGTGTGTGTGTGGGGGGGGGGGTAACAGTTCATACCCTAAACCGTCACAGTAGTAGACCTCCATGTAAAATTAGACTGTCAATGTGATTTCATTCCCACAATGGGTGCTATGCAAAACTTTTTTTCAAACCCAGATGGGATAACCAACTTCCCTGATCTCATGAGTGGGGTCCTACAATGGCTAGAAGGCTGTGTGGTCTGTTCCACACAGAAACTAGGGTCTCAGGAATGTTTCCCTTGCAGGAGAAAGGCAACACTCTGAACTAAAACACGGCTTGTTTTCCTTGAACTTGGGACACACTGTTTTAATGAGCAATTTAAAGTGGTCATCTGTGACTCAGTAATGCCAAGTAGTATATTAGGAAATTTGTTTGCTTACTGAGAGGTCAAAAAAAGAGGAGAGGGGAGAGGGGAGAGGAAAGGAGAGGAGGAGAGAAGGAGGGAGGGAGGCAGGGAAGGAGAGAGAGAGAGAGAGAGAGAGAGAGAGAGAGAGAGAGGCTTTTTTTATTAAAAAATTGTGGGCCAAGTGATGAGAAATATCTTTCCAGAATATCCCTTTAGCCAGCTAATACACAACCAAACTGACGGATGTGGTACAAGCTGGTATTACTTGGCACAGGGTCTCAACACACCATGGGTAGAATCACAAGGTTTAACCATACTGCAAATTAAAAACTTCTCTTAAAACTTGCTAAAAGAAATATTTTGAAAGCCTTGCTTTCTGGATTGAGTGCTTAGACAGTGAATACTTGGAAATATGATATGTCAGTGTTTCTACAAAGAGAGCAGACTTAGGGGTCCATTTATGGGCGTTTAGAACGACAGTGACTAATAATTAATTCCACATGCTGTTTTGTGGTCTTTTCATACGAATGAAAGCAACAGACAATGAAAGAGAGAGAAAGGAACCAGGGGTCAAGAATTTTCTCACAGCCAATCTGGACTAGTTGCAGAAATCATGGCTCGTTTGTAAGGCCATCAGAACAGAGATACACACACTCAAAGTGTATCCCTTCTCGATTATGCAGGAGATAAGCTTTTAATATCTTTTTTACCCAGGGGAAAAACAGAAAAAAATAGGTCTAACATTTAACATTCTATATCATTCCCACTTAGTAGCCTTCAAGAAATAAACAAAGACAGCTGACTTGGGTGAATGGTGTTCAAGCTTCCATTTCCTGCCAGCCAGCCTATCCTCTGGCCTACTTCTCCTTTGGTTCCCTCACTGACCACAATGACCTTCGGTTCTACTGTCTGTTGCCAATGTCCTCATCACTTCTCCGACTCCTTCCCCACATTTGGTAGCATTGTCTACCAGACATCCTTTGTATCAGCATTAATCTTCAAGTTGCATCCAAGGCAATTCTCCACATCGAAGTGGTCAACATACTTAATAGCCTCCTTCACTCAGCAGCTATCATGTTTTCACAATGAACTAATTGTTTTCTAATTTCTCCATTTTCCCCAGTCTTCCTGCTAAATCTGCTTACTACAATTTCAGATTGCTTTCTCTGTCTAGTCTCTAATGGTTGTTATTTCAAACAAAAATGTTCCTCTATCTTTCTCTTCCATCCTTCTTCCCCCTCACTCTCTCTCATTCCTTCCTCTTTTCTCCTATCTCTTTTTCTCTCTCTTCCATTCTGAGTCTCTTCCTGACTTCTCAATAAATTTATTAATACATCATTTTATGCCTAAAACACTTCTTTAATTTTAGTTACTACCTTTGATAGTTAATCTCAATTGTCAACTTGATGAAATCATAATTCAACTTTGAAATAATCATTCTGGGTATGGGAAGACCTGCCTACTGTGGGTGCCTCTATTCCCTAGGCTATGATCTTGACCCATATAAGAAGTAAGATGATGACTCAGGCATATATAGTCTTGAATCTATTCTGTGTCTGGATCCAATGTGATCAGTTGCCTCAAGTTCTTGCTTTTTGACTCCCCTCCCAGGATTGATTTACTAAAGCAACAAGGAATGAAAGGAAGATACCATCAATAACTACCACCCTTGCTGCCTACTTGCCTCTTGCCTTCCAATTCTTCCAAACTCCTTAAGTCTTCCATGATACTTCTAGACCAACTTCTTCCCAACTGGTAAATTTGATGACCTTATGCTCTCTACTAAACCGTCTTAAAGCCCTTAACTCTGAAATCTTCAGATGCTCAATATCTATCTAGCAAGCCATGTACATAATCAAACAACCTGTATCCCTAAACATATCTGGTGTCTAAACAAAACACAATTTGTTGTAAAAAAATTTCCTTCTAGGTTTCTTACTCCTATTCCCAACTTAATCTACCTTGTATCTTGAGATTAGGTATTGTGAGTCTTCCAGATTTGTTTTTTTTGTTGTTGTTGTTGTTTGTTTGTTTGTTTGTTTTATTCAAGATTGTTTGATTATTCAGACTTTTGTAACTCTATGAATTTTAGTAGTTGAGTTTCTTTTCTATTTATTTTATTTTGCATTCAGAAGGCAAAGGATCATGACAGAACCCTGACTAGATAAGTGCTTGCTGTGTATAACACAGGCTAGCCTTGAACTCACAATGATCCTCTTCCTTCTGTCTCCCATGATGTAAAATTTCTAACAAGTAACATCATGCTCATCTTAATTATTCACAAATGAATCCTTTTCAGTAGAAAATGTAATCCTGGGTGACACTCTCTGTATCTATAGTAAGCACTTGGGTCCTTTTAAATCACTCTTCAATCTGTTCAATAACACAATAGATTATTCAATGCCTTGAAATTTTGAGAAAGTCCAATTCTTTCTTCCTATTCCCCAATGGAGGTTCTGCAGAGCAAGCACCCTCTTCTGCCCAGAGACTGTGTATGGTGGTCTATACAGTCAGGGCTACTTATGTTGGACTAAGAGAAACTGTCCAATGCTGGATATCAGTACCAGGAAACACACTTGTACCACATCCAGGTCACCTTTTCCCAAAGGAGCTTATCATATAGAGAATTGTATATTCTGTTGCTATTGTTTGATCACCCATCTAATTCTTGGCTTCAGATGGAAAACCATAGTAATCTGTTACAGCCTCCTTCACACTTCTTACAACATCCTTCTGCTGACATCCATCACCCTTACTACTGGACATACATGCTACATACATATCTCCCATACATATCCACATATGTCTCTCATAGATCTCCAGACAGGACTCTCATCTTACCACCACAACTATGAAAACACTGTTTTCTCTGATTCTGGAGCCTTTCCAAAGTTTTGCCCTTCACGGTAAACATCCAAAAAGATTACTAGGCAATTGGGATGTCATTACATTTTTTAAAAACATCTTTAATGTTTTAGGAAATAAATACAGTTTTGGTCTAGGTAAGTCCTACAGAAAATCCCATAACCTTAGAAGGTGCATGTGCCCCACTACATATTATGTGCTATAAACAGAGGATACATTCCAGTTGCACTGAACAGCCATGATCTAAAAATTACTTCCCTGCACACTCTCTAGATTAAAAACATTTATAAGTGGCCTCAAAAACCATACCAATTGATGTCTGACATTTCAGACTTGACATAAAACTTCTATTCGAAAACACTCTTTCACAGTCAAAGACTCGGAAAATCATGACTATAACTGAAGAGCACACCGATCATAGCCTGTAACATGTCTAAGCAAAGAAGGCCACCATTAATTCTGACACAGGAAATAAGTCAAACATTAGAAGGACATTTTCTCAAGTTGATAAGAGCTTTGTTATCTGAGGTAAAGCGGGAGTTCTATACAAAACTAAAATTTGTCCTCATGGGACCCTAAACCAGAACTCTAGGGTTTGTTTATCTAAACACATACAAGAAGAAACAGAAGAAAGATAAGCCCAGAAGAGTCTAAGGAAAGCCACTTAGAGACACTACTGAGATACTCATATTTTAAAACCAGATCACCCAGCCACTGAAAGAGATGGGGCAGCTGAATCAGAACTGAGCTCAAAGGAGTCAAGGAAGCACCCCCTAAGTATGAGAGAGCACAGAGGAAAAAAAGACACCCGAAAGCACAAGGTAGAAAAGGGTTCGTCAAGGAGTACATCTGTCACTATCTGAATTCTTCCATTACTTCAAATCAGGCTGAAAAGTGACCATTGTGTTTAGCAACATAGAGAACACTGATGACTTTATTCAATGAAGACAAAGGAAGTTTAGATTTGCGGCTGCCCAGTTATGCGGGCTTGGTTATCTTTGATCTTTTATCTCTTTAAACATCTTGGTCTGTCTGCTTCCTAATAATAAGGATTCCTAATTCAGTAGGACACTGAGTTGACAAAGTGGAATAATATTGCCAGTGCTCCTCCACACAGGGGGAGCCACCTCACAATTACCAGTTGCTATTTATTCTGAAAGGACATACAGAAGTCATGGATAACCCAAGCCCCTTGCTCTTAATGCTCATACGAGTACCATGGAATGGTCAGTGATGGCCCTCCACATACACTACATCCATTCAGCCACACAAAACTTCTGTTCTCTTTTCCTTCTTAAATCTGAAAAGTCACCCTACCCCATACATTTGCACATTTACAAATGAAATATTGCCACATTTTCATGAGGCAAACCTAATGATGATCTCCTAAGCAGCTCCAGTTGCCTTTGCCCTAAAAGATAAAGAAGTCAGGCATCTCATTTTCAGCTCAAACTCTTAACCTAAGGTTCTGCCAACACCCCAAGCTCTCAGCGAGTTTTGAATACATGCACACATCTTAAATATGCTCATGTACTCACTGTGGAGTGTTCGACTTCTAAATTTACAGCACCTAATAAAAGTATGTGCTGAAAATATTCCTATCTGCCTACAATATGTCTGTAGGAGAACTCTAGTGACCAATAAAAAACTTCGATTCCCACTCGACAGCACACAGGATAGTAATCCCTGTGCTGACAGGTGGCTAGTAACTTCAGAAGTAATTGTAGAGATACTGTCTGCAGATGTTTGGGAATGTACTACAAATTCTTGCAAATGGGTGCCATGGGAAGACGTGGAAATGATGGTTGATATAACTTTTATTATAAAGAGACACATCCTCCCCAAAAAACATCTGGAAGGTCTTGTGTGTGAAAGAATTAGAGGTGGGTAATGTGGCCCATGCTGAGATACTTGGCATTTTATACTCACCCACAGCTTCAGGATGTCAGCCAATCACTGAACTGGTGTGAGAACTAAGCCTTCACTCCACTTGCCCCCCCCCTCACTTCAGGATGGGAACCGGGTGAAGAATTCTCTTTATTTTTTTTGTTCAACAAAAAGAACAGTCTGGGTCAATATATCAAATATGTTACTGCTAACATCACTGTGTGTGTGTGTGTGTGTGTGTGTGTGTGTGTAGATCCTCTTTCCAAAGTCTACTGAAGTGAGATGTTCTGTGTGTAGCCAAGATTCAACTGCTTGTGATTCCACATCACAGAGGATGAGTTTCCAAAAGAGAGATACTTGTTGGGACCTGTATTCAGCTAAACACATTGAAATAATGTGTTTGGGGGTGTACGACTTAAAAATAATGCATAGTGTGCCTTCCTACTAGTATGAATTTTTCCTGGTTAGCATTGAAATGTAAGAGATAGAATTCATTAGTCAAATAATCCCTGCCTTGTTAAACGTGTCACAATTAGTGATCAACATATGCAGTCCAATGTATTACACAAACAATGTGTTCCCTAAAGAAACTCTACTCCTGGGACTGTCCTTCATTAATGCCAATAGCATTTTTTTTCCAGTATAGCTTCATTTACAGAAATGCTCTGTGGTTCATAGCTGGGAATAATATGTCTGAATCAAAATATTTAAATATGTATTATTCGAATTATAACACAGCTACACTCTAGTCGAATAGCTGTGAATAGCTGTGTCCCTAACTATTCAGGATTTCAACTTGCAAATTAATAACTCCAATGGGCCCACCACTTGACACTGCAAACGGTTCTTCAGATAGAGCAGATGCAATAATTATATTTTTAGGGCATTTAGCAGAGCACCTTTCACACTTTTCACTATTTAGGTTTCATTAAGCCTAGTAATAAAGGATTCATTACCCTGGCTTCAGTTTTTATTTGCACGTGTGTGCATGTGTGCACGCGCACGTGTACACACACTACAGAGAGAGAGAGAGAGAGAGAGAGAGAGAGAGAGAGAGAGAGAGAGAGAGAGAGAAGGAACAACTGAGGTCGTCTAGTTTTAAACACTCACTTTAGATTACTCATGAATCTTCTTTGGGACAAAAATATGTTACCTTCTGAAAGATAGCCTTTACGTTTAAAGCACCCAGTTGGTTGCCACAGTTCTTCATACTGGTGATTGTATATTTAAAAAATAACATTCCCAAAGAAAGATATGACTTTTATCATCATCAGCTGAAAATTCCCAGCCTTAAGAAGTATGTCTTCCTACTCAGGGTCTTGACTATTAAACAGCTTAACAGTACGGTGTATGGTAGGGACATACAGAGAGTCACACAATGATGAGGTGGAGGGATAAATATCAGTCATGCAGATCAGTGTACTGTGGCTCTTTTTTTAAATAATTAATTTATTTATTTTCTACATTCTTTGTTTATATTTCAAATGATTTCCCCTTTCCAGGTTCCCCCCTCCCCATAAGTCCCATAAGCCCTCTTCCCTCCACCCATTCCCTAATCAACCCCTCCCACTTCTCTGTCCTGGTAATCCCCTCCATTTCTGCATGAAGTCTTTCCAGGACCAGGGCCATCTTTTTCCTTCTTCTTGGGAATGATTTGATATGTGAGTTGTGTCTTGGGTATTCAGAGCTTCTGGGCTAATATCCACTTATAAGTGACTGCATTCCATCTGTGTTCTTTTGTGAATGGGTTATCTCATTTAGGATGGTATTTTCCAGTTCCAACCATTTGCCTAAAAATTTCATGAATTCATTGTTTTTAATTGCTGAGTAGTATTCCATTGTGTAAATATACCACATTTTCTGTATCCATTCCTCCATTGAGGGACATCTGGTTTCTTTCCAGTTTCTGGCTATTATAAATAAGGCTGCTATGAATATAGTGGAGCATGTGTCCTTATTTCATGCCGGGGAATCCTCTGGGTATATGCCCAGGAGTGGTATAGCAGGGTCCTCTGGAAGTGTCATGCCCAGGTTTCTGAGGAACCACCAGATTGATTTCCAGAGTGGTTGAACCAGCTTGCAATCCCACCAGCAGTAGAGGAGTGTTCTTCTTTCTCCATATCCTTGCCTACACCTGCTGTCTCCTGAGTTTTTAACCTTAGCCATTCTGACTGATGTGACGTGAAATCTCAGGGTTGTTTTGATTTGCATTTCCTAATTACTAATGATGTTAAACATTCCTGAACAGAGCACCAATAGCTTATGCTCTAAGATCAAGAATTGACAAATGGGACCTCATAAAATTACAAAGTTTCTGTAAGGCAAAGGACACTGTCAATCAGGCAAAATGACAACCAACAAATTGGGAAAAGATCCCCACTGTGGCTCTTCTTAAAATCCTGGATGCCAGTCTGAGATCAGTCATCAGTTTTCCCTATGTATTCAGACAGAGAGGCATCTATGACCTCACAGGGGAAGGACAACAGAAACTCTAAGCTCATCCTGCCCTGGTCTCCTCCCTCTGCGTATCTTCCCTTGGTTGACTTGGCTCTGAACACTTTAATTGTAATAAACCAGGACTGAAGATTTTATGCATGTGAAAGAGTATTCCACATCTTTTATAAGATCTGGCAAACCATTGACTAGAAGATGGTCCTGAGAACCCTTGTGGACATTCAGTGAAGTTGTCAGAAATGAGTGCAGTCTAATGATTTGTATTATCTGATATCAGGTCTGGCTGATGAACTCATGCTTTTGCAGGATTTTCCCTGTCCAATCGCATTAAGGCAGCAAGAGGCCTGTGGTTGGAGGAAAAGGGAGGCAGAGGTAAGTGTTGTAGAGAAGAAGAACATAGGAGGATGAGGGAGGAGAATGGAGGCATACGTGAACCAGCTACAGGTAGATATGATATCATAAGGTTAGTATAATTGGGATAAAGCTTTTATCATTTTCAATGGGCTCTGAAATTATTGTGCTGGCATCTTGTGAATTGTGATTTTATTGATACATAAATCTGATCGATTAATTATAAGCTTTATTCTACCAGGCAAATAGGTGTTATGTTAGCTGACTTTGGGTGGGTGGTCGTTTGTGTGGCCTCGAGAGGAACTCGGGGGCTTCACGTTGCCAGAGAAACCTCAGAGTTGAGAGCACCTGGCTGGATCCCTGTGGCCTGCCATGCCGGCACTAGTGCTAGAACATGCAGTTTCTTTTTTAATTATTTCTTGCAACATCATGCAACATCACAGATAGCTGTAATATGTCTCTGTGCTTATGAACTGGTTAGTCAAAAATAAAAAAATAAAAAGCAAGTTCTGCTTTGACTTCTGTACCAGCTCCACCCAGCATCAGTCTCTCTTCTTCACAGCCGCAGTCATGATGGTATTTTTCTTGCAAAGCATGCCATCAGTCTCTTAAAAAAGTTTTGAGCAGCACAAGTTAACCAAATTGCTAAAAGAATATTCTACAGTAAAGTTTCCAAAAGACTGCAAGCAAATGAAGAAACTGATATTCACACACGTAACAAATCCCACTTGGAAAGAGTGTAAGTCAGTTCATAAAATTTTACATGTTCCTTGGGCAGCAAGCTCTGAGAACTGCGTGGTACACAGCTCACCTGAGTGCTCTTTTTCCAGGAAGAATTAGTAGAATATGATCCCTACCCAAGCAAAACACAAGGTGTACCCTAAACATCTGGTTAAGTAGGGTTTCGTCTTACAGCCACTATTGAATATCATTTTAAGATTTAGGGTATGCCAAAATGTTGGCTTTTCTGTTGAAGAAAATATAAAAAAAAGTCAAGAAACTTGGGGATAAATTTAAATTTCCTAGAAGAGATCTCAGTCATTTTTAATATTTTCTCATATTTCAAAAATATGAATTTATTCTACTGTCCCAAAATAATGACAGTAAACTCAGTGTCTCAGATTATTGTCAGCCTCAATTATTAATCAAAGATATAGCATATTTAATTTACTATGTATAATGACATTATCTAAACAATGTAACTTTTTTATATGTCCTATGTCTCCAAAATGTTTTGTGAGTTGTTATGGAAATTTTGGTATCTGTAGATAGACACTCTATAATCAGTATCTTTAAATATTTTTGTGTTCTTCAAAGAATGCTGCATTGATTATATTAACTAATAAACCATGAAATCCTCTTTAATTAAGAGATATCAACTGAAAAAACTAACCCTCATATAAAGGTTGTTCTTTTTGCAGATGAATAAATTTTCATTTGGTGTATTACCACATATTCATTATTTGATCACCAAGTCAGAATTCTAGACAACTATGCTAATTCTCCCTTCCTCCTATTAAGACTGGAATAGCAATAAAAATGAATAGACAAATATGTCCATGGAAGGATATGGAGTCCTTTTAGCTCAGGACTCATAACTCTAGTACCTATGGTAATTCTATTTTAGGGTTATCATTGCTATTATTGCAAATTTTCATACCGCTTTTTTTTTTTTTTACAATGGCTGCCCCAGTTTATACTCTGACCAACAATGTGTAAGTGCTCCCTTTACCCACAGCTTTGTCAGCATTTGCTACCATTTGTTTTCTTAATTAGAACCGTCTCAGCTAGGGGGTGAGATGAAAACACAGGGTAGTTTTAATATGCATTTTCCTGATGGCTAAGACTGTTGGACAATTTTTGTTGTCTTGATTTTGGGTTTGGGTTGGGGGGTGTTTGTGGACTTTAAAAAGATTTCTTTCTCATAAAATACATCCTGACCAGTTGTCCTCCTTCCACTCCTTCTATCTCTACCCCCCACATCCCCTCTGTTCCTTCTTCAGAAAAGAGCAGGTCTCCAAGAGAAAAGGAGCGACAGCCAAATAGGACAAAACAAGATAAAATAAGAGAAGGTGAAAACCCTTCTATGGAGGCTGGAGAAGAGGAAGTGTCCCAAGAGCAGGCAAAAGAGGCAGAGATACACTGGCCATAGTAAAAGTCATACATACATGCAGAGAACCTGGGGTAGACCCATGCTGGCCATATGCCTGCTCCAGCAGCCAGTAAGTGCCCTGTTTAGTTGATTCTGTGGGTCATGTTCTCCTGGTGTCCTCCATCTCCTAGGGATTCTACGATCTTTCACCCACTTACCCCAAGTTCCATAGGGTTATCCTGATGTCCAAGGAGAGACAGACCTAATGGAGACCTCCAATTTAGATTCTCTCTCCATATAATGTCTGGCTGTGAGTCTCTACATCTGTTCCCTTTTGCTACTAGAGGAGGCCTTTCTGACACAGCTGGACAATGGAACTGTCTATGAGCATATCATTAGGAATCATACCATTGATATTTTTTTTCCAATCTTGTTTGGTTCTACCCTAGGTCTCCTGCTTTTCTAGTCTCCATCCAGAAAGTGTAACATGCCGGCTCCCTCTCCTGGGGTGGGCCTCAAGTATAAGTGGATATTAATTAGCCCTGAAGCTCTGAATACTGAAGATACAATTAGCATATCAAATTATTCCCATGAAGAAGGAAGAAGAGGGCCCTAATCCTGGAAAGGCTTGATCCAACATTTTAGTAGAGTACCAGGACATAGAAAAGGGAGGGGGGAAGATAGGAGAATGGATGGAGAGAAGAGAACTTATGGGACATATGGGCGGGGGGGACTGGGAAAGGGGAAATCTTTTAGAATGTAAACAAAGAATATAGAAAATAAATTTAAAAAAATCAAAAAAAATTAAAAAATAAAACAAACATTAGTTGGCAGCTCCCACTTGTGTTGAACATTTTTCAAAAAAGAATAGTTATTTGTATTTCTTCTTTGAAAATCTATCTGTTCAAATCATTGGTGCATTTATTGATTACCAAGGTTTGTGCTTTTAGTTTTGTCAGTTTTATATATTCTAGATATTACTGTGCTGTCTAAAGGCTAGCCCTTCAAATATCAATTAGCTAAGCTGTCACTTCTTTTATTGTGTCAATTGAAGAGAATATATATTTACAAACTGATTATATATTTTATATCATCTGGAACAAACAAAACAGGACCAAAGGCAATTCCTTAGAGAGGGCTATGCTGGGGATATTTACCTATGATATAGAAGGTCAGCTACCATAATCAGAGCCACCTGTATAGAACTTTAGATTCATGAGCACAAATGTTTCCCTTTACAGGCCTTTTGTTTTACAAGCTTGTGAATCTGTGAGAAACAGCAGATTTTATGAGGACTTTCCATAGGAAACGTTCATGAGTGGAGGTACTGTCCTGAGTACCAGCAACTCATCAGCACTCACTGAATCTCACTGCCATGAGGCCAGAACTAGTTAGTGGCTTCTAATTGTGGAGCAACTGAAGAATAGCACACATTGTCTCTCCGTTCAGGATTTTATTCCTCCTTCTCTTTCTATGAGGAATCCCTTGCTTTGTATTAGATTAAGGCGAAATGTTGAATCTTCTTTGAAATATTATCAACAAGCTCTGCCTTTTCTCTAATACTCGGCTCCTGACTCCATTACCCAATGCTGTTCTATGCTGCACATCTTTGCTATGCCCTTTATTAAAGTAATTCCTTCTTCCCTCACATTCTTAGTAGGCATTTAGGTCACTGGTTTACTAATGTAGGCTCTTGCTCTTCCACTGAAGGTAGACATTGGAACATATCCATGATTCCATTTCAGAACAATGTCTCCAAAGATACTTTGTTTTCAAAGTAAATGTTATTGATTATATTTAAAGTGCACAACATGGGTGTTATAAAATATAAACAGGCATTAAGATAGTAACATAGATATGATAGTTAGTTTTATTGTCAACTTGAAACTATCTAGAATCACCTAGAAAGAGACACAATGAGGCAGGGTCTAGGTCAAGCTTGCTCATGGACACAGCTGTAGGAGATTTTCTTGACTACATTAGTTAAGGTGGCAGGACCTGCTATCGTTGAGTCACCATTTCTTTTACAAAAGATCATGCACTCTATAAAGGAGAAAGTGTGCTGAGCACAAACTTATATGAATTCACACTTTCTGCTCTCGACTAAGTAGTGGCTTGGAGCTCCCATGGCCTTGAGCATCGTATTCTAGTCCATCAGTGCTAGGATGGAGTGTAATGTAGAAATGTGAGCTAGAATCAACACCTTCTCAACTATGTAGCTTTTGTTGGGAAGTTTATCAGGGCAAGTGGAAACTAAGACAACAGTGAATCAAATGATCATATAAGCTTTGTTCATTTACTCATTTTGGGAATACAGCAGCTAAAACTACATATTTAGCAAAAATCTCAAATAAAATACATTATTCTCATGTCCTTATATTTCATATTAGCTCTGTAGAGTTCAAATTAAATGTGTGTGTGTGTGTCTGTGTGTGTCTGTGTGTGTGTATGTGTGCTTGTACATAGGTGCTTGTATGAGACAGAAGAAAGCCCTGAGTATGATTCCTCAGAAGCCTTCTACCTTTTTTATGCATGTAATAGGATCACTAGTTGGCCTGAAACTCATCAAATAACCTAGGCTGGCTACCTGTGAACCCTCCAAATCTGTTTGTCTCCGCAATCACATATTTGCATTGTTTTATTATATTGGTGGTGGCGATGGTCATGTTGTTGTTGTTGTTGTTGTTGTTATTGTTGAAGATTCTGGGGATAAGACGCAGGTCCCAGCACTTGCAAAGCAAGAACTCTACTGACTGATCTATACTACTGACTAATGCCAAGACCTATAATACAACTTTTGACTTCCTTTTTCCAAACCCTCTCTTAAATACCATTTTGCCGTTTCTGTATATTTGATTTAAATAAAACTTTAAATCTGTATTAATTATATTAAAATTCTGTATGTTTGATGTAAATAAACTTATATAATATTTTTCTTAGTTACTAAATTTAACTAAGATAAAAATAAATGACAGTAACTAGCTACCACTTGGTTTCTCAGTTCACATACATATTGTGCAATGTTTAAATCACATCAAGCCTGTTCTGCTTGCTGTTCCTAATTATTATTATTACTATAACTATGCTGATTTTTATCACTTCTATTATTACTACATTCAGACATTGGCTCTCAACTTTACCTGCATCTAGAAATCACTTTAAAAACTCTCACAGTGGTTTCATTGAATTGCTCATGCTGGCCCCTTGAAAGTATACTTCTAGTCAACCCCTCATGCTGGAGCCTCACACACACACACACACACACACATACACACACACACACACACACACTTCATTCATATGTTCTAGGTGCAGCATTAGTATTTTTACAAGTTTCTGAAAAGAAGTTCAGGTTGTTCAGCACCAACCCCACACCAAGTCAATATCTCCCCAACCCACATTCTTTATTTCAAAAGCTTCACGTTACACTTGAGTGCCTCTGTTTTCTGTCCCCTTGACTCTGGAGCTTTCTGTGATCTGTATACATGCTATCCTTGATGTATCACACAGTCCAACAGCTTCCCTTTGTCAGGTAAGTTATAGCTATTGACCATAGCCTCTGGTCTTTCCTGATCAGACTCAGAAGCCATCTTCCAGTCTTGTCTTCTTTCACCAATGTTTTTCAGCATTCAGTCACAGCTCAATCATGTCCTAGCCTCAAAGACTTTTCACGTATCCACATGACTCTTCACTTACTTCTTTCATGCATCCATTTTTTTGTCTGTCACCTTATTTTTAACCATAGATCCTTATAATAGTTTAATAATAATTAACTTCACTTGAATTTGAGTACTCACTCATCAGTCATCCAAGAGTGGCACTATTTGAGAAGGATCATAAGGATTTGGAAGTGTGGCCATGTTGGAGAAATATGTCTCTAGGGGAGAACTTTGAAGTTTCAAGGGCCACAACAAGCCAGAATCTCTTTCTTGGCCTGCAGATCAGCATGTAAGTCTCAGCTACTGCTCCAATACCGTGAATGCCACCAAAGTAACATTTTTCCTTCCATGGTGAAAACGTATTAAACCTCTGAAACTATAAATATTTTCCAGTCACAAGCTTTTCTTTATAAGAGTTGCTTTGATCATGGGGTACCGTGACTAGGACAGGCCTTCTGTAGACAGCCTGTGAATAGTAGCATTTGATTTGCCACTCACTGTGCTCATCCTCTGCTTTTCTCCTCAACTGTGCACATGTGTGCCTCCTTCAATAAAACATACATACAGAAAGAGGAGAATTGAGTTCTCTGTGTCTCACCAGATTCTAGACAAAGACCCAACACTAATGGATTCTCAGTATCGCTTAAAGTGACTGAAGAAAGTAGAGGATGAAGGGGAAAGAATTCTCCTTCCATCAACCTCATTGACAGATGAATGAACTAATGAAGTTAATAACCTTTTCAATTCTTATCTTAAATAACATGCTCACAGCATCTCTGCTAACACCACAAATGAGTCTGCAAGAGTGATGGACCTACCACACATTCATAAGCCCAAGGAAAGAGAAACACAAGTAACAATAAGTCTTCAACTCCAGAACTGTAGAAATTAATTTTCTAGATGCTAGACTTTAAAGAAGACTTTAAAGAAATTCTTTCTTTGCTTCTTCGTTGTGTATAGAGCAATATCTTATATTCCAGAAGGCCTCTCTCTGGTCCCTGGCATGATTACTAGCTACTATTTGAGAATGAGCTGACTCTATAATCATAATATGCTGAGGGGAACAAATGCCGGACCTCTTCTCTCCAAACATTTTCATATGGTATGGCTTGAGACAAATTCCAGACCCTGATGGAGCCTCGACTTCCTTACCAAAGAAGGGAAGGAGCAAAGAGAACATTCCCGAGCTCATTCCTTCTCAAAGACCATGTGAGTCTAAGAAAGATGAACTCCCTTTCTGTCTACAGTCACAGCTATCTATCCCACACTTACTTTTACGTGAATAAAAATTAGAAATTCTCTTCATTGGCATCAGTCTTGTGTTTTTCTCAATCTATATTTCTATAGATGGTTATTTATTGTTGAATGTAAACATTTGGAACAAGAAGGATTTGACAGAAATTTTCTCCCTGTACCAATGTCCTCAAGGGTCTTCCCCAGTTTCTTTTCTATTAGCTTCAGAATGTCTGGATTTATGTGGAGGTCCTTGATCCATTTGGATTTGAGCTTAGTACAAGGCGATAAAGATGTATCAATTCTCATTCTTCTGCATGCTGACCTCCAGTTGAACCAGCACCATTTGTTGAAAAGGCTATCTTTTTTCCATTGGATGTTTTCAGCCCCTTTGTCGAGGATCAAGTGGCCATAGGTGTGTGGGTTCATTTCTGGATCTTCAACCCTGTTCCATTGATCTGCCTGCCTGTCACTGTACCAATACCATGCAGTTTTTAACACTATTGCTCTGTAGTATTGCTTGAGGTCAGGGATACTGATTCCCCCAGAATTTCTTTTGTTGCTGAGAATAGTTTTAGCTATCCTGGGTTTTTTGTTATTCCAGATGAATTTGTTAATTGCTTTTTCGAACTCTGTGAAGAATTGAGTTGGGATTTTGATGGGTATTGCATTGAATCTGTATATTGTTTTTGGCAAAATGGCCATTTTAACTATATTGATTCTGGCGATCCATGAGCATGGGAGGTTTTCCCATTTTTTGAGGTCTTCTTCCATTTCCTTCTTCAGAGTCTTGAAGTTCTTGTCATACAAATCTCAGAACACCAATAGTGTATGCTCTAAGATCAAGAATTGACAAATGGGACCTCATAAAATTACAAAGTTTCTATATGGCAAAGGACACCATCAAAAGGACAAATCGGCAACCAACAAATTGGGAAAAGATCTTCACCAATCCTACATCAGATAGAGGGCTAATATCGAATATATATAAAGAACTTAAGAAGTTAGACTCCAGAAAACCAAACAACCCTATTAAAAAATGGGGTACAGAGTTAAACAGGGAATTCTCACCTTCGGATGGCAGAGAAGCATCTTAATAAATGCTCAACTTCATTAGTCATTAGGGAAATGCAAATCAAAACAACCCTGAGATTTCACCTTACACCAGTCAGAATGGCTAAGATTAAAAATTCAGGAGACAGCAGGTGTTGGAGAGGATGTGGAGAAAGAGGAACACTCCTCCACTGCTGGTGGGGTTGCAAATTGGTACAACCACTCTGGAAATCAGTCTGGCGGTTCCTCCGAAAACTGGGCACCTCACTTCCAGAAGATCCTGCTATACCACTCCTGGGCATATACCCAGAGGATTCCCCATCATGTAATAAGGATACATGCTCTACTATGTTCATAGCAGCCCTATTTATAATTGCCAGATGCTGGAAAGAACCCAGGTATCCCTCAACAGAAGAGTGGATGCAAAAAATGTGGTATATCTACACAATGGAGTACTATTCAGCCATTAGAAACAATGAATTCATGAAATTCTTAGGCAAATGGATGGAGCTAGAAAACATCCTACTAAGTGAGGTAACCCAGACTCAAAAGGTGACTCATGGTATGCACTCACTAATAAGTGGATATTAACCTAGAAAACTGGAATACCCCAAACATAATCCATACATCAAATGAGGTACAAGAAGAAAGGAGGAGTGGCCCCTTTTTCTAGAAAGACTCAGTGAAGAAGTATAGGGCAAAACCAGAATGGGGAAGTGGGAAAGGGTGGGTGGGAGGACAGGGGGAGAAAAGGGGGCTTATGGGACTTTCGGGGAATGGGGGACTAGAAAAGGGGAAATCATTTGAAATGTAAATAAAAAATATATCGAATAAAAAAAAAGACAAAAAAAAGAGAAAGTAATCAAAAAACAAAAAAAAAAGGATTTGACAGATGAATTTGAACTTTGGACCCAACAATATGCTGAGGCTTCTTGCATCAAATGGCAACAGTAGATAAGTAATATTTTTAAAGAACATTGCCATCTCAGGACACACAGAATAAAATTTTCGAGAGAAAATACATAGCCAGAGTTGTGCCCTTCTGCACTGTCAGGTTGAACCAGGAAACAGCAGAAAGGAATTGTGGCTAGATTTGCCTATGTTCACTCTTGCCTAGTTCCTGGAAGGGAGTTACAAATAAAAGAACTGTGGAGAGCTGTGATTACCCACAGACCCAGGATTTCCAAGCATTCTGGCCAGGAAGAATTATGATGGTAGGTGTGCATATTTATTTACATGTTTTCTTATTTCTCTATCTTTTCATTTAAAATTTATATTTTTACTGCATAACTTCTTTCTGTGCTGTTTTAAAAATTTGTTTAATTTTTTCTCCAATTAATATTCTTTTATTTCTTTTTACTTTTTTTTCCTTTCTGCATTGTCCCAATTGGTTTTGGTTTTTGTTAGGTTTTGTTTGTTTGTTTGGGGGTTTTGTTTGGGTTTTTGTTTGGGTTTTATTTATTTGTTTGCTGTTGTTTTTGAAAGTGCTCATTGGAGACTGACCCCAGAGCACACCACACACACACACACACACACACACACACACACACACATACACACACACTTCTAGGCATGTCTGACTGTAAGAATATGAAAGGTCATTCTTTGGAAATGCACCTCTAAAGTGACAGCAGAGAGGAAAGTACAGTGGTCATTGGCGTTCCACATCATGGGTTCCTTTTCTTCAGGCATAGCCACATGTTGTTAATATTCCTTCAAAATCAAAACAATAAAACTTCTAAATAAACTGGTACAAAATGATCATACCTAAACCTAACAAAGGCTATGAATAAGCAAGAAGATTCAACATCAAACTGAATAGGGAAAGTACAAAACATTTCTTCTAAGGTCAGGACTAAAATAAAGAGTGCCCAGTTTCATCACTCATACCCGCTAGTCTTAACTAAAGCAATAGCAAGAGAAAGGAAATGCCATACAAATTAGAAAGAAAAGTGCATCATCCCTTTCTGAAGGGATTATGGGTGGGCAGAATTAATATTATAAAATCAGCGTAAATAATCTGTAGTCTCAGCACAATTCCCATCAAAATACTAATGTCATTCTTCACAGAACTAGGAAAATAACACTAAAAAATCATTTAGAAGCACAAAATGTCCTAAACAGTCAACTGAGCAGACAAAGATGAAGGTAGCACAATACTCATTTCAAGACGTACATAACCACAGTCATGAAAATAGAAAGTGCTGGGATAAATCATACATGTCAAGCAGTTTTAGGGAGCAAATGAATTACTGAGTGAATGTTTATCATGGCATGGTTGTGTCAAAGACCTCAAGGGCTCAGACCATAGGAATGGCAAATCCTTCTCCAGCTGAGGATCCAAGGGATGACATACCCGGCATCTGGTCTATGTGTAGAAGTGTATAAAATGTCCACTCAGCTGTATTCCCCTGTGTTTACAATCAGAATACTACTCCAGGCAGGATTAGTGAAACCTGCCTCCTACTCAGTAGACTATAATAATCCTCCTCTTTGTTTCTCTGTATATAATAAACCCACCTCCTTGTTCAACTGGATGCAACAGTCTTGGCATTATGTCTTCATCTGATTCTTTGCAAAGGTGGCAAAACACATGATGAAAAATGGTGTCTTTGTCATCAAATGGTTCTGGAAAAACTGGGTGTCCCCACGGGCACAATGAACAAAAATCAAATTAAAATGGATCAAAAAAATCTAGACTTAAGACCCTATACTCTGAAATTGCTAAGGGAAGCAGAGAAAAATCTTTCAAAATATTTGCACAGGCAGCTGTCTCCTGGATAAAATGTTATGAGCACAGGCAGCAAAAGCAAGAACTGACCAAGAGCATCACTTGAACTTAAAACCACATGGAAAGGTCAACAGAGTGAAAAACACATACCGCAATGGAGAAATGTCTTCGAACATTTCTATCCAGAATCCATAGAGAACTAAAAATAAAAAAGGAACACTAACCCCAAGTAATCAAATTTAATAATGGGCAAATGACCCAAATAGATATCCCCCCAAAGAAGAAATGCAAGTGGTCAAGGGATGTTATACAGAAGGGTTTAGTTTCTTTAGCCACCAGGCAAATGTTTCATTGGTCTCCACAGGAAAGTATGGGCCCTTAGGAATGCTAATTTTCTGAAGAAGTATAAAATTGCTGAAATAAAATGAGGTGGCCATTTCAGGTTTCATCTCCCTTATTACTAGGAGTCTTAGCAAGGGTCACCCTCATAGCTTCCTGGGAGTTTTCCTTGTCCTAGGTTTCCAGTTCTTTCCAGAGATGTATCTCCTCCCCACCAATCCCAGTCCCTTCTCCGTGCTCTCTCTCTCCTTCCTCCCCACATTTGATCCTTATGTTACCCTCCCCATCCTTTCTCCTACACAGTTCCCTCCCTCCCTCCACCCTTGATATCTATCTTATTTTTCCATCTCAGTGGTACTCCTGCATCCTTCCCCCTTGGGCCCTCTTTGTTACTTTGGATTTGTGGATTCTAGCATGGCTGTCTTGTACTTTATGTCTAATGTATACTTATAAATAAGTAAATACTATGTTTGTCTTTCTGGGTCTGAGTTACCTCACTCAGTATGATATTTTTAGTTTCATCAATTTGCCTGCAAATGTCATTATACCCTTGCTTTTAATAGCTGGGTAATATTCTGTTGTGTAAATGTACCACATTTTCTTTACCCATATTTCAGCTGAGGGATATCTAGGTTAGAAACTCTGAAAACCAATCTGGTAGTTTCTTAAAAATATGGAAATAATTCTACCTGAAGACCCAGCTATACCACTACTGGCCTATACCCAAAAGATATTCTACCATGTCATAAGGAAATGTGCTACTCTATGTTCATAGCAGCTTTATTCATAATAAGCAGAAACTGGAAATAACCCAGATGTCTCTCAAATGAAGAATAAATACAGAAAATGTGGTACCATTTACATATGGAATACTATTCAGCTATTAAAAATAAGGACATCATGAATTTTGCAAGCAAATAGATGGAACTAGAAAAATGTCATCCTGCTTGAGGTAAGCCAGAATTAAAAAAAGCATGCATGGTATATACACACTGATAAGTAGGTATTAGCCGTAAAGTTCAGGATACCCATGATATACTCCATAAACCCAAAGAAGTTAAACTAGAAAGAAGGTCCAAGAAAGGATGCTTGAACCACACTTAGAAGGGGAAACAAAATAATTGTAGAAGGCAGAGGGAGGGAGGAAAATGGGTGGGAGAGGGGAGCTTGGTTTTCAAGTGGGGACTCCTAACAACTGGAGCAGGGGTGTGTCTGACTCTGTTGCCTGCCTTTGGACCCCTTTCCCATAACTTGACTGCCTTGTCTAGGTTCAATAGGAGAAGCATCTAGTCCTACTGCAACTTGATGTGCCAAGGTAAGCTGATATTCATGGGAGGCCTAACTTTCTCTGAGGAGAAAGGGGGGAGGGTAATGGGGGGGTGATGTGAGAGGGAGGAACTGGGAAGAGAGAAGGGATGGGAAGCTGAAATAGGGATGTCCAATAAATAAATTAATTAATAACAATAGTATAGTAAACCTAAAAGATGGAAACTGAGATATAACTCAATGATAGAATACTTGTATAGCAGACCCAAGGTCTGGGTTCAACATCTGGAACCACAGAAATGAGCCTCAGAAATAAAGCACTAACTTTTATGAGAAGGTTTTTCTTCCTCTGATGAGCTAATGATGCTCATTAAGGGGCCATGACCAATCAAGTTTTTTAAAATACTAAACAAAAGTCACTTACACATTTCTCCAAGCAAGTGGCAAAAAGAAGATAATTTTAGGATCCAGAATATTTTTAGAACATAAAATTTCTTTTTTCCTTAATTAATTTGTTTAGCATCCATATTTAGCTGGGCCTTCAGGCAGAACTATTTCCAATTTTCTAATAAATCACTAGATTGTTTTCCAGAGTTGCCAATCCTGCCACCAGTCAAAGAGTGACCTGCTCTCTTCACAGCCTCGCCAGAACGCGCTGTTCTCTGTGTTTATCTTAGTCATTCTGATGTGTGTGAGGTGGAATCTCAGGGCTGATTTGGTTTGCATTTCTGTAATGACTAAGGATATTAAGCATTTCTTTAAGTACTTCTCAGCCGTTTGAGATTTCTCTGTTGAAAATTTCCTACTTAGCTCTTTACCCTATTTTTAATTGGGTTATTTGTTTTGTTGAAGTTTAACTTCTTGAGCTCTTTATATATTTTGAACTTAGGCTTCTGTCAGATGTAGTGTTAGTTAAGATCTTTGTCAGTCTCTGGGCTGATGTTGCTCTTCTTGACGGTGTTCTTTATGTTACAGAAACCTTTCAGTTTCATGAGATTCCATGTATCGGTTGTCGATCTTAGGCCTGGACCATTAGTGCTCTTTTCAGGAAATTGTTTCTTGTACCAATGTGTTCAAAGCTAAGTCTCACTTTCTCTTCATTAGGTTTAGTGTGTCAGGTTTTGTGTTGAGCTCTTTGATCCACTGGACTTGAGTTTTGTGCAGTGTGATGAATATGGATCTATTTGCATTCTTCTACATGCAGACATCCAGTTAGACCAGCACCACTTGTTGAAGATGTTTTCTTTTTTTCCATTGTATGGTTTTGGCTTCTTTGTTGAAAAATCAAGTGTCCATAGGTGTGTGAATTTATTTCTGAGCCTTGAATTCTATTTCATTGATAAACCTGTCTGTTTCAGTACCAATAGCATGCAATTTCTATCACTATTTCTCTATAGTGCAGCTTGGAGTCAAGGACAGTGTGTCCTCCAGAAATTCTTTCATTGTTCAGGGTTGTTTTTGCTATATATCCTAGGATTTTTGTGAACTTGAAAATTGTTCTTTCAAAGACTATAAAAACTTGTGTAGGAATTTTGATGGGGATTGCATTAAATCTGTAGATTGCTTTTGGCAGGGTAGCCATTTTCACTATGTTAATCCTACAGTTCATAAAAGCATGGCAGATCTTTCCATCTTCTGATATTTTCTTCTATTTGTTTCTTCAGTAACTTGAACTTCTTGTCATATAGGTTTTTCATTTGCTTGGTTAGAGTTACACCAAGATATTTTATATTTTTTGTGGCTATTGAGAAGGGTGTCGTTTCCCTTATTTCTTGCTCTGCCCGTTATCCTTTGCATAAAGGATAGCTACTGACTTCTTTGAGTTAATTTTATATCCAGACACTTTGTTGAAGTTGTGTTTCAGCTGTACAAGCTCACTGGTAGAATTTGCAGGATTGATTATGTATACTATCATATTGTCCTCAAATAGTGATACCTTGATTTCTTCCTTTTCAATTTGTATTCCCTTGATCTTCTTTCTTGTCTTATTGCCCTAGCTAGAAATTTAAGTGCTATACTGAATAGGTAGGTAGAGAGTAGGCAGCCTTGTCTTGTCCCTGATTTTAGTAGTAGCTTTAAGTTTCTCTTCATTTAATTTGATGCTGGCAATTGGTTGCTGTATATTGCTTTGATTATATTTATGTATGTGCCTTGGACCCTTGATCTTTAACATAAATGGGTACTGGGTTTTGTCAAAGGTTTTTCAACATTTAATGAGATGATCATGTGATTTTTGCTTTTAGTTTGTGTATATAGTGCATTATTTTGATGGGTTTTTGTATATTGAACCATCCTTGCAACCGTGGGATGAAGCCTACTTAATCACAATGAATGATATTTTTGGTGTGTTCTTGGATTTCATTTGCAAGGATTTTATGGAGAACTTTTTTCATTGACGTTCATAAGTCTGAAGTTTTCTTTCTGTGTTGAGTCTTTGTGAAGTTTAGGCATCAGGTTAACTGTGGGCTCATAGAATGAATTAGGTAGTGTTCCTTCTGTTTCTGTGTTGTGGAATTATTTGCAGAGTATTGATTTTAGCTCATTAGACATTCATTCATTATGTTCAGATTTTCTAATTTTGTGACAGGCTTTTGAAATCAGACTTAAGGAGTTTTTGGATTTCCCCAGTTTCTGTTGTTATGTCTCATTTCTGATTTTGTTCATTTAGATAGTGTTTCTATGTGTTTAGCTAAGAGTTTGATCTTATTGATTTTCACACAGAACCAGTTTTTACTTTTGTTGAGTCTCTGTATTGTTCTCTTTGTTTCTAGCTGACTAATTTCAGCACTGGTTTTGACTGTTTCCTCCAGTTTATTCCTTGTGGGTGTGTTTGCTTCTTTTTGTTCTAGAGCTTTCAGCTGTGCTGTCAAATTGATAGTATGGGATCTCTCCAATTTATCTCTTAATACTGTTTTCATTCTGTCCCAAAAATTTGGGTATGCTGCATCTTCATTTTCATTGATTTCTAGGAAGTCCTTAATTTCTTTCTTTATTTCTCCTTGGAACAAGTGATCATTCAGTAGAGAGTTTTCATGAGTATGTGGGCTTTCTGCTGTTTCTGTTGTTGTTGTTGAAGTCCATCCTTAATCCATGGTGATCTGATAGAATGTAAGGGGTTATTTCAATCTTCTTGTATTTGTTAAGGCTCACTTTATGCCTGATTATATGGTCAAATTTTGAGAAGGTTCTGTGAAGTGCTGAAAAAAGCTATTCTTTTTTTTTTAGGGTGTAAGATTTAGGGTGTAGATATTTGTTATACACATTTGGTTCACCACATCTAGTAGTTTCATAATTTCTCTGTTTATTTTCTGTTTTGATAACCCACCCATTTAGAAAAAGTGGAGTGTTCAAGTCCCCCACTATTTTGGGGTAAAGTTCAATGTGTTTTTGAGATTTAGTGAAGTTTTTGAGTTTTTAGTTTTTTCGTCAAATGTGGGTGCTCTTGCATTTGGGGCATGGATGTTCAAAATTGAGATGTCCTGTTGATGAATTATTTCTTTTTAAGTATGAAGTATCCTTTCGAATCACTTCTGATACTTTCGGTTAATTTCTTTAGATATTGGAATGGCTATACCAGCCATGAGAGGGGACATTGGTTTGCTTGGGAAACCTTTTTCCAGCCCTTTACCCTGAGGTAATGTCTATTTTTGTTACTGAGGTGTGTTTCTTGTATGAAGCAGAATAATGGATCCTATTTATCTATACAGTCTGTTAGCCTGTGTCATTTTATTGGTGAATTGAACCTATTGAAGTTGAGAGATAATAATGACAAATGATTATTATTTCCTGATATTTTTCTGTTGGAGGCATTACACTGTGTGTGTGTGTGTGTGTGTGTGTGTGTGTACATACATATGTGATTCTCTTCTTTTAGTTTTTCTGTGAGATGACTAATTTTTTGTATTTTCTTGGGTATAGTTATCCTCCTCATGTTGTAGTTCTCCTTTTAATATCTTCTGTAGGGCTGAATTAGTAGAAAGATTTGTTTTAATTTGGTTTTGTCATGGAATAGCATGGTTTCTTCATCTTTGGTGATTGAAAATTTTACTGGGTGTAGTAGTCTAGATTGACATCTATTGTCTTTTGGGGTCTACCAAACACCTATCCAGGATCTCCTGGCTTTTATAGTCTCTGTTAATAAGTTGTGTGTAATTCTGACAGGTCTGCCTTCATATGTTACTTGGCATTTTACCCTTGCAGCTCTTAATATTCATCTTTATTCTGTACATTTCATATTTTGGTTATTATCTGGAGAGAAAATTTTCTTTTCTGGTCCAATTTATTTGATATTCTGTAAGTTTCTTATACGCTTATAGCCATCTCTTTCTCTAGGTTAGGAAAGCTTTCTTCTATGATTTTGCTGAAGATGTTTTCTGACCCTTTGAATCTTTATCCTCTTCTATTCCTATTATTCTTAGGTTTGGTGTTTTCATAGTATCCCATATTCCTGTTTTGATTTAGGAACTTTACAATTGGCATTTTCTTTGATCAATGTATCCATTTCTTCTATGGTATCTTCTACACTTGAGTCTCTCTTCCATCTCTTGCATTCTGTTGGTGTTGCTTATATCTGTAGTTCTTGTTCTCTTTCATAGGGTTTTCACCTCCCTGATTACTTCCATTTGTACTTTCTTTATTGCTTCTTGTCTTAGGGTTTTACTGCTGTGAGCAGACACCATGACAAAGCCAACTCTTATAAGAAAAACATTTCATTGGGGCTGGCTTGCAGGTTCAATGGTTCAGTCCATTATCATCAAGGCAAGAACACAGCAGGATCCAGGCAGGCACAGTTCAGGAGAAGCTTCTACACCTTCATTTGAAGGCCTCTAGAAGACTGAATTCCAGACAGCTAGAACAAGAGGCTTAAAGCCCATGCCTACAGTGGCATACTTCCTCCAACAAAGTCGTACCTACACCAATAAGGCCACACCTCCTAATAGTACCACTCCTTGGGCCAAGCATATTAAAACTACCACACTTCTATTTCCATTTTTAGGTCCTGAACTATTTTATTCATTTCCTTTACCTATTTGTGGGTTTTTTAAAATTTCTTTAAGGGAAGTATTTATAACCTCTTTAAAAGCCTCTATCATCTTCAAGAGATGGTATTTAAAGTTACCATCTTGATCTTTAGGTGTGTTGGGATATCCAGGACCACCACTAGTGTAGGCACATACTGGAAGTTTGCCCTGGCTGGACAGAGCCCATGACTGTAGGCTTGCTGGGGTCCTTGTAGGTGGGAGGATTGGGATAAGAGAGTAGGAGTGTCTCCCTTGTGCATGTCAGGTTAGAGCCAGACTGCTGGGGTGAAGGCAGGCAAAGCTATGGGTTTGGGTGCTGTGTGTGTTGCATACATTTAAATCTTATATGCAGAGGACTATAGGCTATACAGAGACAATATTTTTCTCTAGGAAGTTCTATGGATGATACATATTTGGGGATTTACAGGCCATGAAGTTTTTATGACCATTGAACTATAAATGAATGTAATTACATTCTACTAAAAGTTAATTTACAGAAAGGATGGCATGCAAACTTTAGGTTGCCGACCTCTGTCCTAGGCAGCTGCCAGTATATATATATATATATATATATATATATATATATATATATATATATATATATATATATATATAAAAGAACACACACACTTATGCTGAGTATGAGTGGTAATGTAGAGGCAGAAGTAGCTAAATCCCTGGCACTTGCTGGTCAGCTGGCCTAGCTGTCAGTGGGTTCTGGGTTACTTCTTCTCAAAAGACCTCTTCCCAAAAAAGAATAAAACTAGTAGAAAATGCCTGAGGAATGACACCTAAGAGTATCCTCTGTCTCTCCATAAGGAGACCACTAGCCACATGTACACACAGAGATTCTCTCTGTGTCTCTCTATATATGTGTGTCTCTGTCTGTCTCTGTCTTTCTCTGTGTCTATTTCTGTCTCTGTCTGTCGTCTCTATCTCTGTCTCTGTCGTGTCTCTCTCTCTCTCTCTCTCTCTCTCTCTCTCTCTCTCTCTCTCACACACACACACACACACACACACACACAAAGAGAGAGAGAGTGAGAGATAGAGAGGGAGGGAGAGAGAAACATGGGGTGGGGGGACCTCAGGTGATTTTTAAGGGCACCAGCTCTATCAAATCAGAGCCCTACCCTTCATGACCCCAATTCACTTTGCTCATCTCCTAACAAATTTTATCTCCAAATAAAGTTGCAAAGAGCCTTAGGCTTCCATGTAAGAACTGGGGCTATAATTACAGTGTTTACCACTAACTTGTTTACTCAAAGAACTTCATCATTTCCAGAACTTTCTTCCTGGGTTTTATCACAGGTTATGCAGTAATTATTTGGACTTGTGTCACAAAAAAAAAAAAAAAAAAGAAAGAAAAAGAAAAAAAAAAGAAAGAAAAAAGGCATTGAGAAACTTTTAACAAAGAAACCTCTCCTGCCTCTCCACCTCCTGGGGCTTTGCCTTTGCATCCAAGCACTACAGGAGACAACAGGGACCAGCTGATGGATTGCTCTGTCTGTCCCATGCAACTGCTACATTGTGGTGTCATAAACTTGTCAAAGAAACGCCTAACACATTGCAGCAAACACATTCTCTGTTGACAGTGGGCTAACATTTAGTTCCAAGGTTCTTGCAATTATTGTGGTTCTCCTGATGCTAAATGAGGCTCCTAGGGATTTCAAAAGTTCTCTTCATCAGCATAAAACCTGGCTGGGGTATTTTCTCCTTTTCTTTCTGTTTTCCCTTTTATTATATTTTTTCTAGAGTTTCATTGTAAGAAACTTAACAATTGTGTGACTTTAATCAAACAGATTGTTTAGAAAAGTTTTTCCAATGGGATTTTCGTCTGAACTATTTCAAGATGATAGCCAGCTGGAATCTATTGATGGTTTCCGTGTCTCTAAAACAGGGAGACAACAAAGGGCACTGGAAGGAGAGAGATGGGGCGTCAGACTTCCAGCTTCCGCATACATTTCAACAAATGTAATTTTACTCTGGAGTGGCAGTTTCAAATGAATATAAAGCTGCTCACAGGGATTGGCAGGATGGCTCAGCAGGTAAGGATGTGTACTGTTCTTGGCAGAGTTTGGTTTCAGAGTTCAACTGAGCCAACTCACAACCCTCCATAACTAACTCCAGTTCCAGGTATCCAACACCTTTTCAGGCATCTTTAGGCACTGCACTAAAATACATACACAGACATATATACATAATTTTAAAAAATTAAAAAAAATGAAAATTTGAAATAGATTTTAAAAGCAAAAGTACAGTCTGTTAGGATTCTGTCTAATTCACTTTGCTCCTCACAGTTACCTGGCAGCAGCCAGGTAGGTCTGGCCTACTATGAAAGGGGCTTCTTCCCCCTCCCCCCTCTCTTATACCTCTTGCCTCTCTTATTCTCACACTCTCTTAGCCTCACTCTTGCCCCATCTTGGGCTCTCCTCCCCTCCCCCTCTCTCCACATGGTCATGGCCAGCCTCTGCTTCTCTTCCCTCTCCTTCTCTCTGCCTTTCTCTGCCTCTAATACCCCCTTAACTCCCCTCCCCATGCCCTGAATAAACTCTATACTATACTATATTATACCATACCTTACCATACCACACCACACCACACCACACCACACCACACCACTCCACATCACACCATACCACACCACACCACACCACACCACTCCACATCACACCATACCACACCACACCACACCAAACCATACTATGCTATACTATACTGTACTGTACCATACTGTACTGTACTGTACTGTACTATACTGTGTGATCCCTCAGGGGAAGGGAGGCCCTGGTATTGGCCCCACTGAGGCATCCCCTTCCCCTTACTTTACAACATATTGTCTAGCATCTTTCTATTTTTATGATCACAACACAGACACCTTTTTAAAAAACCATTTATGAGATGGAAGAGGTTGGAGGAAGCCGCACTGTAGCTTTTATGCTCAGGGACACTTATGACAGCTTAGAACCCCTTTTGACTTAATGCCAAATGGGTTCTCATAACAGAGTGTTTCTATCTGTCACCTTGGAAAACACAGCCCAAAACATTGGATGTCACAATATTCTACCCACTGCAAACTGGTGCCATATCACAGGAGTACCAACAATATTTGCATCTCACTAAACCTATCTGAGAGTTCTGAAACACAATCTTGAATTATTACTCTATCACTGTAGGATATTTATGCATCAGGGGTTAGGTTTGGTTTGGACCATTTCAATTATTTCTTGATATTATGGTTATGTAATAACATCAAACCTTAATGACATCATTTCATCTGACTTGATAGAAAGCAGGGGAGCACTACACAGGATGGGACATGTTTTAGACTGACCTCATATATTCAGAAGTCAGAACAAAAATATCAAAGGGGCCACTGAGATGGTTTATTGGGTGAAGGTGCCAAGCCTATGCTGTAAGATCAATCCCCAGGATGGGACATGTTTTAGACTGACCTCATATATTCAGAAGTCAGAACAAAAATATCAAAGGGGCCACTGAGATGGCTTATTGGGTGAAGGTGCCAAGCCTATGCTGTAAGATCAATCCCCAGGACAGACATGGTGGAAGAAAAGAATCAACTTACCCAATTTGTCCACTGAGCCCCACACAACCCATGTCCTAGCATGTACATGTGTGCACACATCAAGACACAAACACACACATATGAATTGATAAAAAAGAAAAAGAAAACAAAAATCCAAAGATCCCTACATACATCAACTGGCACTTTACCTCTAAAAATAAGCTTAAAACAGATGGCTATCTTCAATTGCTTCTGATAATTTTACAGATGCCCCATCTTAGTAACCATTTCTCCCTATCCTACTTTAGTGATATTCCCTAATGTCCAGCCCACACTGATGTCTTTACCTCATCATTACCTCTCTCATTTTCCAGGTTAAATCTTCAAATGGAACTTCTTCTGAGCTTTGTCTGTGTGGTATCCTGTACCCTGCAGTCTCATCTTTACAGCAATCCCACCCTGCAACAATGGTTCCTTAGATTACTCTCCCTACATAACACTGTCATTCCTGCTCTTTTCAATGTATCTTTTGGTGGCATCTGTTGAACACACACACACAAACATATATGCAGAAACATGTATACACAAACATACACATAAACATACATACATATATATACTTATATATATACATATATATACTTATATATGTATATAATTACATATATAAATATACTTTCCTCCAATTCTAAATAATTCTGATTGTTGTATCTACAAAAGACACAATAATCTGCACGATGTGTTCAACATAGAGATGAAAGCTTTTAGCTTAATATTTTTATGGGTCTCTTGACCTTGAGAATGAGTAGGTCTCAGAATCTTGTGCCTGCTCTTGGGTCTCTTTTCCTTCACTTGGGTTGCCATGTTCAACTTCAACATGATAGCTTTTCCTTGATCTTATTATAAGCAACCTAATAAACTCATTGACAAGAACACTGTAATTTCTCTCTCCAGTTCTCTGTTTTCAGTCCAATATAAATTCCTATGTTGCTCAAATGCAATAGATCATAAGTTGTCAAAAAAGTACAATGTGTAGATTTAAACAATGTTTAGTTGGTGTTTGCACTGTCAAGAACCACCTGTGATGCAGCTCTGCAGTTACTTTGGAATTCTGTTATATCCATTCTTGTTTCCTTCTTTTCTTGAGGCCTTTGGGAAAAAATTCATTAATTGCATATTTAGTCTTTATATACTCACTCTTCATGTCTCTAGTTACATGTGCTATTCATCATACTTTAAGATAACAGTCAAGGGGAAGAAATATATCAGGTCTTTGCTAAAGAAAGTTTATGTTCAGATAAATTTTACAAATATATAATGTTTTTCATAGAGTGCTTTCATTGTTCATGGTTTTTTTCGATATATTTTTTATTTACATTTCAAATGATTTCCTCTTTTCTAGCCCCCCACTCCCCGAAAGTCCTGTAAGCCCCCTTCTCTTCCCCTGTCCTTCCACCCAACCCTTCCCACTTCCCCGTTCTGGTTTTGCCGAATACTGCTTCACTGAGTCTTTCCAGAACAAGGGGCCACTCTTCCTTTCTTCTTGTACCTCATTTGATGTGTGGATTATGTTTTGGGTATTTCAGTTTTCTAGGTTAATATCCACTTATTACTGAGTGCATACCATGATTCACCTTTTGAGTATGGGTTACCTCACTTACTATGATGTTCTCTAACTCCATCCATTTGCCTAAGAATTTCATGAATTCATTGTTTCTAATGGCTGAATAGTACTCCATTGTGTAGATACACCACATTTTTGCATCCACTCTTCTGTTGAGGGATACCTGGGTTCTTTCCAGCATCTGACAATTATAAATAGGGCTGCTATGAGCATAGTAGAGCATGTATCCTTATTACATGGTGGGGAATCCTCTGGGTATATGCCCAGGAGTGGTATAGCAGGATCTTCTGGAAGTGAGGTGCCCAGTTTTCAGAGGAACTGCCAGAGTGATTTCCAGAGTGGTTGTACCAATTTGCAACCCCACCAGCAGAGGAGGAGTGTTCCTCTTTCTCCACATCCTCTCCAACACCTGCTGTCTCCTGAATTTTTAATCTTAGCCATTCTGACTGGTGTAAGGTGAAATCTCAGGGTTGTTTTGATTTGCATTTCCCTAATGACTAATGAAGTTGAGCATTTTTTAAGATGCTTCTCTGCCATCTGAAGTTCTTCAGGTGAGAATTCTTTGTTTAACTCTGTACCCATTTTTTAATAGGGTTGTTTGGTTTTCTGGAGTCTAACTTCTTGAGTTCTTTATATATATTCGATATTAGCCCTCTATCTGATGTAGGATTGGTGAAGATCCTTTCCCAATTTGTTGGTTGCCGATTTGTCCTCTTGATGGTGTCCTTTGCCTTACAGAAACTTTGTAATTTTATGAGGTCCCATTTGTGAATTCTTGATCTTAGAGCATAAGCTATTGGTGTTCTGTTCAGAAACTTTCTCCCTGTACCGATGTCCTCAAGGGTCTTCCCCAGTTTCTTTTCTATTAGCTTCAGAGTGTCTGGTTTTATGTGGAGGTCCTTGATCCATTTGGATTTGAGCTTAGTACAAGGAGACAAGGATGGATCAATTCGCATTCTTCTGCATGCTGACCTCCAGTTGAACCAGCACCATTTGTTGAAAAGGCTATCTTTTTTCCATTGGATGTTTTCAGCCCCTTTGTCGAGGATCAAGTGGCCATAGGTGTGTGGGTTCATTTCTGGATCTTCAATCCTGTTCCATTGATCCTCCTGCCTGTCACTGTACCAATACTATGCAGTTTTTAACACTATTGCTCTGTAGTATTGCTTGAGGTCAGGGATACTGATTCCCCCAGAATTTCTTTTGTTGCTGAGCATAGTTTTAGCAATCCTGGGTTTTTTGTTATTCCAGATGAATTTGATAATTGCTCGTTCTAACTCTGTGAAGAATTGAGTTGGGATTTTGATGGGTATTGCATTGAATCTGTAGATTGCTTTTGGCAAAATGGCCATTTTAACTATATTGATTCTACCTATCCATGAGCATGGGAGGTTTTCCCATTTTTTGAGGTCTTCTTCCTTCTTCAGAGTCTTGAAGTTCTTGTCATACAGATCTTTCACATGTTTGGTAAGAGTCACCCCAAGATACTCTATACTGTTTGTGGCTATTGTGAAGGGGGTCATTTCCCTAATTTCTTTCTCAGCCTGCTTATCCTTTGAGTATAGGAAGGCCACTGATTTGCTTGAGTTGATTTTATAACCTGCCACTTTGCTGAAGTTGTTTCATCAGCTGTAGGAGTTCTCTAGTGGAGTTTTTTGGGTCACTTAGGTAGACTATCATGTCATCTGCAAATAATGATAGTTTGACTTCTTCCTTTCCAATTTGTATCCCTTTGACCTCCTTATGTTGTCTAATTGCCTGAGCTAGTACCTCAAGTACAATATTGAAAAGATAAGGAGAAAGAGGGCAGCCTTGTCTAGTCCCTGATTTTAGTGGGATTGCTTCAAGTTTCTCTCCATTTAGTTTGATGCTGGCTACTGGTTTGCTGTATATTGCTTTTACTATGTTTAGGTATGGGCCTTGAATTCCTGTTCTTTCCAAGACTTTAAGCATGAAAGGATGCTGAATTTTGTCAAATGCTTTTTCAGCATCCAATGAAATGACCATGTGGTTTTTTTCTTGAGTTTCTTTATGTAGTGGATTGCATTGATGGATTTCCGTATATTGAACCAACCCTGCATTCCCGGGATAAAGCCTACTTGATCATGGTGGATGATCATTTTGATGTGTTCTTGGATTCAGTTGGCAAGAATTTTATTGAGTATTTTTACATCGATGTTCATAAGGGAAATTGGTCTGAAGTTCTCTTTCTTTGTTGGATCTTTGTGTGGTTTTGGTATCAGCATAATTGTGGCTTCATAGAAGGAATTGGGTAGTGTTCCTTCTGTTTCTATTTTGTGGAATAGTTTGAAGAGTATTGGTGTTAACTCTTCTTTGAAGGTCTGATAGAATTCTGCACTGAAACCATCTGGTCCTGTGCTTTTTTGGGTTGGAAGACTTTCTCTGACTCCTTCTATTTCTTTAGGGGTTATGGGACTGTTTAGATGATCTATTTGGTCCTGATTTAATTTTGGTATTTGGTATCTGTCAAGGAAATTGTCCATTTCCTCCAGAGTCTGCAGTTATGTTGAGTACAGGCTCTTGTAGTAGGATCTGATGATTTTTTGGATTTCCTCAGTTTCCGTTGTTATATCTTCCTTTTCATTTCTAAGTTTGTTAATTTGGATACTTTCTCTGTGCCCTTTGGTCAGTCTGGCTAAGGGTTTATCTATCTTGTTGATTTTCTCGAAGAACCAGCTCCTGGTTTTGTTGATTTTTTGTATGGTTTTCTTTGTTTCTACTTGATTGATTTCGGCCCTGAGTTTGATGATTTCCTGCCTTCTACTCCTCCTGGGTGAAATAGCTTCTTTTTCTTCCAGGGCTTTCAGGTGTGTCATTAAGCTGGTAATGTATGCTCTCTCCATTTTCTTTTTGGAGGCACTCAGGGCTATGAGTTTTCCTCTTAGCACTGCTTTCATTGTGTCCCATAGATTTGGGTATGTTGTGTCTTTATTTTCATTGTGTTCTAAAAAGTCTTTAATTTCTTTCTTTATTTCTTCCTTGACCAAGGTATCATTGAGTAGAATATTGTTCAATTTCCACGTGTATGTGGGTTTTCTGTTGTTTCTGTTGCTATTGAAGACCACTTTTACTCCATAGTGATCTGATAGGAGGCATGGGATTAGTTCAATCTTCTTATATTTGTTGAGGTCTGTCTTGTGACCAATATGGTCGATTTTGGAGAAGGTACCACGAGGTGCTGAGAAAAAGATATATTCTTTTGCTTTAGGATAGAATGTTCTATATATATCTGTTAAATCTAATTGGTCCAAAGCTTCAAGTAGTTTCATTGTGTCCCTATTTCTGTTAGTTTCTGTTTTCCTGATCAGTCCATTGAGGAAAGTGCAGTGTTGAAGTCACCCACAATTATTGTGTTAGGTGCAATGTGTGCTTTGAGCTTTAATAAAGTTTCTTTTATGAAAGAGGGTGCCCTTGCATTTGGAGCATAGATGTTCAGGATTGAGAGTTCTTCTTGTTGTATTTTTCCTTTGACCAGCAAGAAGTGTCCCTCAGAGTCTCTTTTGATGACTTTGGGTTGAAAGTCAATTTTATCTGATATTAAAATGGCTACTCCATCTTGTTTCCTGAGACCATTTGCTTGTAAAATTGTCTTCCAGCCTTTTACTCTAAGGTAGTGTTTGTCTTTGATCCTGAGGTGTGTTTCCTGTAAGCAGCAAAATGTAGGGTCCTGTTTATGTATCCAGTCAGTTAGTCTTTGTCTTTTTTATTGGGGCATTCAGTCCATTGATGTTAAGAGATATTAAGGAATAGTGATTGTTACTTCCTGTCATTTTTGACGTTATTTTTTAAATTTGATAGGTTAACTTCTTTTGGATTTGATGAAAGGTTACTATTGTGCTTTTTCCAGGGTGAAGTTTCCCTCCTTGTATTGGTGTTTTCCTCCTATTATCCTTTGTAGGGCTGGGTTTGTGGATAGATATTGGGTAAACTTGGTTTTGTCATGGAATATCTTAGTTTCTCCATCTATGGTGATTGAGAGTTTTGCTGGATATAGTAGTTTTGGCTGGCATTTGTGTTCTCTTAGAGTCTCCATGAGATCTGCCCAGGATCTTCTAGCCTTCATAGTCTCAGGTGAAAAGTCTGCTGTGATTCTGATAGGTCTTCCTTTATATGTTACTTGGCCTTTTTCTCTTACTGCCTTTAATATTCTTTCTTTGTTTAGTACATTTGGTGTTTTGATTATTATGTGATAGAAAGTATTTCTGTTCTGGTCCAGTCTGTTTGGAGTTCTGTAGGCTTCTTGTATATTCATGGGCATCTCTCTCTTTAGGTTAGGGAAGTTTTCTTCCATAATTTTATTGAAGATATTTGCTGGCCCTTTAAGTTGTAAATCTTCACTCTCATCTATGCCTATAATCCTTAGGTTTGGTCTTCTCATTGTGTCCTGGATTTCCTGGATATTTTGGGTTATAAGCTTTTTGCATTTTGCATTTTCTTTAGCTGTTGAGTCCATGGTTTCTATGGTATCTTCAGCATCTGAGATTCTTTCTTCTATTTCTTGTATTCTGTTGTTGATATTTGCATCTCTGTCCCCTGATTTCTTCCCAAGGCTTTCTATCTCCAAAGTTGTCTCCCTTTGAGTTTTCTTAGTTGTTTCTACTTCTGATTTTAGATCCTGGATGGTTTTGCTTAGCTCCTTCACTTGCTTGTTTGTGCTTTCCTGTAATTCTTTAAGAGATTTTTGTGTTTCCTCTTTCATGGCCTCAGCCTGTTGACCAAAGTTCTCCTGTATTTCTTTAAGTGATTTTTGTGTTTCCTCCTTATTGGCTTTTGTATTCTCCTGGATTTCTTTCAATGATTTTTGTGTTTCCCTTGCAAGTGTTTCTAACTTTTGATCAATTTTCTCCTGAATTTCTTTAAGTATGTCCTTCATGTGTTCCTGTACCAGCGTCATGACCAGTGATTTTAAATCCAAATCTTGTTTTACTGGTGTGATGGGGTATCCAGGACATGCTGGTAAAGGAGAATTGGGTTCAGATATTGCCATATTGCCTTGATTTCTGTTAGTGACGTTCCTGTGTTTGCCTTTTGCCATCTAGTTCTCACTGGTGTTAATTGGTCTTGTCAATGCTAGACTCACCAGTGCAAGCTGCCCCTTCCCAGGTGGCCTCTGGTGCACAGCTTACCTCCTGCACTGCCTGGAGACAGGGTGCTGTTGCCCAGGCTGTTCAGATCCCGAAGCAAATACCTGAAGGCTCCCGCTGGGGCCTGCTGGATTCACCTGAGCACACCTACTTCTCCCCACTGGCCGCCCGGATGCCCCTCTTGCCTCTTGTAGGACCTGGAGTTGTGGTGTTGCTGCCCAGACTGATCTGGATCTGGAAGCGGTGATATCTGAGAGTTCCCTCCAGATGCCTCAGGACTGGAACCTAAGCTCCGTGCCACAGGAGCAAGCTGTGCTGTGAGCTCCCAGATTGCCTCTGTGTGCACTCCAGGTCTCCTGCACTTCCTGGAGACTGAGTGCTGTGGCCCAGGCTGTTCAGATCCCAAAGCAGGCACCTGAAGGCTCCTGCTGGGACCCGCTGGATTTACTGGAGCACACTGACTTCTCCTGCTGGCTGCCTGGAAGCCCATTGTTCGTGTTTTAACTAGAAAGACAGCTTCATTTATTTACCTTCTTTCCATTGACGTGTTGCTTTATGCATCTAAGTGTACGTGTGTACAGGTCTGTGCTGGTTTCTGTGGCGGAGGATGGAAGAAAGCATTGGATCTCTTCGAGTTGGAGTTGTAATCTTTGGGGATGTAAACTTGATGCTGAGAACTGAACTAGAAATAGTGTTTTATCACAGCAATAGAAAGGTAAATGATAAACCAATCAGAAAAATGAACTTTTCCATACAGCCTTTCATAAATCTTCCACTCACGTGTACATTGGGTTGATAATTTGACTGAAAATGGTGAAGTTATTTCAATAGTAAGGAATGATTCTTTCACATCGGACTCTGTCACTGTGGCGGTTTCAATAAGAACCGTTCCCATGGTCTCTGGTCTCTGAACATTTGGTTCCCAGGTGATAGCACTATTTGGGGAGGTTTAAGAGGTGTGACTTTGTGGGAGAAAGTCTGTCACAGAAGGCAGGCTTTGAGAGCTTAAAGTCTTGACGGAGTTCCAGTTTATTCTCTCTGCTTTTTGCTTAGAGTTAGACAAGTAAACTCTCAGCTTCCTGCTTCTAGGACCATGCCTGCTGCTTGCTGCCATGATGCCCCTCGACAATAGACTTTTATCCATTTGCAACTATAAACTAATAACCTTTCTTATATATTTAATGTTGGTCATGGTGCTTTGTCACAGCAATGGCACAGAAACTCTGGTGGTTTCGATGAGAATTTCCCCATAGTATCAGAATCTAACATTTGGTTCCCAGTTGATAGCACTATTTGGGAGGTTTAAGAGTGGTGATCTTGCTGGAGAAAGTTTGTCACTGGGGGCAAGGCTGTCCCATCCACCAAGGCTAGACAGGAAAAATAAAATCAGCTGGAACAGAAGACCATCTATTCTGCTCCTTGTTAAGAGTCCTTAGAGCAGGAATATGGAAACCATTCAAATAATACACTCTTTTTACTTGTACAGTGCCTGCACTCATTTAGTTATGGTATAGCTTTTGGATGCTAGAGGCTAAAGACGAAAGATTATGACATAATTGTTTCAGGGATGTCTTCATGGTTCCTCTCCCAGTAAAGACAAAAGGACTAGAGGGTGTTCAGGAGCCACATGGGATGGTATATGTTCAGACAGGGGTATTTTATATGTGAATGGGCATTTCCATTTAATTATGGAGTGACTGTCTAAACATGAAAACATTTGTTTTAAGGTAGATTGTTCAGTACTGCCCTTATCTGTAAATGAAAAGAATCTCTTTTTATCCCTATGGTATTTTAAAGTTTTTGTCTGTTTAGAAGCAAACACAGTGTTTGCCTGCTTCTATGCATGCACAGCAAAGGCCTATAGGCACCAGCTGCTCCCAGCAGAAGGCCTCTTCTCAGCAAACTGCATCACTAACCCCTACTGAGCTGACACTGGGACACCAAAACCAAAGCATATCAGCCATGGCACAGACTAGTAACATGGAAAGGTGAGAAACCAAATGCAGCCAAATGAAACTAAGGTCCCTAAGCCAGCTTTCATTCCAATACTGAGCTTCATTATAGAGCATGTGTCTCTGAGGAAGGCATGTACTTTCTAGTAGTAGTATTATTGTAACCAGTCAAAATCACAAGGGAGGTGGTTTGCCTCTTTCTTCTTAATTGACAGATACTCAGTCAACTCCATAGCATTCTGAGGCTGAGTATCCAGCTATGGCGTGCAATGGCCCGAGTTCCTTTTTATTTTTCTCTTTGGCTCATGGACTTCTGGACAGCACACTGCTCATTAGAAACCACTCCCAAGGCTGGACAGGAAAAATAAAATGTTCTGGAACAGAAGACCACTTATTTTGCCCCTTGTAAAGAGTCTTCGGAGCAGGGGATATGGAAACCATTCATTACACTGAGGCTCTTGGACTAAGGGTAGATGTCAATTATCCGTGCTTCTCTGGCTCCCAATACCATGGATAATTGAGAGCTAGACTTGCCACTGGACACCCCTGCTGCAGCAATCTGCTTACCTCTGGCTTTATTTACATCTGCTCTTCCCACTCCCTGAGAATATAACACTGCCGTCTAAATTCCACATTTTGTGAACATCAATCAGAAATCTTCCTAAAATTTGTTTCAAAGTAGGTAGTCTGGCATGCGCTCTAGACCTACTAGGCTAGTTGAAAAAAAAAACACAATAATAAACAAAACCTGAGCTGTGCATTTTGGGTGGAATCTATGTGGCACTTAGTTTTTCACACAGAACATATTAAGTGATAGTCTGTAGAGAAAAAGGAAAATTAAGTCTGTTTGATTTTATAAACTTAATAAGCTATAACTATTCACATTGTGATGTGATATTTTGAGACTATAAAATTGGATTATTTTCCCTCTTTGTTATATATGAGATATATTGAGTTTTAATTTTAATTTCAAACACAAGGAATTCAAAGTCAGTGAGATGAAACTGAAACCTTATCTGGAGAGGAGACTGGAGTTTTCTACACAGAAATATTAGACCATTATGCTCCTTCATGATGTTTTAATTACAGAGAATAAAAGAGATTTGAAAGGAATCTAGAGTGGTTTATAAAGAGAGCAAAAGTTCACTTGGAGAAAAGAAAAATGTGTTTCTACAAACATAAAAGACATGGATCTAAAAACTCCACAGTTACTGAGAAGAGGGTAGTGAGCTAACATTGTAGGATCCATGTGAGTCTGGCCAGCCCCACGGGCTGTCATCCCTCATAATACTGAACAAAGAAAAAAAAAGAATTAAGACATGAAATAAAATGCAAAGTTGATCTGTTCATCCATTCAACAGCTGTGACCTTAAAATCTAAACACTGAGACTAAAACACAATATTTTCCATGTTTGCAAAAATATCCAGAGAAATAATAGTAAAATAAAAAGTGTTTTCACATTGAATCACACACTCAAATATTAACAACTCTTAAGTCATAAGATGTGTGTGGGATAGAGGTGGGGGATGGTAGTCACTGAAACTACTTAACCTTCCTGCGAAAGATTTCTACCATTCCTTCCAAGGATCAGAGTAGCAAATCCTAATGTAATAAAAGTTACTTTAACTCACAAAAATGTATAAGAAAAGAGGTCCCTTTTAAATCTCTATAGTTTCATTACAACCACGATAGGTACCAATGATAAGAATATGAAATTCTTTTCAGTGATGCTTTAATCAACTGCTTATAGCAGATATATTCCCCAATTAAAGGATTCTCTCACAGTCCTGTATTTCCAAAGGTCCCAGTCTGGAATCTACATGTTAGGAACTGAGATGTAATAGTAGATGCCACCTCACAATATGTCACTTGGATATCCAGATTATTTTGAGCTGAAGGTTATTAAAAAAGTTGCAGACACAAGAAGAGACCCTGCTTTCTGTTATTGGCCTAACATCAAAGCAAATCTGTGCATATGTTTCCCCTCAGTCTCTAAGGGGACCACAGAAGTTAATCCTGGTTAAAAAAACAAAACAAAACTCTAGACTCCTCAACCAAAGAAGGTACAAGGAGAATCTATATAACATCGTTCTAACTAGCTCTTTTCTTCATTCGTTTTCCTTTCATTTTTACCTTTCCAAAATTTGTCACCTGTGGTAGTTGTGTTTCTCATCACTGTGACATAATTCCTTACAGAGGTAGCTTGGATGGGAGAGCTGGTACCAGAGATATATCAATCCATTACGGCAGGGAAGAGTAACTGGATCCATGATGGTGGGATTGTTTGGCCGTGGGTTTCTTATGTGACAGACCAGGAAGAAGAAAAGAGCAGATCAGAATCAGAGTGTTGTGTTCAAATGACCTCATGCTCATGAGTATTTGAATACTTTGTCCCCAGAGTAGGGCACTTTGTTGGGAAGTTTGGGAGGTATAGCCTTGCTCAGGGAAGTATGTCACTAGAGCCTTCTGCCACCATGCCTGTTACTGGCTGTCATGGTTCCCTGATGTCTTAGCATTTATATTGCCATAAAAGAATCACCATGACCAAAATTAAGGAAAAGATTTATTTGGCTTAGATATTTACATTGCAGCTCATCATTGAAGGACGTCAGGACAGAAATTCAAAACATGGCAGGAATCTGGAAGCAAGACATAATACAAAGGTCATGGATGGGTACTGCTTACTGGCTTGCTCATCATGACTTGCTTAGCCTGCTTTCTTATAGAACCCAGAACCACCAGCACAAGGACAACAGCATTCACAATGGTTGCTCCCTCCCTCATCAATCACTAAGATCCACCCTACAGATAGATCTTATGGAGGCATTCACTCATTTAAGGCTCCCTCCTTTCAGATAACTTTAGCTTGAATCAATTTGACATAAAACTGTTATCGCAAACCTGCGATGACGGACTCATCCTTCTGGGACCGTAAGCCCAAGCAAACTCTTTCTTACATATGTTGTCTTGGCCATGGTGTTTTATCAGAACAGATAATAAATTGATGACACAGATCAGGTGAAATCTTCTGAGGGCCACTATTAGTGACTTCTTCCATCAGAAAGATGTCACCCCTAAACTCTACATATAGCCTTATAAGTAGCTCATAGTCTAGGAAACAAGTACTCAAAACATGAGTCAATAGGAAACATTTTATGTGGAAGCCAGGACACCACCTGTCATGCTAAAAGCCTTTCCCTTTGTCTTATCATTTATGTGTGCATTTTGATGCTCTCTGTTAAACTTCTATATAAGCCAAAGATCTAAACCCCTCATTTCAAGTTACTAAGTCTCTAAATCACTAAGCACTCTCACGTGTTTATTTGGTATACATGCTAACAAACTTATTTGGTTTTCAATGTTTTATTGGCCCCAGCCCTGTAATAAAACTCGGGCAGACAGAAAGAAAAGCAAATCTTTCCTCTTCTTCGAAGCTTTCAAGTTTTTGGCAAAATTAAAACAGAAATGCCTAGTCACAACTGAATCCATGATAATGATTCAGTTAGTTAATGATCATCATTAGCTCCTAATGCCCCTCTTGCTCATAATCTCAAAGTATTTGTAAAGGCCTTCACAATATGTCTTAAATATATTTTCTCAGAATGACAGATTGTTTAGTATAAAACTCCATGTCAATGACTTTGAATAAAACAATGCATCTTTATTAATTTTAGAGTATGTGTGACTGTAGGTTTATCAATATGGTAGCCCCTAGCCACCCATGGTTATCAAGCACTTGAAAAGAGAACAAGTCCAAACAGAGAAACACTGTAAGTATAAAATATGTGTATTTCAAATGCTTGGTATAAAATGGAAGAATATAAAAGTTCTTATTATTAAATGTTACATTCATTACACTTTGAAACTGATCATTTAAAATCCCTGGTTTGAAGGCCATTGTGGTGGGAAAGCATAGAAAGAGTATAAGGCTGATGGATGAAATACATCGATAGTCAGGAAGCAGAGAGGGATAATTGCTGGTGCTCAGGTCCCTGTCTCTATTGTATCTAATCTGGGGCTTTAGCTGAAGGTCCCATCAGTGTCCTTACCTCATTTAAACCTCTCCAGAAGCAAACATGGAAATATTACCTGAAGTGTGTCTCCTAGGTGTTCCTTTTTTCTCTTGGATGAAAAAGAAGCTCCAACCTTTATTGTTCAGAGGAAGATAAAGCTTCCACCTTTTTATTGATGAAAGTGAGAAAAAGCCTCGTCTCACTATTACTGAAAGAAAAAAGAAGGCCCTCCTTTATTGTAGTTCTTAGTTCTTCAATGTTCTCAATGATCACATGGTTTTTCTTTTTTTTTAATTTTTATTTTTTTATCGTATTCAATACAATATGTATTTTTATACCAATCATAAAAATAATGGACATGTTATTAAATGAACATAAATGAGCATCTTTTTGTTTGTTCATTTTGTTTTTAGTAGAGCTTTTAAAACTTGGCTCTTACTGTAGTAGAAACCCAAACTAAGAAAAAATTTTAGACACTGGAGTTCATTGTAATGAGGTTGTACTTCAATGTCCCTCACATCACAAAATGATTTTACCTCCAAAATGGCTAAGCTAAGACTTGACAGTTCTGCTGCACCAAGGAATGAATTGTAGGTACAATTATTTGTATACAGATTTCCTGCTATGGTCAAAGGCATTTGACTTGAGTGATTGTCATCATTCTTAACCCACGGGGAGCAGGTTACATTCATATAAGAAATGGTGTGTGTATTAGGATGGTCTATCTCTGAAGTCATTCATCAACTGTTTCAATGAACAATGGTTCTGCTTCGAGGGTGGCACGGACATTAGGTGAGGGTAAGATTCTGGTTTATTGGCTGTGATGATTTTGAAAAACATTTGTCTCAGGAAAAGAGTAACTTATGAAGTCATCTTCTTCAAAATTGGTACAATGATTATAACCATCAAGCAAAACATTCAGTCTCTTTGTTGTTCTCTTGCAAGCCACCTCCCAAATTAATTGTCTAAGTTTCTTTTGGCTGTATAAATTATTTTTAAAAAAATATTTTTTTAAAAAAAATCATATTAAGAGATATTAAGAAAAAGTGATTGTTACTTCCTGTTATTTTTTTCATTGTTAGAAGGGAAATCATGCTTGCGTGGGTTTGCTGAACAATAACTTTCTTGCTTTTTCTAGGGTGTAGTTTCCCTCCTTGTGTTTGTGTTTTCAATCTATTATCCTCTGTAGGGATGAATTTGTGGAAAGATATTGTATAAACTTGGTTTTGTCATGAAATACCTTATTCTCTCCATCTATGGTAATTGAGAGTTTTTCTGGGTATAGCAGCCTGGGTTGGCATATGTGTTCTCTTAGGGTCTATATGAGGTCTGTCCAGAATCTTCTAGCTTTCATCATCTCTGGTAAGAAGTCTGGTGTAATTCTGATAGGCCTGCCTTTATATGTTACTTGACCTTTTTCCCTTATTGCTTTTAATATTCTTTATTTTTTCAGTGCCTTTGGTAATTTGATTATTATGTGAAGAGAGGAATTTCATTTTTGGTCCACTCTATTTGGAGTTCTGTAGGCTTCTTGTTTGATGATGGGCATCTCTTTCTTTAGGTTAGGGAACTTCTCTTCTATAATTTTGTTGAAGATATTTACTGGCCGTTTAAGTTGGGAATCTTCACTCTCTTCTATACCTGTTATCCTTAGATTTGGTCTTCCCATTGTGTCCTGGATTTTCTGAATGTTTTGGGTTAGACACATTTTGCTTTTTGGGTTTTGACTGTGTGTCAATGTTTTCTATAATATATTCTTCACCTGAGCTTCTCTCTTCTATCTCTTGTATTCTGTTGCTGATGCTTCCATCTATGACTCCTGAACTCTTTTCTAGGTTTTCTACCTCCAGGATTGTCTCGCTCTGTGATTTCTTTATTGTTTCTAGTTCCACTATAGATCCAGGATGGTTTTGTTCATTTCCTTTGCCTTCTTGATTGAGTTTTCCTGTAATTCTTTAAGGGATTTTTGTGTTACTTCTTTAAGGGCTTCCAGATATTTACCTATGCTCTTCCGTATTTCTTTAAGGGAGTTATTTATGTCCTTCTTAACATCCTCCATCTTCATCATGAGAAGTGATTTTAGATTTGAACCATGCTTTTCTGGTGTGATAATGTATTCAGGACTTGCTATGGTAGTCCAGAATTGGGTTCTGATGATGCCAAGTGACCTTGTTTTCTGTTGCCTTTCTTCTTATGCTTACCTCCTGCCACCTGGTTATCTCTAGTGCTACCTACCCTCACTATATGTGACTGGAGTCTGTCCTTCCTGTTATCCTGGTTGTGTCAGAAATCCTCCAGAGTCATGCAGTCTCTGTAATCCTGTGATCCTGTGATCCTGCAATCCTGAGATCCTGGGTATGTCTGAGCTCCTGGGAGTCAAGCTGCCTCTGGGACCCTGAGATCTTGGTGTGACGAAGCTCCTGGGATCCTGGGATTCTGGGCTTGTAAAAGCACCTGGGAGTGGAGCTTCCTCTGAATATTGTGGGACTGGCTGCAGAGTTTGCTCCCAAGGCCTGCTCAGGGCACTGATCCAGACAGACCGGAAGGAGCCCGTGCCACTGGTCTGGTGGAGTTCCTGCTTGCCTGGGTCCCACTGTTCCCAGTTACTCCCAGTGTTGAGACAGATGTTTCATCTTCCTCACCTCCAACCCTATGATCCTGGGCCTCCTAGTTGTTTCTAAATCCTACCAAGGGAAAATTGAGACCAACCATCATACCTGAAATATATAACCATTTTGATTTTAAAAACAAGTGGCTAAGTATTCCTATAACCAAATAAAAAATTTTCCCATAAAGAAATCTTAGCTTTCTGAGTTATCCCTTAACCCATGACAAGAAAAAATAATACATTAAATCCTAACACAGCAATCTGACATATTTTATTCAAAAAACCTGGAGAGATAGAATGAAGCAATCAAAATGATTTGGACTTAAGCAGCCAGTTGTTAGTAATCTTGTTTTAACACAGACTCAATGTACACACATGTGCACACACACATACACACACACACACACAAACACACACTATAACATATATACACTGATGATTATATGTATATAATATATTATATAAAATACATCATATATTTATATATCATATGAAATATATAAGGTATATCATATAATTTTATATGATATAATTATAGCCCATATTGCTAGTTTCAGTTAAAGTTAACTCATTAGAGGTCTTTGTTCAAGAGGCTCAGTAGTAATGATTAGGACTAACTTCTCAGATGTATATCACATGTGACTAAGAATGTTAGAGAGATCTAACCAGATAATAGAGACTTTAGTTCAGCAGATAAAGTCATGGAGACAGAAGCACATACTGCACAAAATCAAAAGCTCATAACTCACTACCAATATGTCGGGCATGTACATCTGCAGTAGGTAGACTAACCTTGGTAAAAAGATTTACAATATTATTAGACATATGTAGTTTCCATTTCTGGCTATTTCATTTTGTAAGCACTCAGAAAGCTACGAATAAAATCTGACTGATCTCCATAGGGTAAGTCCTTCCATAGCGTTGGAATAAATTCAATGTACCACATATTTTGTCCTGAATCCCATATGTTCTTTTAGGTGTCATCATCCAACTTTCTAATATTCCCTCTTCCATCATGTTCCTTCTAGACCCAGAGAGCCAAACCATTGGTCACTGCCCAGGAATTAATGTCTACTTTATGCCATTTCTTCTTCATCAAAATTTTAATAGACAAATTAAGTGTTTAGAAACTTGACCTTTGAAGTATCTTCCTTCATCGACATCTTTCTGGGACCTCCCAGAATGGAGCTATCAAAGGGCCAGCAGACTGGAACTGCCTAGCCAAGAATCAAACCTAGAGTTTTTCTTCTTTTGAAAGCTTCACAACAGTGGAAGATGGTGTGCAATGTGAGTCATCTGCTTGTATACTTCACATCTTTGGACATTCTTGAGTTTGTGCAACCTTACCATTTAATGGGTCTGATAGTAGCCAGAACACGTGCATTAATTACAGTCACATAGTAACCGGCTGCCCTCACCAGCCAAATGAACTTGGACATTTCTTTGCTTTTAATAGAGATTAATCTTCTACACCAGCATGTCTTTGTTCAGGAACCTAAACTATCAGCATTATGGCAGTCCTGTTCAGATGTGCTAAAGGTGTATATGATGTGTTCATCTACCACATGCTTCCATCATCAGATACCATGGGGCAATAATTCAACCCACATAGCTACTTCACACCACACTCTGAACTTGATTTGAATTCTGCTATTTCTCTAGGTCCCATACAAAACTTTGGAGCTTCCAAAGCACTGGTCCAGTGATTTGTGTGGGCCTTGAGCACATAGTCAATATCACAGCAAGAAGAATTCTCACTTTGAATCCCCGACCAGGATTTTAAAGGTCTAAAATAGAAGTTACTCTAGTTGCTTTGATAAGATATATGTATGTTAAATGGTAGAAAACAAATGCTAGAATAATACCTAGGATATACAATATCAGTGAACTACTCAAACAGCTCTTGATCTTGGCCATGGCAGTATATGTTTTCCCAGTTAAGGAAATTGTTATAGGGGCTAGAAAAATTGTTCAGCACTTAAGAACTTAGCTCTGCTCACACAGAGGACTGATGGCTTACGACTGACTGAAACTTCAATTCTAGAGGAGCCAGTGCCCTTCTCTGGTCTCTGAGGACAACTGAATTCACAAATACAAAATCCACATGGAAACGCATGCATACACTTAATTTAAAATAAAAAGTAACTTTATTAAACAAAGGGATTTTATTGTACTTTGTAAGCTCCACACTAATGGAGAGGTCCTAGAAAGGGTTGACTACAATAGAAACTAATGCATATCTGCTGTTAGCATGTGACTTACCATCAGTTTCAAGACCTAGACGAAGAAGAACTGTGTATTTCTCATTACAATAGAGAAATGATTCCTGTAATTATTTATGGTTACTTATCTATTCAGTTATATAGTTTTTCTACATAAAAAGCCAAGTAATTGCTTATAGGTTATCCATCCTTCAGTGTGTGTTGATGACCTCTGAGAGACATAGTCCTTTGGTTGCTGACATGGTCTTAGAGCCCATTGTGGTATTTGTGTCTACCTGGTCTTTCCATCTTTCATTTAGACTGCAGTAATCCTCAGCCATGCCTGGGTGCTCAGGTCCACAGACATGCATGTTACCATCGTGGTCTATATGACACAGCTTCACAAAGCCATCAGAGGCTTTTCTACTGCTATATCATCTTCGAGGTTATTTCCCATGGTTTTTTCTCCCAGCTCCCTCAGAATACCTTAGCTAGATCCATCAGATCTTTGTCTACTATTCATGATTCAAGCCATGGTAAGATGCTTCTCATTAACCACAACAAAAAGATTCAATGAGAAGAGTCAGGGACATAGCTGGGAAAGGAAGCTGTCCATCATCCTATGTGTTACCTAACATGTGCCCTATGAAGCTGGTCTTTAGGCAAGGTTTCTGTTGTTGTTGTTGTTGTTGTTGTTGTTGTTGTTGTTTTATTGAAAACTATTTTTCATACAATATATTTTGATCATGTTTTTCCCCTCCCTCCAATTTGACCCAGATCATCCTCCACCTCCCTATTCTAACAGAAAGAGAGGAAGGAGAGAATGGGGGCCATGGAGAGAATGGGAGAAAGAGAGGGTAGAGAGAGGCAGAGAAAAGAGAGAAAGAAGGAGGGAGGAAAGGGGACTGACTTCAGGCCCAGAAGTATTAGGTAAAATTAAGTCATATTTCCTAACCCAGACGTTCAGCTGTGCTGACCTCAGATGATGAGGCTCTACAGATTCCCCATAAGAGTCCTTTCCTAAGTGCAGGAATGCTTCCAGTCCTTTTAATTCATATCATCACAATTTATAGTACAACCTTGGCCCTATTCCGCAGCATAATCTGTTTCCTTGCTTCTAGAAAAATGAATGTCTTTAAAGGGCACACTGGAGAACTTGTGACTTTCTTAATCATATCTGAAGACAATATTTCAATGACCTGAGCCTGTGAATCCCTTCTTTCAGGACTTACAAACACCCAGCTACACAGCACTATTAGCAATGGACACACAGAGGTCAAGTAGACAGTGAGGAAACAGCTTCTTGCTCTACCACAGGCACCAGTATCACACCTGTGATATCACGCAGTATCAAATCTTGCTCCCCCCTCTCATCTTCAAATTATTTCTGTGCCGCTGGCTGGTAGGTCAGAGACCTTGGGTTCATTCCAAATCCAGAGTTTTACTTCTCTATAACTGTCCAACATTTGGTTTGTCCAAGAGCTGAGACTGTGATACAAGTGATTTATGCAACAGATGATCTTAGAAATGAACTCGCCACTCTGTAAGATGAGCAAACATCGAGTCTTCATGTATTGGACACTATTTTAACTATTGCTATATATAGGTTATAGTCATTTAATACATTATATATACACATAACACATTATTAGACATTTATTTGTTAACTTGACTCCAACTTTGGAACTGGGTAATTGCTGAATTGTTTAGAAAGGCAGCTATATATGTGAGTATAACATCAGCAAAGTAGAGGAAATCAAAAATATAGTTAATCCTCAATAATTCCATACAGAAACTTTCCTCTTAACAAGAGCACAAATAACAGAGAGGGGTGTTTGTATTTTTGTACCTCAAGTGTGGGATATCCAGCCTCATCCATTGCATTGGGTATCTGCAAACATCTTGTCCTAGGTGTCCCTTAAGCGACACGGTCTGTTAGTTTACAGAATATAGCAAGGATTCCCCTCCCTACACTGTTAGACAACTCCACAGTCTTATCATCAACAATTTTAACACCAAATTAAGTCAGCTCATCAGCCCAATGTTAAACAGGGTCTCCTCTGAATATTACACTAGGTTTTGAACTAATTGGGCAAGCTCACCTAGGGCTCCAACGCATTTTCCTTCCAGGGACCTTATCCTTTCATCTGAGGCAAATAAAAATTGCCTCCTCTACTATTCCCCATATCCAGAGCAGGGCAGCAGCAGGGGTTTGGGGAGGGGGAAGTTAGTCAAAAAGAATTACCATGCAAAAGTTCAGAATTCCCTCCCCCACCATTTTGCTTATTTAAAATAACTTGCAGACGTTATCTCGTTAGGAATCACTTCTAGAGTTAGTCTTCCTCAGCACTGATGATAGCCATCTTAATTACATGGAGAGTAAGTATATGTCTATCCTGGAGGAATCTCAAAACTAGATACATGAACTGTACTAACTTCATGACAGGATTCTCTCAGACCACCTTGAGCACAAATTTTACCATTAATCCTATTGATCTCCCACTTTAGTGATAAAGAAACAACAGAGTTAAGAGACTAGAAGTTAAAGTTTCTGGGAATTCTTGCTCTTAATTATGCTGCTGCATTTCAGAGAAAATATTTTAAAAGTCTTTGCTGAGCTGAACAGAGTGTGAAAGTGGAGACATAGGTCAAGTCAGAAGGGCAAGGCAAGGGAAGCCTTGGGGAACAATTTGGACTCAATCCAGTCTCCAGCTGGGAAAACCCAATTGTAGCTTCTCAAAGAATTGCAGCCAGACTGGGTCTTGCTGTTCTGACCTCAAACTCTGTCTAGAAAGCTCAACCTGGTCACAAGGCACGTGTAGAAAACACATGCACACTTCATACTCATCAAAAATTCCAGTTACATAAGGCAAAGCCAGACAGACTTTAAAACTGTGCAGAAGCCATCCTTCTACCCATCTGCCAGTTGCTCTGCATGTACACAGTTTGGAGACAAGACACCTTCAGGCCTTACCTCTCAGTCCTACATCCCTGCCTCACAGACTAAACAAGCTGATTGCCAATCAAAACAAACATCTTTACTGACAACCAAGTTCTGCCTGCATAACTCTTTCCTGTAAAAAAAAAAATTAATAATAGAGTACAAAAGCCCATTCTGTCCCCAAAGGAATTCCTTCCTCCTCTGCTTCTTGTGAAGGAGAGAACAGGATCCTATGTAAAAATCAGCTGGCTGCACTCCTGACTGGGGAATTTCACAAAGGTCTCTGCATGGCCTAAATTTAGGAAGAAGAAAAACCTTGAACTGAGAACCAAAAATCAAAGCGGAAAGCCTGCTTCAACTCCACATTGATCTGCCTTTCAAAAGAACTGCTAGAGAGTGCACATTCCCGAAGCCGTCCTCTCCCGTCATGTGGATCTGAAATTGCTAACAGATACGTAAAACTCCAGGTTTGATCTCATGTCTTGCGCAGCTTTTTGCTTTTAGCTGCATGCAAATTCCACACTGGAGCTGCCTGTGAAGCTCTAACAAGCTCCCCTCAGAGGCAAGTCTCTAGGTTCCCAGCTGTCTGCCTTAGTGAGAAGCATGGACTTTAAATCACAACCTCAAAAGAATGATGTTAAAACAGCAGTACTATCCCAGAATGGGTTTCCAGAACAATCCACCTCTGGGGTTTCATATATCTGCAGAAATTAATCTAGGAAGAGAAATTGGAGGGTCTTGACAGGAGGAGAGAAAGGAGCCTAAGTTCTTGCTATCTTTAGTATTTTCTGGTACTGAACAGTGAGGGATGTCTGGTTCTGACTGTTATAAAACACATGGGTCTCATTGCAGAGATATGAGTGTAAGCCTTGTTCCCTGGGGCAAAGCTAAGCTGGCCTCTATAGCGTCAGGATTCCTGATGTATCACTAAGTCCACGTGTGATGTTCATCGTCAGGGCCAACTTGACGGGATTTGGAGTCACCTAGGAGACCCAGGGGTGTGCATCTGTGAGGGTGCTTCCAGAGAGGTCTAGCTAAGGAGAGAAGAAAACCCACTCTGAGTGTGAGTAGCACCAACCCTCTAACTGGGATACTGAAGGGAATTAACATGTGGAGGCCAGATGAGCACTGACATTTTCCAGTCTCTGTGTCCTGACTGAAAACAATGGATCCAGCAGTCTCATGCTTGGCTCACCATGAAGGATCGTATTCCCTCAAACCGAGAGCTAAAATAAACCCTTCGCTAGTCCAGTGTTCAATTATATCAACAAGTTGCTAAAATTGTGTAAATACTCCAAACCCAGGGATGAAATTGTTCAAAGACAGTGGGTTATCTGCTTAATAAAAAAATTAGTAGAAAACTCCTTTCTATTTCTTTTCTATTATTTGTTTTCCTTTTTATTACTTTTTAAATTTAACACATTCCTTTCTAAAACAGTAAATTGTTAATCTGCTCTAAACATTCGGGCGGGTGCGCATGCCTCTTCTACCCATGCCCAACTGTATTGGATTCACAAATGAAAGAGAGAGAGAGAGACAGAGAGACAGAGAGACAGAGACAGAGAGACAGAGAGAGACAGAGAGAGAGACAGAGACAGAGAGACAGAGACAGAGAGATAGACAGAGAGAGACAGAGACAGAGAAAGAAAGAGATAGACACACCACACACACACACACACACACACACACAGAGAGAGAGAGAGAGAGAGAGAGAGAGAGAGAGAGAGAGAGAGAGAGAGAGAGCATTATTTTTAATATGTCCTGTGTAGCTCAATCGCTGGACCACTCCCTAGCTCCACATGGCTAACACACACTGCTCTCCAATAATCCTGAGGTAAGATTTATTTCATCTATGCTATATTTCATCTTTGCTGCCCTGGACTCTGCTGAGCAGCCCTCCTGAGACTGCTTTCCCCCTGTACCTGTATTTTGGCTATCTCTCCCTCCTGCATCTTTCTAGCTTGGTCCTTCTCCTCTGTTCTCATCATGACTCAATCCCCTCTCCCTCCTTCCTTAGTCGCTTCCCAGGAATCCTACAAGTCCTGTCCCTGTCTCCCAACCCAGGCATTTGCTACCAGTAAATGTCTTTATTGACCAGTCAAAAACTAAGTGGGGACAGACATCCTTTAGTTCTGCATGTGGGACACTGTAAACAGGTCTTTGAGTAACATAGTTAACATGAGAATACAAGCCCCTTTCCCAACTCCTGCCCATTTTGTTTTGTTTTGTTTTGTCTTGTTTTGTTTTGTTTTAGAAGAGACTGTTTCAGTAGCTGTCTTCCACCTCCAGCCCTTATAGTCTTTATGTCCACTCTTCTGTGATGTTTCCTGAGTCTTAAACAAAGAGGTTGGATATAAATGTTATATAGTTCAGTGGTTCTCAGTCTGTGGGTCACTACCGCCTTTTGAGGTTGAACAACCTTTTCACAAGGATCACCTAAGACCATTGTAAACACAGATATTTGCATTACAATCCATAGCAGCAGCAAAACCATAATTATGAAGTAGCAACAAGAATAATTTTGTAGTTGGGTTCACCACAACATAAGGAACTACATTAAAGGGTCACAGCATTAGGAAGGCTAAGAGCCCCTGCTCTAGTTGTTTCTAGAATGCTTCCATTCTCAGAAGGACTTCTGTGTACTCAAATTCTCCTGAATGATGCTACCGGGAGAAGGAAAGATAAATATGTGGCCCCAGTCACATGCTTTGATACAAAAAAATATAAAAGCAGAAAGACCCATCCTACCTAAGGTGGCTTTGTGCACAGTAGAAAGGTCTTGGGTCCACAGTTTCTCATGTCTCTGCTTTTCCAAACTTTGTATATTCTGAAAGGGTACCTCCCAGCCTGTCAATAGTCCTGTGCTCCCTCAGCAGGGGACACCCTGAAAGCTTCTGTCCCCTCAGCTTCCTATTCACCAGCAAGGCTGTGTGTATAAGTTCTCATATGGATACATGTCGCCACCATCATTAATTCCAATTTAATGTGGACCTTACTGAGTGAGAGCTGCTGCATGTTCTGCGTCATGCAGGAGAGCTGAGAGTCAGGGAGGAAGAGAGTAACAGAAAACAGTACAGAAAGAAAGAAAGGAGAAAAAGAACACCCACGGTGAAAGGGTTTGCTGTCTGCCCTGCCAATTGATTAGTATCAATAACACAAATACATGCTCATTGTCTGAGCCTTTTCTAACTCTTATTAGGAGATCAATGACACGTAAAAGGTCAAAAGAAATTGTATTTCCACTTGTTTGATAGATGGCCCATGTACCATCTATAAATTATTTAAATACAGCCCACTTTATCTATCCATTTGATACAAATGTTATATGTAGGTAACATTTTTCCATTTAACAGTACTATGAACACTAAGTTCATTTAATTTTTACCTAGAGATCTAATCTGTTCTGATGTCCGCCCACTCACCCAGAAGGATCTAAACTTTCAGCAGGTCAGTAAAGGATCCCTTTGTCTGAAGGCTGTAAGTCTCTCTGATTCCTACATCACATGCAAATCGACAGCTACTTAACGTTTTATTGACAGAACTTTGGAAAGATGAGGAACAAAGAGACACAGCCAAGAGAAGAATGTGGGCTTTCAGACATTCTGTGTGTACTAATAGTGATATTTAAACCACCAAGATTTCCATCCATCAGTACTAATTTATTTCAGATTGCTCTGTGGGTCTGCTAATCAAAGCCAGCAAACACATACCAAGAAAAGCCAAAGGAAGAAATGAATTCCATTTCCCTACACCCGTGTATCAAGAGGATGGTGACTAGTCAGGATGAACAAATGTGGAGTTGCTGATGCTTTAATTACATAGTCAGCAGAACCATAAGTTATAGGACCAGGCAAGAACATGTCAATGGTTTCTTAAACTGTCTTAAATCTATCCTAAAGTTAGACTCAGATTCCAGAAAGCAATTCAATGGACCACTATTTTGAGTCCTTTTCAAGCATTTGTTTTCATCAGAAATGGTCACAAATTGTAATCTGTTGCAAAAAAGAATAGCTGCCCTCTATGACATGAAGAAAAAATGGACACAGAATGAAGACAGTTGAAAAGAGAAGATAATTGTACCACTGGCCAATAAAAAATAAGGAGTAATTCTTGAATTGTTTCTAAGGGAAAGTATGCCCCCCTCACATTAGTTTTAATATGAAACAAATAGAATTATACTTGAAAAAAAAATCTCTAACAAACCTTTTTGTCTAACAACTTCCTATATTAGTTACTTATGTTGCTATGATAGTATACTGTGACAAAAGCCAAAAAATGAGATCATTAACTTAGCTTATGGTTCCAGAGAGATAGAATCCATCATGGCAGGATGAGCAGGAACCTGACCCATCACTTTGACATCCACACGTAGGAATCAAAAAGAGCTGGAATTAAGGTAAAGACGTAAACCTTCAAACCCTGCCACCTCAGTGATGTCGATGACTTCGTCCTCTACCAGGGCTTCATTTACTAAACATCCCCTAACCTACCCAAGCAGAAGCCTCAGCTTAGGGCCAAGTGTGCAACTACATGAGCCCATGAGGGACATTTCTCATCTAAACCTTAGCAGGAGACTCACACAGTTATCATACATTTTGGTTTGGGTTTGGGTTTGGGTTTTTGAGAGGGGGAGCAGATTGAGCCTTATCGAAAACAAATTTCCTTTTTAATGACTTAAAAATAGAGCTTGAACCAATGAACTGGATACAAGTGTTATATCTTTAAAACACAGTTCTAAGAGAAGTTGTCTGGATCTTATACTTGGGAAACAAAATAAGATTTCTGCTGACAAAGTCTTTCTTTACACATAGAATACATATATACAAATCAATAATGAACACTTAGTGAAAGTATAATCAAGCTGTGTGGTAAAAATACTCAAAGAGCTGCTTTAGAGGAAAGGAGAAGCAAAAAACAAGTTGAAAATAAGAAAAACCCAAGAATAAATTTATAAAATAAATTTATAAAATATTTATAAAATAAATCCTGCATTGATCAATGGCAGAAGAATCCTAAAGCCTAAGAAATAAAATTATATCAACTGTCTCTGCCAGGAGCTAAAGCCAGTAAAGCAATAATGTGACAATGTTTTAAATAAAAAAGACATTGATTAATTAGGTCAACACGAGACACAACCTCAGGCCAACAGATGACCATGCCTGCTTAGTTAGAATCCTACAAAATCTATTATAGAAATATGTTTTTTATTCCAAGATTTCTCATGTTGTTTGTAAAAATCAACCCAAACTACTGAAACCAAATCTGGGCTTTGCTCTCCAGTGGGAGGCCATGTTGGGTATGTACTGACGTAAGTGTACAGGTCCTACATAGGAAAGCCTGGTGTTGTGTTGGAGGTGAAGAAGCACAATACCAAAGGTGATAACGGTTTCTATGTAAGAATAAAGTGCCTAGGATGTGCTGACTGAGAATGTAGACCATTATATGACTTCCTAGGGAAATGTGGACAAGGATCTTCTAGGAGATAGCTCATCAGTGACAGACTACAGAAGTTAACCGACCTGGATTTAGCTGGGTGAACCAACAGGCTTACTGGGTTTGTTTCCAGTAGCATGGGTGACGCAAAGTCAGAGGTCTCCTGATGTGTTCTGGTGCTGTCTGCATGACTCTTAGGCAACTCTGCTTCTACCAGAGTCTTCCCTTGTCTAGCAATTATTACTCTTTACCCCTCTGAGAAACCCCTCTGAACCATATGAGTTTCCTGAGCTTGTAAGTCTCCAGAGCCTGCTTCTTCCTTCTAGTCAGAAATGCTTTGATTAAGAGGGCACAGCTAACAACCCTGATAGAAAACTTTTCGTGAAAATAAATTCTTCTATGATCAGCAAATTAATGAATTTTTATGTCAGTTTCTCAGCTTCTGCCAATGGAGCTGCATGTTGGGTAAAGTAAAGGAAGATAATTTAAAATATTCTCTCTTAGCATTGCTTCTTACAACAGCAGGGAATTTGAGAATATATTAAAGTGGTTGGGGTGACAATAGTAGAGCCAGGACCTCATGCAAACTTACCAGATGATCTACCACTCAGCTTCATTCTAGACTTATTTTACTTTTTATTTTACAAGGTTTCTCTAAGATGCCTAAACTGAAGTTGAACTTGAAATCCTCCTGCATCAGCTTACAAAGTATCTGGGACCATAGTCCTGACACTACATTAGACTTTAAACAAATATTTAAATGCCAGTCATCTATGTTAGACAGGTAGCTAAGTGCCAGGAAACAGGGACAGTCATTCTAGCTCTCGTTTTCTTCTAGTATGATGCCCATACTTCACCCAGAGTCTATGCTCCCTGACTTTAAACTTGATTGACATATGCATAGGTGCTTCAACCCATCAATTTACCAAAAGAGACACTAGCCACATGGTTGGTCATGAAAAACAGCATAGTTTCCACTTGTCATTTTCTTTTATAGAACACCTACTAAGAGATATCAATATTTAAGAACTCTGCTGCTTCTGAATGAAGGATCTTGGAATTTTTTCATGCAAAGATTACACAGGTGATGAGTTAGATGACTTAGGCTTGATCTCATCCAACCCACAAGCTATTAGAATCGAACCCACAAGCTATTAGAATCCAAAGAATTCAAACCCTAACAGGAGTGGGTCTCAGAGTGGCTCCTAGGTCTCCTAGTATACTGGCTGGTTTTGTGTGTCAACTTGACACAGGAAGGAGTTATCATAGAGAAAGGAGCTTCAGTTGGGGAAGTGCCTCCATGAGATCCAGCTGTGGGGCATTTTCTCAATTAGTGTTCAAGTGGTGAGGGCCCCTTGTGGGTGGTACCACCTTTGGGCTGGTGTTCTTGGGTTCTATAAGAGAGCAGGCTGAGCAAGCCAGGGGAAGCAAGCCAGTAAGAAACATCCCTCCATGGCTTCTGCATCAGCTCCTGCTTCCAACCCTGCTTGAGCTCCAGTCCTGACTTCCTTTATGATGAACAGCAATGCAGAAGTGTAAGGTGAATAAACCCTTTCCTCCCTAACTTGCTTCTTGGTCATGATGTTTGTGCAGGAATAAAAACCCTGACTAAGACACCTAGTCTCTCACTACAACTACATAAGAGACTCAAGTTAAAGTTGCCTGTTTCAGCCACTGCTGAATTCTGTACCACAGACACTGACAGTCTCTAAAAATTATTTTTGTTGTCTTCAGTCACTAAAGTTTTTGGCTTGTGGTGCAGCAGTAGACCACTGATAGAGGGCTCTTTCATGGAAGTTGGATTCCTGCATGGATGGGTACCTCAACTGTGTAACCTGTGGATAGCTTGAAAGCTGGGTAGTAGGAATCTCATTTACCTCATTTGTTGTTGCTATTGTGACTTGCTAATGCTTGTCAATACTTCCAGTGTGCTGGGGGCTGTCATTCCTAACAACCCACTGAAACTATCCCTTGTCTCTCCCTGCTTGGCCAGTGAGAAAGTTAAAGCTTGGTAAGAAACTGGATACTCTGATCCTTGTTAGAAGGAAGAACAAAATACCCACAGGCAGAGTTACAGAGACAAAGTGTGGAGCAGAGACTGAGGGAAAGACCATCCAGAAACTGCCCCACCTAGGGATCCATCCCATATACAGTTACAAAACCCAGACACTATTGTGGATGCTAACAAGTGCTTGCTGACAGGAGCCTGATATAGCTGTCACCTGGGCACCTGGGCGGCTCTGCCAGTGCATGATGACTACAGAGTGGGATACTCTCAGCCAGCCATTGAACTGAACACAGGGTCCCCAGTAGAGGAGATAGAGAAAGGACCCAAGGAGCTGAAGGGGTTTGCAGCACCATAGGAGGAACAATACGAACCACCCAGTACCCCAGAGCCCCCAGGGACTAAACCACCAACCAAAGAGTACACATGGAGGGACCCATGGCATATGCATCAGAGGATGGTCTTGTTGGACATCAAAGGGAGGAGAGGCCCTTGATCCTGAGAAATCTAGATGCCCCATTATAGGCAAATGTCAGGATAGGGAAGTGGGAGTGGGTGGATTGGTGGGGGGATGGGTTAGGGGATTTTCAGGGGGAGAACCAGGAAAGGGGACAACATTTGAAATATAAATAAAAATATATCTAATAAAAAAAATGACACAGAGAATGTAACATGCCGACTCTTGTAACCTTCAAACTTGTGACCTTCAAACTTGTAACCTTCAACCTTGTAACTTTCAACCTTGTAGCTGACTATAAAAATGTATTTCTTGAGTTACAACACAGAGTGTGTTCTTCACAAATGATTTTATTTTCCCCAAATAAAGTTCTCTGATCCAAAAAAAAAGGAAGGAAGGAAGGAAGGAAGGAAGGAAGGAAGGAAGGAAGGAAGGAAGGAAGAAGAAAGAAAGAAATAAAGAAAGAAAGAAAGAAGGAAAGAAAGAAAGAAAGAAAGAAAGGAAAGGAAAGAAAGAAAGAAAGAAAGAAAGAAAGAAAGAAAGAAAGAAAGAAAGAAAGAAAGAAAGAAAGAAAGAAAGAAAGAAAGAAAGAAAGAAAGAAAGAAAGAAAGAAAGAAAGAAAGAAACTGCAGACCTGAATAGCGAGCGGTCATGGTAAAGGCACCCTGCACTGGTGAGCTCTCTTCCAGACACAACCTTCTACCTCATTCTCTTTACTTTGGACACTCCTCAGGGTTAAGGGAAATACATAAACTCTTGAAGTGATGATAAAATTGAAGAGGAACTACAGGAATGACAGCCCGAGGCTTGAGGGAGGAGATAGCTCAGCGGGTAAAGTCCTTTGCCATGTAAGCTTGGGGTCTCGAATTCCATCTCCAGAGCTAACATAAAACAGCTGAGTATGGGACAGTGTGCCCACTGGTCCTTGCTGAGGAGGAGAAAACAGGAAAATGCCTTGGAGCTAGCTGCACAGGCAGGCCCGCTGCATCCATGAGCTCTATGTTCACTGAGAGACCAGATCTTAAGTAGTAAAACGTAACTGGAGGATGATTGAGGAAGACATCTATCTTAGTTAGGGAGACTATTGCTATGATAAATCACCATGATCAAAAGTAAGTTGGAAAGGATTTATTTGGTGTATACTTCCACATCACTGTCACCATCAGAGGAAGTAGGAAGTAGGGACAGGAACTCAAAACAGACAAAGAAGGAGATAGGAGCTGATGCAGTGGCCATGGAAGGGTGCTGCTCACTGCCTTGCTCCTCATGACTTGATCAGCCTGTTTTCTCATAGAATCCAGGACTATCTGCCCAGAAATGATACCACCCACAATGGACCAAGCCCTCAACCCATCAATCTCTTATGGAAATGCCCTACAGGCTTGCTTATAGCCAAATTTTGTGAAGGTATTTTCTCAATTGAGGATCCCTCCTCTCAGATGACGTTAGCTTGTGTTAACATAAAATGATCCAGCATGTCTCCCTCTGGTTACCATACATGTGCACAGACACACAGACATAAAAGCAGGAGCCAGATGGTGTGTGTGCACTGTCTGACAAAGCCATACCAACTACACAGCTCAGAACCCAAGATGGTTCTTAGGCACATAACAATAGGAGGGCTCCAGTAGTCTCTATAGGAGGTTTCTGAAGGTGAGCACTCTCTGACTGTAAACATCTGGTTGGAGGAAGCTGCAGTTCCTAGTTTTTGCACATATTAGTCATTGGTAAACACCCATTTATGCACACACCAACCACATTTGTACTTGAACTAGAGGAAAGCTTTGCCAGATCTGAACCTTATCTTAATGGGAAGGCTTTGCCATTTCTGTGAATCTGAGGCCTTGAGTCATTCACATGGCCCTGCATATTTCAACAATTACATTCACTCCAGATTTCATCTGCCCTTCTCACAGGACTTCCTTGGCTATACACAGAGCAAAACTGGTTAAAGCTAGGCCCATGAAAAATTGTCAGCCTAATGATACTATTTTGTGAACCCAAACAAAATTTTCTGGTCCTGTAGAAAAAAAAATCTAATTAGTGACTCCCAAATTTTAACAAACAATTAAACTAAATAGATTCATAGAAACCAGAGCAACTACTTTGGGTCATAACGACCCATCCAAGGAAGATGGAATTACCAGATAGATGGAGACATTGGGGTGGGGCCTATAACCATGTTAAATCTTATTCTACGACATAATAAACAGAGTGTTCAAAATGCTGGTATTGGGAAAAGAATGTTTTCCTTACTGAAACAAAGGAGATGGAAGGAAAAATGTTTAATTTTGTCTCCATCTGTAGAAAGTGCTATATTTAAGTCAACCACTTTAAAATGAAAGAGCTGGCAGCAACTCAACCCTGCTCCTTCCTTTCCCGAGGCATCCTAACCATGTGTTTCCCTCAGGGAGAAATCACACCTAAACGCCTTCTCTTATAAACCGTTAAGAAGCACCACTGTGTTTAAACTTCAAGATGGAGCTGGTGGTCTCACTGTGTGTGTGGTAACTGTGGGTGGGATTGGAGTGTGAAGTCCCCATCAAAACATGCAGCAATCAGAAATGTTGTCACTAGTTCACATGACGGACACCACAGTTCAACACCCTCACCATCACACACACATAGCGTGCTGGCAGTCCAAAGGCATCACTATAGTTCATAAAACCAAAGAGTACTTTTTCCTCCCTCTATGTGACATTTGTTGTGTAAATATGAATTCCAAATGCAGGAATAAATGACTGAAGCATAATTTCACTGAAATGTTTTTCTAAATCACATTTCCTTAATGCTGAACAATGGTGCTCACAGCTCTGTTGATGGAATCCTGGAAATGTCTTTGAAAGACTCTCTGCTCATCCCAAGATAGAATCCATACAGATAAATGAATGAAAATGGTGAGGCATAAGAATCCAAGTGGGAAGAAAGAACCAAGCAGAGGCAAGCTACAGTCCATGTCTACCACCTTGGGAATGAAGGCTATTGCTAACTGAACAGTGAGTCTACCTGTGCAGCCTTTAGAAATACCATGAATCAGGGCTAAAAATAAGAGGGTTCAGTGGTCAAGAACCCTTGCTGATCTTCCAACCCTGATGCCCCCAAACCCACAGGACATCCATCACCCAAACACCTGTGTCTCTATCTCCCTCTATCTCCAGAAAATCCCATGGTTCTTTTGTGGGAACATGCACACCTGAAACACACACACACACACACACACACACACACACACACACACACACACGAAAGAGATACAGATAGAGATATATAAGAGAGAAAATAAATATATCTTAAGTGAAAAAGATAATATGAATGGCCCTGTGGAGTGATCATATATTGATCTGACAATGTCACTGATGTGGAGAAAGTTTCCTTAAAATGTGTATTCACTTGTCCTTTCAACTCTGCAACTCCTCCCTCCCTCCCTCCCTCCACCTCCCACATTTCTCCCTGTCCTCCCCTCTCTGGCAGAGTCTACAGCTAACTGATTTCCAAAGTTCCTCTTCCACATGTTTGTCTGATCACCCAAACTAAATTGAGCACCACACTGAAACAGGGAAGGACTTGAATGCTATTCCAATCTAACATTTATAAATTCTACTGGTTCTGTTTCTAATTCCCCCCAACACACACTGTACCTTTGACTTTCATGTGAAAATTAATGGTATTACTTTTCTAGTCCCTCAAGCAGACAGAGTATAAACAAACTTCTCTTCCCATTTCTACATGGAAAGATCAAACTAAAACAGGTCTCATTAATTTTTCCTTCAAACTCACTTTGGTTTTCTTCTGGCTGTTCCTTCTTTGCCTCTTTCACTTCCTTTCCAAGGGTTTGGACATTATCTTCTCATACTAGGCTACCCCAGTAGCCATGTAAGCTAACCCCATTTATTTTTTCCTTCTCTTATTCCAAAATATTTATATATTTTTAAAATTGAAATATAATTACAACATTTGCCCCTTTTCTTTCCTCTGTCCAACCCCTTCCATGCGGTGTGTGTGTGTGTGTGTCTGTGTGTGTGTGTATTTCTAGTTCTAATACATAAATACAATCTTATTAGTCTGTTTGTTACTTATGTGTATATGATTTCAGGACTGACCACTGGAATTAGATAATTCATTGCAGGAAGCTCTTTCTTAGAGAGAAATTAGCAATTTCTCCCACGCTCAGCATCCCTTGGTTTCCTATAGTTCTTTGTCTGGGTTTAGATGGCTCTTCACTGACTCCCCTCTCCATGTGTCTTCTGGCTGTCCTGCCAGGCTGTGACAATACTCTGGAGGAATGGAATCCCCCACTGCCTGTGGGAAAGAAACATTGGACACCACTTTGGAAGTCGGTTTGGCAGTTTCTGAAAAACATAAATATTCTCCCACCTTTGTGCCAGGTTCCATTTTAAATTTTTCCTTGGAGAAGTGAAAGATACATGAAAAGGTTCACACATGAACATTCATAAAACAGCGTTGGGAATAGCTGAGAACTAGGGGCAGTCAGGATGCTTATCAACATGTAAATGGAAAGATGGCAGAAAATCTATGCAGTGGAGTGCTATGTAACAACACAAAGAATGAACTATTCATGCATCTGTAACAGATGAGTCAAAGAATAAGCCCAAGAGAAAAAATCCAGGAAAAATATGTAATTAAAGGAAACTAGTACTATAATTCAAGTAGAGAGTGTGCCTAGATTCATGAATACCTAGTCAATCCCCTTTCTCCTGAACACTGCAAAATATGTAGAAATTGAATAATAACAATTGATGACATGGCTTATTTGGCAAAATGCTCACTTGTACAAACATTAAGACCTGTGTTCAAGTTCCCAACATCTCCGTAAATAGTGGAGAATGGTCACCACTTCGTGACAAAAGACTTGGGGAGGCAGAGACCCCTGCATCTCTGCAGCTCACTGGCCAGTCAGTCCAGCCTGCTTGGCAAGCAATCTTCTGTTGTACATATACACATAGACATCTGTGTGCATATACCTGCATACATGAAAGAAACACATAGTGGGTAAAGGCACAAATAATTGGAGTGCATCCCTGGGGACAGAGAAGTCAGAATATATAAAGGTTACTTGAAGAATCATGAGTCCAAGAAACTCTTGGCATAGACTCTTGGCCTGTGAGTTCGTTGCCTTATTGGAGTTATTGCTCTGACAATTATACACACATGTCAAACCTAGTCAATCTGTGCATATAAAATGTTCATTGTGTTGTGTGTTAATAGTATTTTAACTAGTTTAAAGGAATCTTTTCAGGCCACTTACCTTATAGAATACCTTCCATGAATCTAACTGTCCAACTAACTCAGGATTGCATTGCAATATACACCATACACACATTCCAGACATACTAAGAAAAAGAGAGACACAGGCAGAGAGACAGAGACAGAGACAGAGACAGAGAGAGGAACACAATGGGATGTTTTAAATCTAGGGATTGATTGAGATGCCCCAAATACTATAGTTTTCTTCTAGAGTAGACAAAACCTGAGTTCAGATATGATGTCCCAGTAATGAAATGAGCTTAAGTACTCTGCTGATTTCCAAGCAATACAGTGTGGACTACCTAGTACTTATCTTCTAGATGATGGGGTTCCCAAGGTTTAATATTAAGCCAAGGATCACAGGTCTAATAAATGTCTAAGATAGAAACTCAACCAATACCTTCATGATGTTCTTCACAATTCCATAGTGCTTTCCATTCATTAGTTGTGTTCCAGAAACAAGATTTAGCTTCTAGATAGCTAGCAGTAATTTATTTGGATCAACTGACTCCCTTTATGTTGTATCTTGATATAAGACCCTCTCTTCTGGGAAGCAAGCTCAAGGTATTCTGAGTATTTATTGTTCAGTGGACATGATAAAAATGTTCCCTTTACTAGAAATCCCTAATAGAAGATGGTGACAGAATGGGCAGAGTTGGCTCCTACTGAGTATTTTCCCTTTAGAACTCAGGCCAATACCACAGGCAATGCCTTTGCTGTCTACCCAATTCAATGTCAGAAGCACTGAATTTTCTTCTACACAGGGCCATGTAGATTTAGTCAGGAGAGGTAGCCACCTTCCCTTAAACAACACCAAAAAGGAAGAACATGTCACCAATTTAAATAAGTGGGTGTTCAGTGGTATTTGGGAAGCTATTACTCATAGCAGGGAATTATTGTCATAAGCAGTGCTTTGATGAAACTTCTTACTAAAGCCACTTGAACTGCAAACAGAAATGCTATTACACACACACACACACACACACACACACAATTATACAATTATTTGTTATTTTACAATTAAACTCATCTAAATGATCTTTGCTAAACACAAGTTAACACACTAGGTATGCTGATTTCTAAATTATAATTAATTCTCAGCATTTTCAGAGGCTTTGTGTGTACTTGACCATTGATACTGATAACACTACTCCAGGACTGCTGTGCTCTGTAATTCTAACCTCAGTTATGAGGCATGAAATTTGCAGTAAGAGCTCTTCTACATTCCTTGCACGACTTATCTCATTTTATGTTTACCAGTCCATGAAACAAGAATAAAGATCCAGCATAGGCCACAAAGCATCAGAGCTGTGCACCTGTGAGTATAACTTCAACAACCTTGCTTGCACTCTTAATACCAGCAACACATTTAGATAGGATGTGGACCTCGCAATAAAATTTTAGAGTCAGATTTCAAATAATTACTTCATGTTCTCTCTCAGGAATGTAATGAAGGAAATGGTTTTGATATTTCATTAAAATAACAATTTCAAGAATGGGGGAAAGGGAACAAATTAACACTAAAGATGTTTGATAATAGCCTCATTGACACACACACACACACAAACACACACAGTGAGAGAGAGAGGGGGAGAGAGAGAGACAGAGAGACACAGAGAGAGAGGATTTTTTTAATGTTGTCTATATCCCCTCCCCCTCCAAAAGTGCTGTGTTAAGGTTCTAAAGACTCAGCACCGCCTATAATCCCAGCACTCTGGGAGGCAGAGGCAGACAGATTTCTGAGTTTGAGGCCAGCTTGGTCTACAGAGTGAGTTCCTGGACAGCCAGGCCTATACAGAGAAACCTTGTCTCAAACAAACCAAATTAAAAAAAAAAAAAACCACTCAGCACAATGTGGCCTGATTTGCATTTTCTCTTATTGACTTGGCGGCCAGAAGGAGGATGCCCCATTTTCTAGAACACAGGTAGCCAGTTGCCTTTTCTGAACCTAATTAACTTCAAATATTTATTCTGTCTGAATATACTTGGTTTTTGAATATTAAATTGGACGGGATTAAAAAACAAACTTAAACGTTTTCTTTTTCTGTTTGAGAGAGGGTTTCTTTTTTTTAATTAGATATTTGCTTTATTTGCATTTTAAATGTTATCCCCTTTTCTTGTTACCCCTCTGAAAAGTCCCTATCCCATTCCCCACCTCTGCTTACCCTCATCCTCCCCTCCTTGTTCCTGACCTGGCATTCCCCTACACTGGGGGCATTGATCCTTCCCAGAACAAAAGGCAGAGAGAGAGAAAGAGACAGAGGAAGATGTTAAATAAAGTTATACCTAACCCAAACCAGACAGGAGAAACTTCCTTTCAAATTGTTGGCCAAAGTAGACCATTGTCTCTCAAAGCAGTATCGAGTATTAATATAACCTTTGATTGCATCTCAGAGGTTGAAAGTAACTGCCTATTTCTGAAGATACTGTTCGCATAGGACACAGGGTTCCAGCTGAATCCAATTGGAAAGCCCTTTCCTATAGTCTAAATTTTATGGGTACCAGAAAATGCTATGCAAGCTGCCAGGAGAGGGAAGAAATTAACAACTAATAGTCCTACCCAGCAGCAACACCTAGGAACCAGGACCACTACCAACATGAAAAATATGATTAAAAGTGCAGCAAGTGGCCTCCATGTCTTAACAGCAACTGATAGCTGTCTAATTGGATGTAAGGCCCTCAACAGAAGCGAAATTATGCCTAGTACTAGAATAGTAGGCAGCTTCCCAGGGCTATTGAGCTCATAGATCTTAAAAGAGAAATTTGCATCACCATTTTGCTTACACCAGCATAATTCCTTACTCCATCTTAAATCTTATCCTTACACCCACAGATAAATATACTTACCTCCCCTCATCAAAGAAGCTTTTCTTTACAGCAAATGAAAACCATCACAGAAAACCGCAACTGGACACAAGACAGATATCAACAGATAATGGGGAGCCTAGTCCCAACTGATATAGCTGCATCATGGCTCCAGAATCAATGGCTCAGACAACAGTGTGGAAGAGGAAGACTTTAAGAGCCAGGAAGTCTGCTGTGAAACAAGCTCTCCTAGAAATGGCTGGAAAAACAAAACTGGAGCAATGGTAGTACCAACAGACATGCAAACCCAGAAGGGGAAAATGTTTACCCTGTCCTCCCCCAAGACTAAGAATTACAGGCAACTAATGACTACTGGGTGAGGGAGAATTAGTCTCCCTGGGTATGAGTTCACTAATTGGTTGTCCAATTGAAAGGAGTCATCTCTAGAACCATATACACACAATCAGCAAAAGCATAATCAGTAGGATGTGTTTATATATTTTGTGTATACAAATGTGTATGTGTGACAATAATAATCAAAGAAAAATATATTATCAAATTGAGCATGCAAGGCATGGGAGGGTCTAGAAAAAGAAAGAGGGAGGAGGTATGTAATGTGACTCTATTGTAATTCAACTAAAATATACAAAAATAATTTTTTAAAAAAGGACTTAAGATCTGAATTTCCTCTTTAAAAGAGTACACAGTAGGGCTGGAAAAACTGGTCCCATGGTTAAGAGTGCTTACCACTCTTCCGGAGGACATCAGTTGGGTTTCTAGTGCATGTGGGCGTAGGGGGATTACAACTGCATAAAACACTAGCTCCAAGGAATCGGATGCTGCTCTCCTTGGGCCTCTTACATGCTAAATGAAAATAAACTTTAAAAATAAAAGTACCTAATTCAATTTTGGACCTGCTTACATATGTGCAGAAATATTAATAGAGGTTTTTTTTCTATTAGGAAATCTAATAAGAATCAAAGAAATAAATAAAGAGGCTGTATACAGCCTTTGAAGGCAGTAGAATAGCCCACAAGGTACAATATGCTTTGGACTACTAGATATTTATATTTCAAATACTTTCAAAAATCACATTAGCTTTTGAAAACTCTATTTTATCCACCCAAATCTCACCTACCCCTTGACGACACCAGCCTTCCCAGGGTCTCGGGAGGTGGCCAACTGGAACGTTCTCTGGACAATTGGCAGCTGGCATCAATCAGCTCATAAAATCCAACTTGTCAGCTAAAACCAGTAATATTTCTTAAGCAAGACAATCTGCTAAACAGCTTATGTCTTAAATCTATGAAAAACATTTGCAAAAACACATTTTGTGCTTGCTCTTCCTAAGCTCTGAGGCTGCAGATGTTTCAAAAACCACTACTCTGGAAGTTGTCCCAGCCATCTCTTATCCGCAGAACCGGAGGACATGGTCTAGGCTCTACAGTTAGCAGCAGACCATATTCTGATAGGTGAAGTGGGAGCAGATTTCCTTGGTGTGCTGGGTGGGAGAGAGTGTCTTGTTTTATCTTGTGCATTTGCACAGCACTTTCAATTGAATGCACAGCCAATCAATTCATCCTAAGTCAATCCCAAATAGGCAGTAAAGTCCAGCCAACACTAACAGTGGCCCTAGCAAGTAAAAAAAAAAAAAAAAAAAAGAATTCATAGAATTGTATAGATTTCCAAGAAACTGCAAAGCTTAGAAAATTAAAAGATGTTGGGCAAAGCACCTCCCAATGTTCAAAGCACACAGTCGGATGAGGGACCTGACTGACCAAGCTCCAAATCTCCCCACTGCTTTTGTTTACACAGAAGTCCAAGCTACTCTGTAATCCAGCTCCTGAAGCTACCCAGGACCCCCTAGAGTGCTGATCCCCTAAGTGTCATCCACAAACAATGGTTAGATGAACACTCTGGAAGACTTCTTGTTATGCAAAAAAGTAGAGGAAGGTTTCAGAAAAGATGAAGGTGCCCACTCATGACCCCTCTGTTTAGTTATCTCTGCTTCTCAACACTTCAGGCCACTGATATCAAAATAAGAAAATATTCCATAGCCCAACATCAATCACTGATGATACTCCTCCCTATCTAAGCAAAGTCCTCTGCTGACCCTTGTGTAAAGACTCACAGATCACTGGAGGAATCAACACACTACTTTCAGTGTAAGATCTTCATGAGCATTGCCTTATGAACTTGAATCCACTGTGTTTCTTATGATCATGAGTAGAAGAGTAGATCAAGGATGAAGTTGTGATTCCTGTGGCTCGCTTTGATCTATCCCCCAACGAACTTTATGCATCCCTAGCCTGATACATTCTGAGAATACTCACAGTTTTTCCTCAAAACCTCTCCTTATCTTTCTACTTCCCTTATTTCAGTAAGTGAAAATACCAGTGGTCCACATATCCAAGTGACACCATGTCTGCCTCACCCTCACATCCAACAAATCAACTCCTGAAAGTTTTACTTTTCAAATCACTTTCAGATTTATTCTCTGTCCTTGCAGGCGTTTCCTTAGTTCAAAGCCTTATCATCTTTCTTCTAACATACAGCAGTAGCTTTTCAACTAAAGTCCTCCACCAATGGGCTTGCAAGCAGCATACTTCCCTCTCCTGAACCTTTCAGTGAATCCTAATGCAGTGAGTGTGACAGCCTCAAATTACTTAAACATCTTAGATTGCAGCTTGAGGTTCCAGAAATAACTGAAAGCCAAATGCCTTTTAGAATCCAGCCTCGCAAGTAATATAACAGCCCATCCACCACTCGACTTCACAAAGTCAAAAACCCAACCACATTCAAGGGATACTGTTTGGAAGGAATACATGCCAGGGAGTTTGCCGTCATATCTTAAAGCCACCATATCCACCTCTCTTTCATGTTGTACTCAAGAAAAACAGCTACAGATTCCCCAGATGTGCCTTGCGTATGCTGTTTCCCAAATGGAATATTTGGGAATATTCCAAGCTTCTCTTTTTAGGTAGACCTTTCTGGTTTCTCCAGGATTATCAACACTAATTCAGTGTGATACTTTCACCAGCTTTGCCTACTGGACTTGAATCCTAGTGTCTCTCGTGGACAGAGGTCCCACAGAATTTCATCAAGATGGGTTATCAGGGAAGAACCAGACAGCCCTCATTCTTTGAAGCTTTCACATGATAATCATACTGCTGGTCCAACCCATTTGCAGAATCAAGAGCCCACTCTGGAAGTTCTCTCACTTGGCTGGAGTGTCTGATCCAGAGAGAAGCCTGTGACAGGGACAAACTATAAAGAATGTATCTGGGAGTAAAGGCATGGTAGATACACAAGAGATAGATTGAGAGGATGTGTGTATTTCTGGTATGAGTTAAGGACAGGCTGCACTCATTCTGGGATATGCTATGTGTGTAATATCGTCTTCTCGGCTGTTCCAAGCTTTGAATGACTCAAAAAGCAGCCACCTGATCTCGATTACTCCATTGTCTAATGGCCAAGAAAGAAAGATTCTTCATCTTGTTTATACTGGTAACTTCTAGCATGTGTCAGCTCACCAAAGGGAACAAACTGACAAATGACAACTGAAAGCAGACTAGATCATATCAGAAACACCAAACATGTGAGCTTATCAATGTCACTCGATAGAAGCCACACAATGCGCACATACATACCCAATGGTATCAAAATGGGGAACATCAAGACTGCAGTGTGACAGACAAGCTGATTAAGTCTTTGTCCATTTGCCACATCACCCAGGATAATTATAACAGGGATGTTCTTGTGTCTCTCTGTCTGGGGTCCAGCACAAGCACAATTGCTCCTGTCTGTGACACTTAGCCTGTATCTAGGTCTAGCCTCAGAACCTACATTTGCCAACTCTGAGCTTGAATTCCTATGGTCCATAGGACTTCTTTTTGGTGCCCTGTAGACCTTTCCTCACACTGTATCAGCTCTGCCTTTGACTTCAGGACAACCTCTCAGAACCCCAGAGCCTCATTAATTCTTTCTTAGCCATCCAGTAGTCTTAGTGTCTGTTTATTATTATGTGAAATATGACATGTGATCTGAGAGTGAATACCAGTTATTAAATTTGGAATAAAAGGACTATGATTGGCAGCAGCCAGCGATGAGGGAAATCAAGAATACTTGGCAAACTGAAGTCAATGAAATCGGTGCAGATTGTGAATTTATTGTTCCAGAGTAAGTTCTGACACTGTGGAAAGACACAGATATCTTCATCTATGTTGCTGACATAGCGTGCTCACAAGTTTTGGCAAAGAGTGAAATGTAGGGTGTATCCTGACAAGAAGGAAAACAAGGAAACTGAGCCAAATGCTAGCCAGTGTTTTAGATAGAGGGTCACAAGTACACTCCAGAACTGGTGAGAGGGCATGGCCAAAACCTTAGGTCAAGTTAGACTCAAGGAGGGAGTCATAGCAGCACACAGTTGAAGTTGATCACCCCTGGTATATTCTTTCAGGCCTTTATTCCAGTCTTTTAAGCTATTCAGGTCTTTTAAGCTTGAATATTTTATAGTTCCTTGTCTAGATATAAACCATCCCTTCCATAACCTCCTGAACACACGGCTATTCTTATTTATTAAAGAATGGCTTCAAGGCCTGCAGGAAGGCTTAGCAAGTATTTTAGTTTCATGTCTTGCTGTAATAAAAACACCCTGACCAAAAGCAGCTTTAGGATATAAATATTTCATTAGACTGACAATTCCAGGCCATAGTCTATCACATGGGACTCAAGACAGGAATTTGAATTCCACACTTTCTATTCCACACAACCTTACCTGAGTGGTCTGGAAAGTTGGCTTAGGGCTTAAGAAAGTTTGTTGCTCATCTGCAGTTCCCAGATGATGGCTAACAATCAACTGTAGTATTGGTCACAGGGGGATCTAATGCCCACTTCCAGGCTCCAAGGTCACTGCATGCATGACATGCAAAGACACCCATGAGGCAAGAAAAAAAAAACTCAGCCATATTACACTTAAAAATAATAATAAAATTTTAATAACAAACTAACAAACATTACCTCCAACCAAAGAACCCATTTCACAGTCAAAGAAATGTGGCAGAAACCATGGAGGAGTATGCTAATTATCTGGCAGGCTTATGCTAAGCTAGCTTTCACATATAGCTCAGGACCACCTGTCTAGGGATTGGCACACCCTGCAGGGGGCTGGGCACTTTCACATCAATGAATAATCAAGACAATCCCCTACAGACATGCCTATAGGCAAATTAATTTCTCAAATGAGATTCTCTTCCCCAATAATCTGAAACTGTATCTGGTTAATAGTTAAATTAACTAATCAAAACAGGTAGTAGTATTTGCTATAGAAGCCTGAAGAGCTCAGTTTTCTCCCACGAACCCACAAAAGGGTATCAGAAGAGAATGCACTCCATAAAATTGTCTTCTGACCTCTATGCATGGCTTTTGGCATGTGCTTTCCATCCTCCTATTAAAGATCAAACATGTTAAAGAGTTTATGACCCCTAGGAGAAAAATAGACTCAATCCAATTATAATTAAAAGATTTATTGATTAGCTCCTAGCAAGATGAAATCTTTGATCAATAAATACCTTAATTACAATTGGACCAAGTCTATGTATTTTCCCAGGGACACACACATCACACACACACACACACACACACACACACAGAAAAACCAACCTATTTGTGCATATATACTTTCTCTGAGTTTATATATTAATTCTACCACTAACTAATCTATAGTCCTAAGGAGATTTTTTTCAATTTTATTTTTCTATCAATGAAAAATAACAACATAGGATTGTTCATGATTAAAAAAGAAAACACCTGGAAGCTCCCATTCTGGAAGTTTAAGTCATGATTGTTATTAATATAGGGGACATAGAATCAAACTACCAGAGTAAAAACATCTAACTCTATAACTTCCTAATTGTGAGATCTTTAGCCCTAAAGTACTGAATACTGAAGATACAATTAGCATATCAAATGATTCCCATGAAGAAGGAAAAAGGGGGCCCTAATCCTGGAAAGGCTTGATCCAGCATTGTAGGGGAGTACCAGGACAGAGGAAAAGGAGGGGGGAAGATAGGAGAATGGATGGAGAGAAGAGGACTTACGGGACATATGGGGAGGGGGGAACTGGGAAAGGGGAAAGCTTTTAGAATGTAAACAAAGAATATAGAAAATAAAAAAAGAAAAAGAAATTACAACAGACAACTCAAAAAAAAAAAAAAGGAAATTAGGGGGAAATATCATCTGGTGTACCATGTTACTAGGGAAGGTTAAGTCTCCTCTCAGGGTTCTAAGTCACATTGAAAAAGAATTTAAGAATAACTCAGAATGGAGCTTGAGAGCAGCTTTATTAGAATTATTAATTTTATTAATGTTTAAAAGATAAAGAATGCTCTCTAGAACTATGTCTCCTGCAGGAGGGGCTGAAGAAGAAAGAAAACCAGGCCACTCACAAGCATTATGTGATTGAAGGGTTGGGATAATTTCATAGAAAAGAGAACGTTCAAAGCCCAAGGAAATGTGCCCAGGCTTTGACAAAAGAAAGTAGAAGAAATAAAAGGAAAAGGAGAAAGGCAAATTTTCTGTGTAATTCAAAAATTTGGTCAGAGATGAGCAAACCCATGGGCATCCCCAAGTGACTTCATTAAAGGTAGAGTTCTGTGATGGAAACTACATCATCTCTTTACAGGGATAACTTTCTCTTTAGCTTGGGCCAAATCAGCTATCCTGGGGAGTGAACTCTGCCAGATGATTGGCAGGTTTAGCTGGATCAATTTATATTTGAGGTATCTTGGAATATTAAGCTCCGGTCAAGGCCAAAGGTGTATTCCATTCTTTAAAACAGAAGGAATTAGCTTTCCTGAATGAACCTCAATGAAGCCCCTGATCAAGGTACTGAATTCCTCCAAGCTTTGATTATTCCAACTGCAAAATATGTGCTAACAACAACAAACTAAAAGAACTATTAAGAGGATTGAGATTGTGTCCCCTTGATATGTAATTGAGTACAAGTTGCTATTATCATTTTCATCTAAAAAGGGCATAGGTAGGTAGATAGATAGATAGATAGATAGATAGATAGACAGATAGATAGATGTGGATATGGATGTGGATGTGGATGTGGATGTGGATGTGGATGTGGATGTGGATGTGGATGTGGATGTGGATGTGGATGTGGATGTGGATGTGGATGTGGATATGGATATAGATATAGATATAGATATAGATATAGATACACACATACACACACACACACACACACACACACACACACACACACACACACAAAAGATTGCACATGCCCCAGCCTAGCCTCAAACTCTATGTAGCTGAGATGACCTTGAACTCCTGAGCCTCCTGTACATCTGTCCTGGGTGCTGGAATTCCAAGTATCGATTACACATCCAGTTCCAATGGTGCTACGTATGAGCCTGGGGCTTCCTGCATACTAGACAAGCACTCTCCCAACTGAGCCTGGGAAATGTCTTCTTAGGACTTTCTCAGGTGACACTCCTTCTCCTCTCCCTACCCACAGACAAACGATAAGCCAGGCCTCCACTTCCCTTCTATGGGAAACTTCTATTTTAGTTTCATTTAAAGCATTAGTTTTGCTGCTAAGGAATAAAGAATTATGCCATAAAAGGAATAATTATGTCTTCTCCTGCAGACTATAAGGGAATAGCACAACATTCAGTGTCTGATTAGGTGTCACGCATGCCACAGAATAAACATCTAAACAACAGGAGGAAGCTAATTAAAGGCAGCCATCTTGCTTCTTTTCACCCTTCATTTCCTCGTCATCTCTCACTTTCTACCTCCTGAGAGTCTGAGCTTGGAGTTGGTTAGAAACAGATAGGCCACTACCAGAAATAACATGGTGCTACTGTAATTGCAGAAAATTTCATGGCTATTTCAGACCCGGTTCCTACCTAAATGGTGAGAAGCCCCCTTCTGACAGAAGAATGCTAGATAAGATTCATCTCAGCCTTCCAGAGAACACTGAGAGCATGAGCCACAGTTAGTTAAACTGCACACCAAAGAATGGGTCTGCTTACACTGTTTTACAATATGTCTCTAGACTGCAATCAAGACCTGCCGTTCTGGTGGTTTAAAGATGTTTTGCTAAGAATAGTTTTAGCTATCCTGGGTTTTCTGTTGTTCCAGATGAATTTGATAATTGCTCTTTCTAACTCTGTGAAGAATTGAGTTGGGATTTTGATGGGTATTGCATTGAATCTGTATATTGCTTTTGGCAAAATGGCCATTTTAACTATATTGATTCTACCGATCCATGAGCATGGGAGGTTTTCCTATTTTTTGAGGTCTTCTTCCATTTCCTTCTTCAGAGTCTTGAAGTTCTTGTCATACAGATCTTTCACATGTTTGGTAAGAGTCACCCCAAGATACTTTATACTGTTTGTGGCTATTGTGAAGGGGGTCATTTCCCTAATTTCTTTCTCAGCTTGCTTATCCTTTGAGTATAGGAAGGCCACTGATTTGCTTGAGTTGATTTTATAACCTGCCACTTTGCTGAAGTTGTTTATCAGCTGTAGGAGCTCTCTAGTGGAGTTTTTTGGGTCACTTAGGTAGACTATCATGTCATCTGCAAATAATGATAGTTTGACTTCCTCCTTTCCAATTTGTATCCCTTTGACCTCCTTATGTTGTCGAATTGCCCGAGCTAGTACCTCAAGTACAATATTGAAAAGATAAGGAGAAAGGGGGCAGCCTTGTCTGGTCCCTGATTTCAGTGGGATTGCTTCAAGTTTCTCTCCATTTAGTTTGATGTTGGCTACCGGTTTGCTGTATATTGCTTTTACTATGTTTAGGTATGGGCCTTGAATTCCTGTTCTCTCCAAGACTTTAAGCATGAAAGGATGCTGAATTTTGTCAAATGCTTTTTCAGCATCCAGTGAAATGACCATGTGGTTTTGTTCTTTGAGTTTGTTTATGTAGTGGATTGTATTGATGGATTTCCGTATATTGAACCAACCCTGCATTCCCGGGATAAAGCCTACTTGATCATGGTGGATGATCGTTTTGATGTGTTCTTGGATTCGGTTGGCAAGAATTTTATTGAGTATTTTTGCATCGATGTTCATAAGGGAAATTGGTCTGAAGTTCTCTTTCTTTGTTGGATCTTTGTGTGCTGGTGGAGTTGCAAATTGGTACAACCACTCTGGAAATCAGTCTGGCGGTTCCTCCGAAAGCTGGGCACCTCACTTCCAGAAGATCCTGCTATACCACTCCTGGGCATATACCCAGAGGATTCCTCACCATGTAATAAGGATACATGTTCTACTATGTTCATAGCAGCCCTATTTATAATTGCCAGATGCTGGAAAGAACCCAGGTATCCCTCAACAGAAGAGTGGATGCAAAAAATGTGGTATATCTACACAATGGAGTACTATTCAGCCATTAGAAACAATGAATTCATGAAATTCTTAGGCAAATGGATGGAGCTAGAGAACATCATACTAAGTGAGGTAACCCAGACTCAAAAGGTGAATCATGGTATGCACTCACTAATAAGTGGTTATTAACCTAGAAAACTGGAATACCCAAAACATAATCCACACATCAAATGAGATACAAGAAGAAAGGAGGAGTGGTCCCTGGTTCTGGAAAGACTCAGTGAAACAGTATTCAGCAAAACCAGAACGGGGAACTGGGAAGGGGTGGAAGGGAGGACAGGGGAAGAGAAGGGGGCTTATGGGACTTTCGGGGAGTGGGGAGGGCTAGAAAAGGGAAATCATTTGAAATGTAAATAAATTATATCGAATAAAAAAATTTAAAAAAAATGAAAAAAAAAGATGTTTTTGCTTTGCCTCATATTTATGTTGTTGGATATTGAAACCTGTTGTGCTCTGTACACTTATATAATCATTCTTCTGTGTTCTATTGGACTTGGGAGTATTGCAAACTTTAAATTCTAAAGGAAAACTTTGCAGTTTCTTCGCATAAAATTCGGCTCTCCTCTTTCTTAGAACTCATGCTAACTGGTGCTTCAGCTGCTGCTCAAAGACATTACAAACGTTGTTGTTGCTACACACTGCAGACATTTCCATGTGCATAAAAATCAGCCCAGCCACTTTTATGTTTTTACGTGTTTGAACACAGCATTCTTTATGTAAGTAAGGAACCCCAGGAGCCATAAAGATGGAAGTACTAGAAGTTGAGCAAAGGAACCAACTGGATTTGACAAAATATTGGGCAAAAGAAAATAATAATAGCCAACAAGGTTGGGATTGTGTTTGTAAGTGGCATTCAGATTTGCCTAGGTTGTGTAGGTTGAAGTGTATGGTTCCTGCAATGTCAGACAGGTCTGGTGGTGGCATTAGGTGATGGTATTTGGCTAGGGCTTCATGGAATACTTCAATTCTGGCCCTTACCAGCTACCTCTTAGTGACAGGTTCACCGAAGATTACCAAGAATCGTTATTAACAAGGTACACTTTAGCCTTCAAATCCCACTATAGAGTCCCAGTGAGATGTTACACCCACCCTCTCCCAGAGGGTGTCTGAAGGTACAGAGCCCAAACCCCAAGACAAATTTCAACTGTATTATCCCACAGAAGAAAAGCTTTTCCTTCAGGAGGGGAAAAGAGCTCATAGGAAGAAAGGTGAGAAAATACCTTTTGAATCCCTAAAGGAGGCTTTTCTCTAATGCCCCTCTTGGACGCTCCACTGTAGTGAGAAAAGGGAAAGAATTTCAAGTTGGCTACTTTCTAGACTTACGGGAAGACCGCATGCTTTAACTATAGAGGCAGCCATTTTGGAAAAGTTGGAGCAGCATGCTCTCTTCCAGTATAAAATATGGTGTTGCATTCAGTTTGTTGATCGGTGCAGCAATGGGTTGAAATGGGTTGGGGGATGGAGTCAGAAAGTTCTCTGAGCTTTCTGGAAAGTCTGAGGGGCTGATAATACTATCATTTGCCTACTACTTTGGATGCTTTTACTTCATAGCTCAGAAAGAAACTAACACCAACTGATGAAAAAATCATTAAATTTAATCTGAATATACTGAATATGTAAATGAAATGAAGAAAAATAAGAATTAAGTAAAATGAAACAAGAGAAAAGTGAAAAATCTTTAAGAACTGTAAAAGTATCTGTTTTTACATGGTGAAGAACTAAATAAGTTCTCTTGTAGGTTTTTTTACTTATTTATTTATCTATCTGTTTATGTATTTAGACAGAATTTTGCTGTGTAGTCCAGGCTAATCTTAAACTCACAATCTTTCTGCTTCCTCTGCTCAAACACTAGTATTACAAGTGTATACCACCATTCTCAGATTCTCCATTTATAAATATATGTTTTAGACCTTAGCAGATAAAGCCACAATCAGTCACTGATTTATTCTTAGTTTTTTTTTAAAAACCTCTAAACTCCCTGGGACCTCAAGTCTCTTGAGGGTTAGGTGCATCTTCTCTGACTAAACCCAGACCCAGCAGCCCTCTGCTATATATGTTTTGGGGGCCTCATATAAGCTGGTTTATGCTGCCTAGTTTATTTTGCTCTGATAAAATCCTCTGACCAAAACAACTTAATAGAGAAAAGGTTTATTTGGCTTACATTGCCCAATGTGCATTACACTTCATGGTGGAGCTAGAAAAGCAGCAAGAACTAGTAGTCCAGAACTTAAGCCTAGGGAATGGTGCCACCCACTTTTAAAGTGGGCCTTGCCACCTCAGTGAATCTGATTAAAACAATGTCTATAGACTTGCTCAGAGACTGGTCTTCTGGGTGATCATAGAACTTGCCAAGTTAACAGTCAGTGTTGAGCATCACAACCGATTGACAGGTAACACAACTTTATGCTGCTTACTAAAAAGAGTGAAAAGCAGAAGAGACATGAATGATGTGGCGCCCTCCCCCTCCCCCTCCCCCATTTTCCCCGCAAACACCAACAGATCAAGCATGCACCATAACTGAGTCACCTATGGACCACTTTTCATGAAGTCCTCTCTTACTAAGAGCACTCTTTGGAATCATATATGGATCCTCTGAGGATAACAAACAGAATCATGTAAATATATGGAAATAGAATATATAAATATAAAAATCAAAATATGGAAATATAAACATACATACTAGACCCTTACTCTGCATTAGAGAAAAATAAATGTTTCTCATTCTTTATTCATTAATTATTTCAGTTAGTTATTTTAAACTTTCGTTAGTTTAAACTCCAGATTTTATTCCCCTCCCAGTCCACCATCCTACTATTCTACATCCCATATCTCTTCCCCACTCCCTGTCTCCACAAGGATGTCCCCACTCCCCCCCACCCCACCAGACCTCTAAACTCCCTGGGACCTCAAGTCTCTTTAGGTGCATCTTCTCTGACTAAACCCAGACCCAGAAGCCCTCTGCTGTATATGTTTTGGGGGCCTCATATAAGCTGGTTTATGCTGCCTGGTTGGTGTCACAATATCTGAGAGATCTCTGGGGTCCAGGTTTTTTGAGACTGCTGGTCTTCCTATAGGGTCACCCTCTTCCTCAGCTTCTTGCACCTTTCCCCTAATTCAACCACAGGGGTCAGCAGCTTCTGACCATTGGTTGGGTGTAACTATCTGCATCTAACTCTTCCAGCTGCTTGTTGGGTCTTTCAGAGGGCAGTCATGATAGGTTGTGTTTTGTGAGCGCTCCTTAGCCTCCATAACAGTGTCAGGTCTTAGGACCTCCCCTTGAGCTGGATCCCACCTTGGGCCTGTCACTAGACCTTCTTTTCCTCCGGCTCCTCTACATTTCCATCACTGCAACTCTTTCAGACAAGAACAATTATGGGTCAGAGTTTTGACTGTGGGATGGGAACCCCATACCTCATTTGATGCCCTGTCATTCTGCTGAAGGTGGGCTCTACAAGTTCTCTCTCCTCAATGTCAGGCAATTCTTCTCAGGTTCCTCTCTTTGAGTTCCGAGAGTCTCTCAACTCCCAGGTCTCTGGAACATTCTGGAGGGTCCCCCAACATCCTACTTCCTGAGGTTGTATGTTTCCATTCTGTCTGCTGGCACTCAGGAATTTCAGTCCTTTCCCCCCACCCAATACCTGATCATGTTTCCCCTCTCAACTCCCCACCCCCTTTCCCTCCCAGGTCCCTCACTCTCCCCCTTATAGTTGCTTTCTTCTCCCCCACAAGGGGGACTGACATATCCTCACTTGAGCTCTTCATCTTGTTGAGCTTTTTTAGTTCTGTGGGCTATATCTTGGGTTTTGACACTTTTTGAGGGGGAGGCTAATATCCACGTATCAGTGAGAATATACCATGTCTGTCCTTTTGGACCTGAGTCAGGATGATATTTTCTAGTTCCATCCATTTGCCTGCAAAATACAGGATTTTCTCATTCTTAATAGCTGAGTCCTACTCCATTGTGTAAATGAACCACATTTTCTTTATTCATTCTTCTATCATGGGTCATCTGGTTTGTTTCCAGCTTCTAGAAATCACAAACAAAATGAATGTTTCAAAGAATAAAATAAGAATCTTACACATTTTTCACTACTCTATTTCCTCATATGCCCAAGATCTCCAAAAGCCTCTTATTATTGAGCCATCAGTAGAATGTTTTTGCTTGCATAGAATTTCTCTCTCTCTCTCTCTCTGTCTCTCTCTGTCTCTCTCTGTCTCTCTCTGTCTCTCTCTGTCTCTCTCTGTCTCTCTCTGTCTCTCTCTCTCTGTCTCTCTCTCTCTCTCTCACACACACACACACCCTTGTGTGCACATGCACACACACACACACACACACACACACAGAGAGAGAGAGAGAGAGAGAGAGAGAGAGAGAGAGAGAGAGATTTACCTGGAAGATCTTTCTAATTACCATGTGAGTCATTGTCACTATATCACTGCAGACTGGCCTAAGCTAGAAGCCTCCTGCCTGGCTTCCTGGGTGCTAGGGGCACACCATCACACCTAGTTTAATTTCTCTACTTGGAGTAGGCAACAGTGAAGCACTGTCTACCATGCTTTCTGGTCAAGATCTTGTGTTCAGTTTTGGGGACACCATTGCCAACACCATGAAAATCTTCAGGAAAACCAGAGCTGGCAGGATGTGCTGGTACCAGGACTAGCTTGGAAGTATGTCTCACATGCTACTTGCTAATGAAACAAAACATTCTAAATCCTGTTTTCTGCAGCCTGGATCTTTAAGTGGGGAAGAGACGGAAGGGTGGGGTGTAACCTTCACAACATTTCCAGGTTTCCCTCCATGCTGCTTTGTAGCTGAGGTGAGCATGTCATCTCTTCTTCTTGTGAGTATCAGCCACTTGAGCAACAGGAGAATGGCTTTCTGTGGAATGCATTCCTAGCCTGGCATGTCAGCAGTTGAAACTTCCTTTGAGCCAGTTGTACAAGCCATCTGTGCAAGCTGGCTCTCTTCCTGACTCTTGGTAGCTACGGGAGGGAGGTGAGGAAATCCTTTTGCTGAGGAAAACTAAGCAACATTGTATTAATTAAAATCACATCAGTGTTGTAAATATGCCCAGAGGCCAGGGTGATGAGTGCATTTTATAAATCAAATAAATGACTAATAACTTCTAGAGGTTGCTAAATGTAAGAAATGTTTGAAAAATAGACATTGGCTACACGAGGGTTATTCTTGCTAATTAAAACACACTCTGAAAGCATTAACCTGATTGGTGATCTAAATAAAACTGTTTCTGGGTGGATTTCTCTCTTTATGAAATTTTTAATTGCAACGGGAGGTAACCACATGAAAGTCATTCTCAATGAACTCTCTTTTTTTTTAATTTCTGAAATTAATCGATAAAAAAGAAGTGGGCAGAGACATAAAAGCTGCCATGCTTCTGACGGCTTCCACATCGAAGACACTTAGATTTTGCTCTTGTCTTTAGTGCCCACCCTAAAAATTTCAGGAAATCAGGTGAAAAGGGTGAAGAGCAGAGGGGGAGGATGTGAAAGAAAGGAAAGGAAAAGAAAAAATAAGAAAAGGGCCATTTCAGACAATGGTTTGTATTCCTACCCATGTGTAGGAATTACCAAAGTAAAGTGTGATGTCCAGGGTCACCTCACTGTGCCCCTTAGAGGAAAATGAATTATTTATGCTTATAGTTGAAACTACAGCAAAGTAGAAATTAAATTTGGGGAAAGTGGAACAGAAATTTTCTTGCAAAGTTTTCAACATGTTATTGTCATTTCCAATTTGGAGGTTATTCAAGCTGGTTTTAGCATCAGTTACCAGGACATGAGCACTTACTGGGCCAAGACATTCTTCAAGGTCTTATGAGCTCAACCAGAACATAGCTGGATATTAAACCAACAAAAGACCTACTATGGGAAACAGAAGTTACAGAAGTAAGAAAAACTTGCCTAAATTTATTCTCCTTGCGTTGATAAAAGAATCCAACATTGAGACATGTTTCTTTCCCCTACTGATGTTCTGAAATAAGTCACAGTAAAAAACATAAGACCAGGAAAGGGAAGAAAGGGAGGAAGAAAAAGAAGGATGGGAGGAAAGGGGGAGGGAGGGAGAAAAGGAAAGAGAAATGGAAGGAGGGGTAAAGGGAAGGAGGGATAAAGGGAAGGAGAGCAGGAAGGAGAGAAAGGAAACCAGGCACATAGGAAGACAGGCTTTAAATGCAGAGGTTGGCCATCTCCTAGTTCCCCCCAATCTTAGCATCAGGGACAGACACCCACTCTAGCTTTGAGTCCTGGTCACTTTGCTCTCAGTAGTGTGGTGAAAGCTGCTATGACTTTACACGTGTTCCATGACATTAAAAACATCAGAAAGACTTTGATCTAAGTATTTGTTAACTTTCATTGGGGTATATAGATTGGGTAGTGAGATAGAGGTAGAGATACAGAGATAAATAGAGATAGAGAGATGATAGATATAGATAGAAATAGGTACAGATAGAGATGTAAATAGAAATAGATGATACAGAGAATAGGTACAGATATAGATTTCCCAAACAACAATTTTGTAAATTTTCTAGAACTTCTTAAGTATCACTTGGTTTTTTAAAATATATGACTAGATTGTCTGTGTATCTGACTTTTGTCAGTCACAATGTCTTAAAACACTTTAAGTGGTTTGAAGGCTGGAGATATAGCTCAGTGGATAAACTTGCTGTTCTGTAAGGGGAAATTATTTCAGTTCCAAGCACCCACTTTGGAATATCCACAGCAATTGGAACTCCATTCTCTGGGGTTCCTATACCTCTGACCTCCCCATGAACCTGCAGTCGCATGCACATGCCCACACAAACATGTATACATATGTAGAACCAAAAACTTATAAATATAAATCTTTAAGCAAGGTTTTGGTCACTGGACTTAATTTCATGTTAGTAAAGCAAAAAGTGTACTGCTAAGTATTTGGAAAAATATAGTCTTTGAATTGGAAAATGTCAGCCACTTGGAAGTCATTGCATGCTGACTGGCCTTGAAGAAAGTTCAAAGGGCCTTAAGAATAAGTCGACCTCTTCCTCTGCACAAGACACAATCAGCTGACACCTACGGAACGCACACTCCTAGCATCCACCATTTCGGTGCTGTGGGGGTTCAGGATCTGAAGTGGAAATATCTTGTTTCTTTGGAGACTCAGTTTTGTCATGTGATGTTTCTCTGGAAACTATCTTATGAAAGGATGCTTTTGCTAAAGCAGACACTTGTGAGGATGTTTTGCTGAGAATAGACTAGAGATGTTTTTCTGAAAGTTACTTGAAAAACAAAAAAGGCATGTGGTGTTTGGCTAGATCAGACATCTGAGAGAAGACATGAGATTTGGAAAGGGTATAAATATAACCCAATGAACAGTGGACAACACTGTGTGGGTTGGTTCCCCTTGCCTTCTTCACTGATCTTTGTTTGTCATGACTTCTTAGAAACACACCAAAGAACTTCTGGTGGTGTTCTAGTGGCTTCTTCTGACTTCTGTGGACTCGAGCCAATTGGCAGAGCCTCTTAGCTTCTAGTAGATCAAACTGCTATTGCCGATTCATGAATGGTGTTTGTGAGTGGATCAAGCTGCCACTGCTGATTTGTGTAAACTGAACTGTTGTTATCCTGACAATGCAGATTGGATTTAACCCAAAGAAGTATTTCTTTCTTTCTTTCTTTCTTTCTTTCTTTCTTTCTTTCTTTCTTTCTTTCTTTCTTTCTTTCTTTCTTTCTTTCTTTCTTTTTTTTTTTTTTTTTTTTTTTTTTTTTTTTTGGTTTTTTGGATAGCCCTGGCTGTCCTGGAACTCACTCTGTAGACCAGGATGGCCTCGAACTCAGAAATCTGCCTGCCTCTGACTCCCAGAGTGCTGGGATTACTGGTGTATGCCACCACCGCCCAGCTCAAAGAACTCTTTCTAAACAGGTCCACAACCTCCTTTGCCCTATTAGCCTTTCCTTTCTACTACCTCCCGTGGGTGGAGGGCTAGAAGGGAGGTTAAAGCATTTAAGCATACTTATTAATCTAGGTTTTGAAAAATATAAGCATTTAAGGGTCCACTGTATTTCATTCTGTGAGCATGTGAGGAAATTGCCTTCTGCATTTTGATTCACACATTTCCTTACAGTGACAAGAACTGATAGCAGAGGTAGGGCTTTCGTGTGTTCTGCTAAATTTCTACTAGAATATTCCAGAAACGTAGATACACTTTCATGAGCAAAAGTATTTTAGGATTCATGAAAATAGCCGTAAAATTCAATGAAAAATATTTGGAAGAAATGTGTGTTTTTACAAGTCAGATATAGTGGCACATGTGTGTCCTCTAAGTAAGCACTTTGGGAACTAAGGTAGGAAGATCTTGAGTTTGAGGGCTGCCTAGGTTATATAGCACAACGCTCAGAAGGAAAAGAGTTGGTGAAAAAGAAAATAGAATTCAAAAGAATTTATAATACTAAAAGTAGAATCATGGAAATATATGTAAATAGCAACAAATATCCCACTTTGTTATTAATAGATATTTTTTCCCAAGGAAATAATTAAGGAATTGGTTGTCTATGAGTGTGTCTGTACATAAAATAAGAAAACACTTATTAAGAATGATTGAGCATCAGTGACTCTTTTGTTTAAGATGAGCTAGCAATTGATTACTTACTTTAAGATGTATTATGATTCTTTATATTCTTTGAGATTTCCTACAACAAAATATGATCATGGTCACCACAATTTTCATCTACACACACACACACACACATACACACACACACACACATACATTTGACATGGCTGTTGCACTAATGGACTCATAGAAACCATGGCTATCTGCAAAAGATGTGCACAAGACCAAGCCAACAACATTCGGACATAGATGGGTGATGTCATCTCCAGACCCTACTCCTTCCAGAGAAGCTAATGACAGTTGATGGTTTCTGAGGTGTGGGGGGGAGAGAGTTACTCTTGTTTGAGGGTGTGGCCACTGGCAGGTTTTCCAGAGTCTGAGTACATAGTCTCACATCCATGCACTGCATGTGTGCAGCTCAAGTTGGATCAGGAAGTTTTCAAACCACTCCCAGACAAGCAGCCAGCAGAGAACTTATGTCGTTGTTTGTTTTTCAGTGGGATTGTAACAAGATTTTGTTGCCTGTAACTGGACCATGGGTTCACAAAAATGCCTCCCCCCCTGACAGAAAGTGGAGAAACCAGAGGAACTTCCTCACTGCTCAGTCACAGATCAGTTCAGACATATCTGGGAAGCAATAACATAAGTAAACCAAATGCCTGTGACTGATAATAGGCTCTGGTTTCTGTACGTCAGACTCAGTGTTTCTGCCAGTCCTCCACTACAATGAACTCTTTTTACTCTGCAGTTTTGTTTTGTTTTTTTAATCTCCTCTCTTTGGTACTGGGGCTGCCTCCTACTGCCTTTTAGTCTAAGCCTGGGGTTTGATTTTCAAATCTAGCAATAAGCTAATAGGCCAGCCCAAACATATCTCAAGTAAGAAACCAACATTGGATTTCTTTGATGTCATGATGCGCTGTGCACTTCTGGCAGAGAGGATGAAGTTATTGATATAAGGTATCCAGTCAAAGACATGTGTTTACAATTATAGCCTTCGAAATAGAGAGAGGCCTCATAACCATATCCAGGGGGACATGGAAATTGCAGCATTAGCAAAGCGTGGCCAGAAGCCAATGGTTTGTCCTGGTTCACCTAATGAGCAGTGTGCTTCCACTCCAAATGTGGGTTCTATTTATAATAACATGAAGCTATTTTTCAGATGAACAGAAACCTAGGCATACCTGGCACAGCAACATAACTAGACTAGAGGATATTGAATTGAGAGAATATAATAAGGTCTCACACAAAGAAAAAGCTGCCTGACAGAGAGCATGGTGGGAAAAGACGCTTGCCTATACCTCAACCAAAACGATGCTCTGCTCTGGGCAGAGAGGAAGCATGGCTGGACTGGGGACGGAAGTCTCTCCACTGTACTTGTTACCAAAGAGCAGCTTCAGCAGCAGTAAGCCAACTCCTCCAGTGACCTGAAAAACTGACAGTTTCCAAGCTTCATGGACAGAGTGTAAATGCTGTGATGTCAAGGCCAGTGATGGGGCAAAGGGTGGGCTACATTTGAGTCTTCACTTACAGCGTTTGTAAGAAACACACACTGCCACATGTACTGGATCTTGCTCAAAATCCATTGCCTGTTCTGCATTGGGGCAGGGTGGAGGGGGGAGACAGAGACAGAGACAGACAGAGAGACAGAGATAGAGACAGAAAAATACAGAGACAGAGAGACAGAGACAAACAGAGACAAAGGTGGAGAGACAGAGACAACGATACAGAGATGGAGAGACAGAGATAGGGAAATAGAAAGAGACAAAGAAACAGAGATAGAGATGGAGAGACACACAGAAAGAGACAGACAGACAGACAGACAGAGGTGAGAATCAAACAGCTCAGAGAGTACCAGCCCAGTGTCTGATCTACAGGCACCATGGGGACTCACTGGTTCTCACTGGCACTCCCTAGAACATCTTTGTAAGTTATGAGCGAGGAGAAAGGATATGAGGAGCTATAGGCAAACAGAGTGTGACCCATCAACTCAGCTTCAATGAACCTGGTCTTGGAGGAGTCTGGTACTTCTGAGTTGGTGTTATTAATCATTCCAGAAAGAAACCAAGCCAGTAGTGAGGGAGCTGCACAACTCAGGGAGAAGGTGTGGGAGAGTGGGCAATCTTCGGTTAGTGGGTATTCCGTTATGAGAGCAGCCTGCCAAGTTCAAGGCATATTTATGACTTAAAGCCAGTGTGACTCAATTCTATCAAAAATGCTTAATTTTATAGAAAAAAAATTCCCCGCCAGAAAAGGGAAATCATTTGAAATGTAAATAAAAATATATCGAATAAAAAAAAAGAAAAACAGAAAAAGAAAAAATTCCCTTCTCTCACTTGTGAGATAACAGGACAATACTCCAGGTGTTCAATGATATCCTAAGCACAACAAATGCCCCTCATTACCTTTGTCAACAAATCTATTCATAAAGCCATCTGCATTCTGTGCAGAAAAATTTGTTTCACCTTTACACAGAAACATTGAGATAAAACTAAAATTTAAAATAAGCAGCCTTACAAGTGAGAAGTTATTTAAGAAGGTAGTATCAAATATAAAGATTCTGAGATGAATACATTTTACTCCAGAAAAATAAAATGTGCTTGATAATAATCAATAAGTTTGAATTTTACACCAGAGTGTTAAGACTTTCAGAGAGTGCACTTGGTAGCAGTTAACACTGGGCATAAGAAAAACTCCCTCATCTTCAGCTTTATAATGCGAAGGGCAGTGTTGCCACAGTGAGAGGTAGAACCATGCAGAAGCACAAGTTTTCTCATGAGTATAACTCAGGAGTCCAAAATCATTCGGAACTCAACACACAGGGTGAAAAAGGATATGTCAGTCACAAAACTCACCCCAGGGTGTATCATCCCAGACTATGAAATGTTACCGCGTCTCTGTCACAGATGTTGCATCCCTTTAATTTCTTCAAAGATTAAAGAATCGTAGCATGCAAGCATCTTGAGGCTGACTCTGTAAATATCATCTAATTTTCTGTCTGTGTTCCAGTGTCACACTGGACAAAGTATAACTAATAACAAGCTGTGAGCAGGCCTTCTATACTCCCACATATACCAAGAGGCAAGCCTGAAATCCTGTCACATTTGAATTTACTTTGACCCTTTTCACATAACTTACCAATTAAATTTGTTCGACGATTGCAGGCAAAATGTCACACAACTTGATTCTATAATTGGGTAGTGTTATTAATATTTTCATTCATTAAATGTCACGCATCTCACACGTACAGAGTAATTATTCCCTTTCATGTAAACCCTTGATGTCAGTGAAATAGATTTAGAAATCATTCTTCTTGTGGTAATTACCCTAAAATTCATTGATGTAAATGTCATGAAATTAAGAAAATCGAGGGGGGACGTGCAGCCCAGTTGGTTCCAAAGCAAGGAAGGAAACGCCATTTTCTGTTGATGGGAATGCATAGATGGGAGTCTATGAAGGTGACTTAGCATCCTGCATATGCAATCTGCAGACATGGTCTCTGTCATAAGGATGTGAAAATATGGAGCAGGGTTGTAGCCATGGCTGAGAGCAAACAGAAATATCCTGGAAAGAGTGGAAGGAGGGGGGGCACCTTGGTCATAGGTCAGTATGACTCCATTTAATGTGTCACAGGTGCTCACCAAAAATAGATTCCTCTGGTTGTGTTTTATAAAAAGATAAGGAGAGGAGGAATATTGTTGGTGGATGTGCAGTCAGGTGTGAGGGAAGGAGGTGCCTTGGCGATCCCATGCCGATGCAGTCCTTCCCCCTGAGGGACCAGCCACAGGACGGTATAGTATAGAAGAGAGTTAATTCAGGACATGGGGAGGGGAGTTGAGGGAGTAAAGACAGAGAAAGGGAGAGAGAGAGAGAGAGAGAGAGAGAGAGAGAGAGAGAGAGAGAGAGAGAGAGAAGGGAGGGAGGGAGGGAGGGAGGGAGGGAGGGAGGAAAAAGAAGAAGAAGAAGAAGAAGAAGAAGAAGAAGAAGAAGAAGAAGAAGAAGAAGAAGAAGAAGAAGAAGAAGAAGAAGAAGAAGAAGAAGAAGAAGAAGAGAAATAGAAGGAGGGGAATGGGGAGAGGGGGGAATGGGAGCAAGAGGACAAGCAAGAGTGAGAAGTGGCAAGCAATCCCTTTTATAGTGAGTCAGGCACACCTGATTGTGGGGTGGAGGCTAGACCTTTTTCACCTGTGTTCTGAGACTCACCCTTGAGTCTCAAAAAGTCAACCCCATGTCTTCTGGGATCATTAGTTTTTCCATAAGGAAGATCTTGGAAATTGCATTTCTAACACACACCCTTTAATGACTGTGATGACCAACTGAAGAAAACTAAAAATATGCAGAGCACTTTGATGCATTATTATATCGTCTTTTCTTTGGGCTCCCACTGCTGTGGCATCCTTGCTATGATGAACTGTTCCATGGAACTAAAATAAACCCTTCCTCTTATAAGTTAATCTTATCAGAACATTTTGTCATGGTAACTGGAAACAATACTAAGGCAGAGGTCCACTTTTATCAAGTCACACATGTGAATGCATGTGCACACACACTTGCACACATACTCACACACATTTGCTATCCTGTGTGAACACAGCATCATAATATGAAATGTGCAATACGGCGGTGAACTCTGCTGAGGCAAAGACACATCCTTTTGTACTGCCCTATCCAAATTCCACACTGTTTGGAACAAACCAACACTGGCTGGATGTTGTTGTTTAAACCAAATGATCTGTTTCTGTGTTTGTTCATTCTTTTTATTTTTAGGACAAGACATGAGAGCATCTTGAACTCATGTGGAATGAGATGGATAATGATGTCATCAAGTGCATCTTTCACAGTGATCTAAATAGGAGTTCATGGCAAACATTTGGGAACTTCTGTTGCTTGTAGAATCTTCATTAAAGTCTAGATTCATATTGCTTCAGAGAGGCACAAATCAAGAAGAGGAGACCATCTGGAAGTCTGTCCAGTTGTATCCATGGTTACTCATGTCATATTTACTTTAAACAGAAAAAGCAGTGGCCTCTGCAAAGAGTGGTTAGCCCCAGGCACAATGGAAGCTACAGTAACTTCATTGTAGTAGTCAGATTTCATTCAGAAATCTTAACCTGACTGAAAACATCCATCTTCCATCTACAAATCAACAACCAATACCTCTTTGGAATGACTTTTCCTAGAGTTCTTGGCATGTGGGGAGTGTTTTTCTGAGCATCATTCAGTCATAGTGAATTTGATTCTCAAATCAAGTAAGGAAACTGAGGCCCTCTTACAAATTTACAGTCAGTAAAGGGGAAATCTGGAGCCTGAGCTGCGGCATGCGGTGCGGTGGGGGGGAAGGGGGGATCAGGAGTACAATCATGTTATACAGAGCAGTCCCTTGACTTTCGGGTTGAAGTACCCGTTAATTTAGGGTACACTTTGCCAATTCATAGTCCAAATTCAAGATTAATCCTCCTGATATAGGATCCCCCATGCTGGCAAGGATGTGAAGAAAGAGGAGTACTCCTCCATTGTTGATGGGATTGCAAACTGATACAACCACTCTGGAAATCAGTCTAGCAGTTTCTCAGAAAATTGGACATAGTATTAACTGAGGACCCAGCTATACCAGGTCAGATACCCAGGTCCGTTATATCCAGAGCAGATACCCAAAAGATACTCCAACATAGAACAAGGACACACGCTCCACTATGTTCATAGCAGCCTTATTTATAATAGCCAGAAGCTGGAAAGAACTCAGATGTACTTCAACAGAGGAATGGATACAAAAAAATGTGGTACATTTTCTATTCAGCTATTAAAAACAATGACTTCATGAAATTCACAGGCAAATGGATGGAACTAGAAATTATCATCCTGAGTGAGGTAACCCAGTCATAGAAGAACACCCATGGTATCTACTCACCGATAAGTGAATATTAACCAAAAAGCTCAGAATACCCAAGATGCAATTCACAGACCACATAAAGCTCAAGAAGAAAGAAGAACAAAATTTGGATACTTCCTTCCTTCTTATAAGGGTGAACAAAATACTCACAGGAGGAAATATGGAGACAAAATGTGGAGCCGAGACTGAAGGAAAGGCCATCCAGAGACTGTCCCACCTGAGGATCCGTCTTATATACAGTCACCTAACCCAGACACTACTGTGGATGCCAAGAAGTGCTTGCTGACAGGAGCCTGGTATAGCTGTCTCCTGAGAGGGTTTTCCAGAGAAATTCCTGACAAATACAGAGACAGATGCTCGAAGCCAACCATTAAACTGAGTACAGGGTCCCCAATGGAGGAGTTAGAGAAAGGACTGAAGAAGCTGAAGGGGCTTGCAGCCCCATAGGAAAAATAACAATATCAACCAACCAGACCCCTTGCCCCAGAGCTCCCAGTAGGGACCATTGGCTCCAGCTGCATATGTAGCAGAGGATGGCTTTGTCAGGCATCAACAAGAAGAAAGGCCCTTGGTCCTGTGAAGGTTTGATGGCCCAGTATAGGGGCATGCCAGGGCAGAGAGGTGGGAGTGAGTGAGTGGGTGAGTAGTTTTATGGGGGAACACCCTCACAGAAGTAGGGGGAGGGGGAAGGGGAGGAGGTTGTTAGGGGGGGAAAGGGGATGACATTTGACATGTAAATAAAGAAAATATCCAATTTTTAAAAAAAGCACAGTGTAGCACGGGGGCAGGAAGGTGTTCTCAATCTCTAGATCAGTGTTGATCTCAGTGGTGATGTCTGGCCCTCCTGTGTCTTCAGATGTCTGCTTCTCAGCCCTACGTTTCCTATGTACAAGTAGGTCCTCACTTCCTTCCGACAGTTCTGGCATCTTAGTTACATAGTTAGTATCTGATTTACATAAATTTATCATTATCTGAACTACTAGGTGCACCAAACTTGAATTCACTCTCTTCTTATCCCTCACTACTCTCAGCCTCCTGTGATGCCCACAGGAACATGGGGGAACCAGGTCTTCTGCCAGCATTGCTTGTCCACAGAACATGGGAGATGTGTCTCAGCTTCTCTGCTTGCTTCCATTCCTGTTGATTCCAACCATGTACATGGTCCTCTATTCATACTGATGAGCAGGAAATGCAAGGCCTCAACTGCAAAGACTGCAGAAGGGTCACCTGATCACTTACCAGACCCTGGAGTGCTGACATTCAAAGAGCAGTGTGGAGAGTCTGGTGGGGCATGGGCCAGTGGCCAGTGCTTCATCTTCTTGTTCTCTTGTCTCTGGGGTTCATACTTCCAGTTAAGAAGGGCTTTTTCCATCACTAGGCTACAACAACAACAACAAACTTTTCCTTACCTCATTCCCTTTGCCTTCATCATTGTGAGTAGTGATGGTCCAATCCTATCTCTCTTATTTTCACTTCTTACCATTCAACACATTTGACCTTTGTAAATGTCATCATTGGACTCGCTATGTTTTATTTTTGTTTCATCATCATGAATTGGAATTGAAAATCCTATAATACTGTGCAGAGCCTCCCTGGGCTTCTATTCTGAAGCACTCAGTGCCTTTTCAGTCTCAACGGGTGAAAGTAGAAAGAAATGACAGGAGTAAAAGATGCCACACACGTTCACCAGCAGAAGACACAGATCACACAGACCTCTCCCAACACTTCCTTATGAGCTATAGCTAACATAGAAATGGGGGAAAGTTGATTTTAAAACAGAATGAACTCCATGATAAAGGTTCATTTGGTACACTTTTCTTACCAACTCTCTTTTATTCAATTATTTAGGAAGTATTAGGGTTTACAGACAATATTTTTTCTTGGTTTATCACTGAGGCAGGGAATTTGCAAACCATGGGACTTCCAAGAAAATCCTCTCATAAGAAAGGTAAATGTGCACAATTTTTAATAATAAAAATATTTTTATTTTTAAATATGTATATACATGTGTGCCTGTGTGTAGCAATGTCCACATGAGTGTGGGTACTCACGAAGGCCAGAAGAAGGCATCAGATTCCCCTGTGGCTGCAGTTGTAGGTGATCTGACATAGGTGCCACTCTCTAAACTCAGAAACAAGAGCAGCAAGAGATCTTAATGACTATCCCATTTCTCAAGCCCCAAATGTGAGTATTTAAAAATAACTTACATCGCCCTTCAATAGATATACACAGTTCCTGTGTGCTGGAATCACACTATAAATAAGACAACATACATTGTTGTTATGAATGGTACAGTGGATCAGAGGCAGCATACTGAATAAGCAATTGTTGGCAGTTCTTTCCCATGGATGAGGAAGATTATCTTGCAAGATACTAGGAGCAGTAGCCAGCCATGTTCCCAAGCGCAATGATGACTCTGATGAAAAATGCTGGTGTAGGTGTGTAATGGAGAGGGAAGAGAGGAAGGACAGAGAAAAACTGAAGTGGAGACCATTGAGTGCATTAGCAGCAGCCTGAAGGCTCATGTTAAGGATTTCATGTTCATCTGATATGAATATCCAGGAGCCACTAGGCTGTTTAACATGAGGAGCAATGTAAATCATGAACTTAAAGAATTTTGCTGTGACTACAATGGGGAAATAGATACAATGGAGGCACAGAAATATCATTTAAGGAAAAATTTCTAGTTGGAAAGTCATGGTAGGTTGGAAATGCGTGGTGGTCACAGTGATGGGACAAGGGACAGTCTAAACATTTTCTTTCTTTATTCATTTATTTATCACTAATTAGTATTTGCTTATTTATTGAGATGGGACCTCAAATTATAACCAGAGTGAGTGGTCTAGTTTATACAACTTAATCTAAACTAATATTTGTGGCAAGTCCTCCTGCCTTGGCCTCCTGTTGCTAAAATCGTAAGAATACACCATGTCCAGTGAGATCAAGACATGTTTGGTAGAATAACGGGGCTTGGTAATAGATCAGATGAGGAATAAAGGAAAAGATGTAAGCAGTGAGGGAAGGAGCCATGGCTACACTTTTCCCCATTTTTCTGCCATGTAGTACAAACCTGATGTGAACACAACAGAAACGTGTGACTGACAGATGTGTAGATGAACTCAGGAATGGACTGGATATGAGCAAAGCAAAGATATGACCAGTGAGGGAAGGAGCCTTGAGAGTTCCTGTGGTCTGTGTTCAGTCTCCCTCCACTACCCCCCCACCCCCACACTCTCCCCTGCTTGCTAAATCCTATGTCTATTGAGTTTTCAATAACAGTATGCATTTGATCAGTCCGTGTACAAAATAAATTACATACCCCCCAAAAAAGCTTTTACTGAATCTTATGAGTAGCATAAAATCAACCAAAGAGCTAACATTTTATGAAACTAAATAGCTTGGGCTTTTTTTTTATAACCTCCAAATATTCAGAAACAATCTAAGGGTTACATTTTTTTCTCTTTAAATATATGCTCGAGCGTGCGTGTGTGACACACACAAAGGGCAATGCAGGTAGTCATAAATTCACATTAGTGGTTTTCTACATTGACAAATTCCAAATGGCAGAAAGAAGGGGAGAAGGAGGACCTTTAGAGAAATGAGAGATTATATCTGTAAAAATTATTCCTAGATGACTCCTCAGAGACCTCTCCCCCTCAAAGGAGGTGGGGATCTGGGTGTATGGAGGCCAGAACAGTTCCCTCTGGTACCAGACCAGAGACCCTCATTCAGGAAGAAACCAAGAGAAGCTCAACAACACAGATATGTGAATCCTTCAATGGAGAGAACTCCTTTATCTCTCAACTGATCTTCCATCCCAAACCATGATTTCAAAAAGAAACAGTAAAACATACATGCTCATACATGTGGTAAATGTCCAGGTATAGCAACTGCCTGGCAAGTTGCTATACACCATGACACCAGAACACGGTAGGCAGAGGCTAGAGGACTGCATCCTCAAGGGCTACATTGCTACACTATAAGGCTCTGTCTCATGAAATAATAATAATTATCATCATCGTTATCATAAATTATAGGTGTCATTATTGTTAGCTTTTATTTTGTAATATACACTGTAGAAATAGACTAATGTATGTGTGCATATAGGTATACATATACACATATTGAGCTAGGTCCTGATAGAGGCCTGCCCAATAGTCATTAGAATAGATGGATTCCTCAGTTCTTAACCAGGGAACCACAAGCAAGAACACGGTTTAAAAAGAAAAAAAACTTCTGTCAACATGGTTCAAACACAAGCCCTGTGATTCCTCTTCAACCTAGTGAATATGCCACCCAGCCACATCTATGCAGAAATCCTGTGGTAGCTTCTCAGTACTGACAGGGTGCTATTCCCCATTTCACAGATGAGAGTGGCTATTTGGGAGCTGTAGTGATGGACCATTCCTCTTCAGGACCCAAGAAAAGGCGTGGCCAGTTCTCCAGCCCAGAGTTTTTATTTCTGCCCCTCCCCTTTGGTAACTGTTTTTCAAATAAACTATCCTGTTAAAAATACAACCTTAAACAGTAGATCTGAGTGCTGGATGGATATGGGAAAAATATTCTTATCTGAAACTTTCTCAACTTCGAATTGCATGACAACAGGACCATGTATTTAGCTCCTAATATTGTTGTAATTCTGTGCCTGGTGTGAAAATGTGGCTGCTAAACATGAAAGTAAATCTGTTGATTAATTGGATGATAAAAAATCTTAATATACTCCATGAGGGAGAGGTAGACATTCTATGTCAAATTTGAAAACTATGTTGCAAACCCTTCATTTAAGTCACAGGTTTTGTTAAATTGTTCTCTCTTCAGCTAGGTCTTTGACGCCAGTGCTTTGTGAGTTTGAGGGTAGTGACATACACCATTTCTCCACAGCAGTGACAGGACACAATCTGTCTAATTTAGAGAGGTCATATTTCTTAACCAAAAGTAAATGAGGGAAAAGTTAACTCCCCTGAAAATGTATGGGTTTATTCTATTCTGTAGGGGGAAAATGCAACTGAAAACCCAAATAAGTATCAAGTATCCCCATTCTTTTGAGACTTCTAGTCACTATATACCATATGTCTACTCATGGAAAATTATGTTTCATATTTTGTTTAAAACATAACAGTAGTTTTTACTCTCTCAAAACAGCATTTACTCTTGTGAGTTACCCAGAATAAAAACTTCCCTTGATGAAGGTCAACCTATAATAAAGTTCTAAATGTTAACATTAAGTTATTTTTGTTACTGTGGACAAAAGAGCAGGGGAACTATTTAATTGGTCTTAAAATGGAAAATATATAACCTTTCCACAGTCATGTAACTTAAACCCAAATAAGCATTTTTTCAAGCTTTCCCCTCAAGAAAATACGAAAGGGCGGCTGTACTGCTAACATGACTGTAATAACTTTTAAATTATTACAGAGCAAATTCCAGACAACAGCTCTTACAGCCCTGTTTAGCTTATACAGTTTCCTCCCGAGGAATTCAAGGAGACACCATGACACCCATTCATATTATTTACTTCCAGTAATTCAACCCCAAGTCCATTACATGAAACACAAATAACAGAAGCCAATATTTATTATAAAATAAACATCCAAGACTCAGGTCTGTCTTTCTAATTCAAGGAGACAGCCAATTGACAGATAAGCAACAGAAATCATCCACCAAACATAACTGATGACGATTATTCTATCACTCTCCAAATCTGAATCCATGTCTTCTTTCACCTGCTATTTTCCAAACTAGAAAGGATGTCTGTCTGCTCTGGCTTTTGTTGGGTTCATTTTCTGCCCAGAGCCTTTTATGCCCCCATTTCTCCCTTGTTGGTACACCTTGCATCTTCTCTCATGTCCTTCATATGATCCTTCTTTCTGCCTTCTAGCCAGAGATGGCAGTTCTGAGTAATTTCCTCCAAGGCAGTAAAAGCAACATCAAATTTTACTTAGTTTTTATTCTCTTTAAGGCAAATACTCTGTGGATGTTGATTTCTTTTAGAAGAATATTGCCCACTGTACTGGATGGTTTTGTATGTCAACTTGACACAAGCTGGAGTTATCACAGAGAAAGGAAATTCAGGTGAGGAAATGCCTCCATGAGATCCAGCTGTGAGGCATTTCCTCAATTAGTGGTCAAGGGGGGAGGGCCCCTTGTGGGTGGTGCCATCCCTGGGCTGGCAGTCTTGGGTTCTATAAGAAAACAAGCTGAGCAAGCCGGAGGAAGCAAGCCAGTAAGGAACATCCCTCCATGGCCTCTGCATCAGCTCCTGCTTCCTGACCTGCTTGAGTTCCAATCCTGACTTCCTTTAGTGATGAACTGCAATGTGGAAGTGTAAGATGAATAAACCCTTTCCTCTCCAACTTGCTTCTTGGTCATGATGATATTTGTGCAGGAATAGAAACCCTGACGAAGACATGCACATAAACTGAGGAGTTGTGTATTTCCATAAGAAATTTGTTGCATGAAAACTTGTGTGTGTGTGTGTGTGTGTGTAGAAGTCAGAGGTCTACCTCAAGTGTCTCCCTCAATTTAGCTAGATGGGCTGGACAGCATGCCCCAGGGATCTTCTTTTTGTCACCTCCACAGCACTTGAATTGTGGTACACTCAGTTTTTTTTTTTCTTTTTATAGGTTCTGGGGTTCAAACTCAGGTCCTTGCTTGCACTGCAAACTCTTTATTGATTGAGCTGTCTCCCCAGCCAAAGCACAATACCCTCAAATTTCCCAGCATAACTAAAACTCCTTTCCCCACACCCCACAATTTTATTAGTTCTTAGAGAATTTCACACACTGTATTTGATCATATTCACCTCTGTCCGCTCAGATCCACAAGCATGCCTGCCTGTTAGCCCTCATCACTAAAGCTTCCTTGCAGTAGACAGGGATTAACATAGAGAACCCTAACGGGGCATTGTTCAGAAACTGGGAGACTGTGCTGTACTCAGCTCTAAATGGGACTCACATATCAGTGAGAGGAATTTTAGTGACAATTTGCTCTGCTCCATTGCCTGCAGTGTATCAGCTGTGTTGGATGCCACCATCTCAGAGTGAGGGCAATGATTTTAAAAAGAGAACAGAGCTCACCATCACTATCCTAATGAAAGGTGTTCGTCACGCTCGATTCTCTGGTGCCCCAGGCTGGAGAAGTTATTTCTATGAGAGATAACCCAGCATTCAAGAGAAAGCGCATCCCCAAAATGACTGCTGTTAATAACTATTTGGTTGACATCTAGGAAAGTTTTGATAGTTTACCAGTCAGAATGTACTTTCATTTTAAGACTTCTCACTAAGAAACTGGAGAAAGGGGTTCAGTGGAAGCCAGTTTATTGCTATAAGAACTCAAGCTTTTATGCCCACAGGATGATGGGGGAACTCTGATTAGATCCAAGGGCTCTTCTGAACCATTTGTAGGACATGTGAGGAACCAAGTTGTTCTACAGATCTGGTCCTTATTAAGCCCTTCTCCCTCTGCTCTGGAAAACACACTTTGACTTACTGTTCTCTGATGCCAGGGGGACATAGGATATCACATTAGTTACAGGGTACTTATTAAGTCCATTACTGGAGAATCACATCTGTGGGCAGATCTGGTGACACTGCCAAACCATGCCCAGACCTGCACTGCCTGCATCCTTTAAAGCCTGTAGGCTGCATACTCCGACAGCTCACGAGATGACAAAAAGAAAGTACTAGAAATTCTCTACTGAGGAACAAAGACATAGATCTGGAGTGTTTGTCAATATGTAGAAAAATCTGTTTGGAAGGTTGTGAAGAGATGGGCAAGAAATGTTTCTAAAAGAGAGAAGATTTAGCAATGGTTTTCTCTACCACAAATCAGAAGCAGAGTCAGCAAGTGAAGCAGTGTGATAGCAAGGCAGGAATTGGAAGCTAGAGCAACAGATAAACTGGTAACCCAGAAACAGAGTAACGTGTACTTCATGTGTGTGTACATGTGTGTGCAAGTGTGTGTACTGTGTGAGAGAGTGTGTTCATATGTTTATGCTTGTATATGTGTGTGCTATGTGTATACATATAGGTACTTATGTGTTTGTGCTGTGTGTACATGCATGTGTATATATGTACTATTCTGCGTATACGTGTGTGTTGTATGTGCACATGTATATATGTGTACTTTGTAAGTGTATGTTGTATATAAGTATATGTTGTGTGTACATGTGTGTATATGCATGTATGTTGTATGCTTTGTATGTGTTTGTGCCATGTGTGTGTCTGTGTCTCTGTGTGTCTATGTCCTGTGTTTAGGGTAATATTTCAAATTACAGGAAAAAGTAGTCAATAAATGGAAACCAGAAATCTCATTTAATATAAAATAAATTTCAATACTCACATCACCCTAGAGAGATATATTTATTATAAATATAATATAAATATAAATATAACATATATGTATATATTATATGCATTTAGCTAAAGAGCTAAAGAAATAAACATTTTAATTTTGATGGCATTAGACTTGAAACAAGTGCTGTGTGCTTATCTTTCTTATACTTGAAAATGATATAAATATAGTAGCTATGGATGAATTCTCAAAACAGTCTGTAAATTTGAAGAATATATATATATGTATATATATATACATACAAATGCATATATCCAACAGTACATATATACATATATGAACACATGCATATACACATTGAATGCACACATATTCACACACATGTATATACATAGTACACACAGATACAAGCACACATACTAACTGGAAGACACAAACATATTCTCCTGTGTTTTTGACATAACATGTTCACAACATATGTATGTTAATAAATATCTGGCTATATGCTCTTATATATGTGTATCTGACCATACCATTGGGAGGCAGTCCTAACTGAGAGCCCAGAAGCAGATCTGTACATTTGTGGGGGATTAACACAGTGAAGGAAAGGAAAAATCCCTTTATTTATTTATATTTAGCTTTCAATGAGGCAAAATTAAACTTCTTTACTTTAAATCCAATTATGCCTCTAATTAAATTATACTGCTTATATAAAAAGTTAATGAAAGGCAAGTATATATATATATATAATCACTCCACCAACTTCTATTTTTGCTAAGAAAAATTAAACACACACACACACACACACACACACACACACAAGTCTACAATGAAGAAACAAACACAAATACCCAGCACTGCCTGTAGACAGTTATTTATTTACTGATATTTTTTACAGACAGTACTTAAGGCACAAAATTGCTTTTACATTAAGAAATTAAGATACAAAAAAGTCTTTAACGCTTGAGGTATGCAGCAGAACTTGGTGACACAGGCTTCAGATCCAAAACCATCATCACCAAGTCCCTGCAGTTACTTTATCAGCACAGGCTCCGAGTTACACCTCAAATGTTGCTGCTTTTAAGTTATCATTTTAAAAACCCTTGTAGAACAATTACTTAACCGTGTAGTACCTCATTCAAAAAAGCAGCAAATCCCCACTTGCTTCTATATTGAGTTGGAAAACAAGTATGGTTTGGTTTGTCAATTTGTTTGTTCTTCCTGGAAATTTGGATTTTTTCTGTGGCTGCTCTCTAAAGCATCACTGATGACCAATGACCAAAAAAAAAAAAAAAAAATTAGAAATAACCTCCCCTCCTGTGATGGTTTGTATGTTTGGCCCAGGGAATGGCGCTGTTAGAAGGTGTGGCCCTGTTGGAGTAGGCGTGTCACTGTGGTTGTGGGCTTAACACCCTCATCCTAGCTGCCTGGATTCTGCTAGCAGCCTTCAGATGAAGATGTAGAACTCTCAGCTCCTCCTGCACTATGCCTATCTGGCTGTTGCTATGTTCCCACCTTGATGATAATGGACTGAACCTCTGAGCCTGAAAGTCAACCCCAATTATATCTTGTCCTTTATAATACTTGCTTTAGTCATGGTGTCTATTCACAGCAGTAAAACCCTAAGACATCTCCCTAACATTTAAATTCTTAAACACTCAAAAATGCCAGTATTTAGGAAAGAGAAACTTCAATAAATGAATTAAATCAGAAGAATATTCTACAGGTGCCAGTTTTCTGGTGGTTATGAGCAGAAGCAGTAATGACCCCACCCCCACACCAGGAAACGAGTCCACACTTCCTATCTGTGGTCGCAGTCTAGACCAGCACAGGAGCTGAGAATGCTAGAGAACCCTTGACTCCAATGGCCTACAGCTGATCCTGAGGTGAGTGAGGCCAGGTGCATAGGGTGGGCCAGAAGTAAAACTGGTCCCTGGTAACATCCAAGTAGCTCATCTATAGCAAACAACAGAAAGTTGATGGCACTTGAGTGAGAAGTTGCTCAGTGGTTAAAGCATCTGCCATTCAAATGTGAGGACTGGAAATCTGATTCCCACACCCATATAAATGATGGGTGTGCCTACAATAGCCTCAGACAACAGGCAGGGGGTCCCCAAACAAGCTGGCTAGAGAGACTAGCCAATGCTAGGGTTGATCAGGGTTGACTGTCTAAATGAAGGAAAAAAGGTGAAAGAATCACTGGGGATGATTCCTGACCTCAATTTCAGGCCTCAACATGGAAACATACTGACACATATGTACATACACACATACTTACCACATGCATGTGAAATTGAAAAGAGAAAAATAAGTGAAATTATGGTACTAAAGAGGTAGAAACTCCTATTTTTCCAGTTTAAAAACACTTGTTTAGAACACAAACCAGCAAAGATATCATCCGTGTGGCATAAACAAGAAACGCATCATTTCACAACCGATTGCAGTTTTCATCTATCTTCAGTGTCCCGCCCTTACATTTCTGAAGATATTTCCACTCAACTTCGGACCATCACTTACAAATACCCTGTGTACCCCACTAATCGATTCTGCTTCCTCTTGCTTGAGGCATGAGGTAATTCTTTCCTGTGGTGCTTGCCAAAAACCATGTTTGGCTTCTTTTGTTGGGTTTCTTCAGGTTATATTCAAGTTGGAAGACATCAAACTGCTGTGTTTATTTACTTTGACACTCAAAAATCATTCTGCTTGCTGCAGAGTGCAAGTGTAATTTAAACATCTGTTGCTGAAACACGCATGCTGCCTTAAGTCCTACCCACTGGCACAGTAATGCAAACTCCTCAAAAGGGATACTCTGAACACATTTGTACCACACATTGAAAACCAAAGAAACAGATTTCCGTTTGGATCATACACGAGTGTATCATTTCCCTGGAAAACAAGATTCAGCCAATTTGTCAAAATTATTGGGTTCAAAGTAGGAAGTCCTTTTTATTTCAACTTGCTAGATTTAAGCTGCTTGGACTCCATATATTGGAACTCTAAATAGCTTTCATATGCAGATTGTCACTCAGAAAACGAGGGCTCAAACCACCTGCTTCTAAATGGCTGTCTCAGTTCTCAGGAGGCACACCCACTCCAGGCCCACTCCCCACCATGTCTGCTCCCAATTCTGGCTTATTCTTCCCACCTCCCATTTCCAGAATCTACTCCAAGCCATCTACTTCCTTTATGTATTTCTAGGACTTCAATCAAATTTCATTGCAAATTAAACATTCAGTATTTTAACATGTTCAACCACTACCCCAAAATGATAGGTAACCAAGATATGAACTTACACTAGGTCAGTTCCATATGCCAGGGACCTCAACAGAGGTAGACTTCTGATTTAACAAAGCTAGGGGTAGTTGCTCTTTACCTCCCTAATGATCACTAGGTCTGAGACTAGGGTTCTGCTGACACCTTGTCTGCTGCTCCCCTGTATATCTTCAGAGGGAAGAGTGACTTTATCAATCAATTGACAGCAAGCATAGTTCTCTTGATTGTTCTATCTTGTTTTAATTAAAAAGAACAAGAAAGTCCCTGTGTAATGGTGACCTCTCCACCCCACCTACAAGAACCGTCTTCTACACGAAGCCCTGGAAGATCTCCTACCTTTAAAAGAAAAGTGATTCTAAAGATATGCCTGAATATAAAAAAATAAGAAGAAGAAATTTTCAATTGTCTGAAAGAAAGGGGAGAGAAAAAAGTCTGTTTGGTCACTGAACCAGAAACAGTGAGTACTTGAGGAAACACAGCCTTGTCAGCTTTGAAAGTGTTGTTAACTGCTCCACTGAGCTGTGTGTTAAAATCAAATTTTAAGCGTCCTCTCTTCCTGTCATCCATAGTAGAAAGAAAAACACTCATGAAAGCACTCCAATTCTTTCCTATGAAAGTACCAGAGCCATATGGGGTCCATATTTGAATTCAAATACATACTATGTTTTAGCATTTTGTTCTCATCTTAATCTACGGACTTATGGGTTTACTTATTATTATTGGCTTATGTATTCCGATTTAGGAGTACTGTGTAGCATTTCATGTTTAATAAAATCTAGAAACACCAGTACTGAGTCAGTTATTGTTCTCATTGCTATGACCAAATCTCTGAGAAGAGGCAGCCTGAGGAGTGGAGGATTCATGTTGGCGCATGGTTCAGGCGCTAGCAGGACAGTGGGCAGGGAGGGTGACAGGAGTGGGGACCAGCTGGTTATGTTGCATGCAGTCGGGAAGCAGAGAGGGACGAATGGGGTGGTACTCTTCTCGTGTTCTTCTCTTTATGAATTTTGGGACTCTGGCCCATGGAAAGGCGCCACCTATGGATCTTCCTGCTGCAGTTCACCCAGCCTGGACAACAGTCACAAGCATGCCCCAAGATTTGTCCCCTGAATGGTACTAGATGCTATCAGGCTTGTGTTAACATCACCAGTGCTCTCCACACCATCAAATGCTGTTCTGACACCCTCTCTATGCCTCCTACCAGACACCAGACTCCAGTAGAGCATTCAAGCGGGAGTTGCTTCCCCTGCACCTCTGTGCTCATTCCTGGTGCTCACGGCTCCACTCCTCACATTCCCCAGTTCTAGTACACACTGCTTCCTCTTCCTGGTGTCTAGGTCTTCACGGCTTCACCCTCTAGATGATTCTTAAGTTTGTAGATACTACAAATTTTAATATTGTTACATTAAAATTACCTTTTACAGTCATAAAAGTATACGTAATATTTCCCATATTCTAATCATGTTTCTCATACTACAAATAAAAATTATAAGGAAGTGAACTTTACCTGATGTCAAAATCCAGCAACATCTGTAAAACAAAGACTATTACCTTGAACTGGATACAGAGGTAAATCCTAACAATGCCCCAGATTCTTACGTGTCTCTAAGTTCTGCATTGAAGTATTTATTTGGGAAAAGAAGATACAGATAACATTTTGTAAACTATAAAGTTGATGCAACTGAAGATTAACAAAATACCCACAATGACAATCTGAAACATGGAACAAAATGGTTGTCCCCTTCTGAGGACCCTTTCTTTATGTACTTGGTCTCCTGAGTTTATTTAAAAGATTTCCCTTTGGTGTCTCTCATCCTCCCATGATACAAGTATTTCTCCTGTATTGTGGATTTTTTTCCTAGCATTGTTAAACTGTATTTACTTCTAGTCCACTGAGGTTCTTTAGACTCACGCTTATAAGTGTTCTTAAACACAAGAGTTGTCCCTCTCTGCATAAACACTGCATTCCATGTCTCACACTTGTGTTCTTAAACACAAGCGTTTCCCTGCATCTCTCTACAGAAACACTGCATTTCACGTCCCCCAACCCTGGATTCTTTGTCAGTGTTCTTTCCTCTCTGTTCCTAGAGTTAGCACCTCCTGCTGGAGATGCCATATTCCTGTGTTTTCATGCTTCTTCTGTGCCAGAATTGATCAGTGTGCATCTGTCAAATCACTTGCCCTTGAAGATGTATAAGGTAGCTTTCAAGGCAGAAATTTCAGATTGGTACAGTTGGTTATGCAGTTCCATCTGGTTACTATAGTGTGTTTATGAATTATTTCTTCAATTAAAACCAATGCCATTGGACATTGTAAATACAATGATAGATTCAGAAAGTTGTTGACTCTTCCAAAGTCAACAGTGGAACATCTACCAACCCAATCAGATGAGGTGTAGACAGCAATGGGAATATGGTATCAACTTCATATCTACTCCAGAAATGGGCTGGAGATGTGGTGTATGTGGAACATGTGCACAGAAGCAAGGGCTGAGTACCACTTGGGGTGGAGTTACTAGGATACTCAGAGGGCACATGTGCACAGTCTTCTAAGGGTGCAACCTCAGTCCCTTGAAATAGAAGTCTGTAAGAAGCTGTCATTCAGCACGATAGCAGTCCAGGTGGATAATGAGCCTAGAACACTAACAAGAGACATGAGCTATAGACACTCATCCCTAGGCCCAGTGAGAGCACATACCAAGGGTAGCAGGGTTTTGATGGGATTAGGATCAGGGGTCTCAGTTTCCATAGGAAACTGAGTCTTGAGGATGATACAGATCACCATGCTGCATGAAACCAGGCCGTTGAACCTTTTGTGCATGTTTGGTAATACACACACACACACACACACACACACACATATTGATTCAAAAGAATGTGTGTTTGTACATGCTTGCATGGGTACATGGCTGCCTGTATGAGTACACAAACACATGTGTGCATGTGTGTGTGAGTGTGTGTGTGTGTGTGTGTGTGCATGTGTATGTGTTATAGTTGCTATTACCAAAGGCAGTGTTTATATTCCAACCAAGATCCCTGTGCTACAACAGACTGGATCCTAACAGTCAAAGGTATAGGACTTTGCTCCTTTTATGAAGTAGGCTAAGATACCTCTTCCCAGTAGTTCCTCTAAGCAGGCTCCAGGCATGCTCTTTCACAGCTATGGTCCTGCATTCCCACTGATGTCTGCTGGGATGGTCCTGTGGCCATCTCTGACCCAGAAGCTGAGGTTGTAGTTCCTAGTGCACTCTCTTCTTCCCCCTTGCTGCTCCTGAAGTTCCCTGTACCTTCTAGGGGACCCCTTTCTCTCATCCTCCATGCCAGTACTGGTTCTGAGACTCTCCCCTGGAAAGCAGAAAGCACACCTTCTCCACTGCCTGTTTCGACTCCTTCTCCATAGAGGAAGCAAGCACTGACCCTTTCTGTACAGTCATCTTTCTCTCATGAATGTAAAATCAGGTATCAAGTCATAGTCAACAGGATTCCGCTTACCCACATGTGCTTATGACATGGGTAAACAGAAAACAAAATATATAAAGTATCAAAAGTATGTGAAAGGAGGCAATGCTCACGCACGAGGAAGGTGCTGCGTGTTATCTTAAATGATAAACTTAAATTTGCCAGGAAAAGAAACTGTGGCCCTATGGGCTCAGATGTTAACAGGCAGCACTGCTCTTCCAAGGGATGGAGCTCAGTAACGTGAGGTAGAGGTAAGATAGATAACCAGAGAGAAGCTGCAGAAGAAGTCAAATGAGAAACCAGTGAAGGTTTGCGCTAAGTCAAGCAATGCAGTCAAAAGGGGAGGAGCCACGTTGGAGGACAAATCCAGGTTGTCACGTGAGAGCTGAAAGAGCATGAATTATTATTGTCTTTGAACAAGCACAAAATAAAAATAAATGAGGAGGAATATAGGGTATGAAGAGTAGACAACGGCTCCACAGGCCTCACAGGCTGCAAGGGCGGGAGGCTCCGAGGGCTCTGAGGGCTCCGAGGGCTTCCAGGGCTCCAAGGGTTCCACGATGTCCACAGCTCCATGCCCTTCCCTTGTCATCTCCTAATTGGTCTTCTATTCTGTTTCCGGTGTAACCATTCCTCCATCTGCTTTCTGTCCTCCGGATGTTTACTAAAATATTTTGTGTGCTTAGAAAACCCCTCTGCCTTTTTCTCCATTATATGTATTTACTTGTTGCCTTCTCATTTTAACCTTCTCCTGGGCAGAAGCTGCGTTTAAGTTAGCAGACGTCAGCTGCCATCTTGCGCTGATAAACCAGGTAGCCAGGGAAGCAAACTTAGACTTATTTTCAGCCTGACACCTAATTCTGGGAGTTCTCAATTGTGTCTTTCATAGTGTTGCAAATATTTCCTGGTTTCAGTGTCTCCAGAAGGAGGGGTTATTACACACTCCTAAGAACCGGATAGAAATGGCAGCAGCCACAGTCAGTTATTACAGACATCGCTCTGCTCAAGGGTTCTTTTGATCTGAGGATGGCACTGACTTGCTGTTTTGTTTTTACTTGCCAATAGAACGTATATTTATTTCTCCGAACATACGGCTATTTTAAAAGACATTTTAGTATTTAGATTCAGTAGCCCAGTTATTGTGGTTCAGATTATACAGGAGCGTTCAGAAACGTAATGTTGCATCTATGTTTCTTTTCTATCGTTTGATTTGAGTAAGAGCAGCAGCCTGCCCATTTCCGTTTCAGTTTGCTGATGTCCACTTCAAGGTGCTTCCCATTTCCTCAGAACAAAGCGTTTCCTGGGCCCAGGGATGGTGGTTAGTGACCATGTGGTAGGGGAAAGGCCAGGAGCAGAAGCAAAATGGACAAGAAACACCTGGAAACCTCTGCAGAAAGCTGTAGAAATGAAAGCATGCAGCACGGAAGGGAGCAAGAGCCTGACTAAGGTTTGACATACAACACCACAGAGTATTCTGGGAGTTCGGAATTGTGTCGCCTAGGCAACAATGTTTCAAAGAAACACATATTTTCTTGTTTCTGGCCTCTCCAGAAGGAAGATCTATCACATTCATAAGAACTGAATGCAGCCGTTAACAGTCAGTCAGTTAACCTAGACGTCTCCCTGCTCAAAGGCTCCTTTTGACCTCAGGATGGCACAGACTTTCTGTTTTGTTGATTTAGTTTTCTAATGTCTGACAGCCAGTTTGAGAACTCTGGTCCAGACCAGTTGGAAACCATAGTACTCTCTCCACATCCACAACAAGGAGTCCAGGGATTCATGATGTTCAGTTGCTGTCCAGAATAATTCTCCACTATTTTGTGAAATTGCCTCTCCAATTTCTCAGTATCTCCAACAGCAACAGAACCTTATGTGCCAAGACACAATAGTTTCCTGCCGGATACCACCAAAGGAAAATAATGGCACCATGAATATTCACATAGGAAAATATGAATTTCTTCTTTGTAGATACTGTCCAAGCACCTTAGAAACCACATTCACTTCCAAGATTTCCACAGTCACCAACAAGTGTGTCCTACCAGCATTAGCAGCTCCTACTGACAGAACAATGGACTACAAGCCCTGCACCTGGACAAAGAGATGATATTTTCCCCCCAAATCCCCAGACTCTTCACTGACAGATAACTGATATCACACTGAGTGATAAAATGCTCTAGAAAAAGCTGTTTATGTGGAAATGATTTGTTCTGGCTCGTGGTTGAAGGTACAGCCCATCATGAAGTCTGAGAGCCGAGGCAAGAGAAACTTGAAGCAGGTGGTCCTAGGACCACAGAATCAGGAAGAGAGTGACGTCTGCATACTGCTGCTCAGCTCTCCTAATCCATTTGTGAATTGGAGAATCCGATCTAGGGGATAGCACCACCCACGGTGGGCAGTTCTTCCCACCTCCATTTTAAAAAATGATTTTTTTCCCACAGGCATTTGGAGAAGTCTGTCTCTCAGATGATTTTGGATTCTGTCAAGTTGGCGAGAGCAAGCATTGCAGATAAAGGCTCCTTCAGTGATTTATAGTGACGGAGGTGAGCGTCAGGGACCCTCGCAGCAAAGACAGGCCTTCAATGAGTAGACACGAATTTTTGTATAGAGCTCTTTTGATCGCAATTATCACCTTAGTTTCCTTGACCAGTAGTTACAACTTCTAAACTCATTGCCAGTCTTATTAAGAAAAACTTCTTCATGTTTATGTGTTGTTTGTTAAAAAGCACACATTCCCTCATCAAAAAATAGACACAGAAAAGATAGACGTGTGTGGGGTCTCAGTGACAGACTTCATAGCTTTTTTTAAAATGTATTTTTAATTACTTGAGAATTTCATATATTTCATATTCATTTAATTTCTATTATGCCAATCCCCACACTCTTCCTCTTAACTCCTTCCAGATCCATCTTCAAGCCCCCCCCCCACCCATACTCAATTTGAGTCTCTTCAGATTTTTTTAATTGATGTTGCTAGGGAATTTTTATTTTATTTTATTTTATTTTATTTTATTTTATTTTATTTTATTTTATTTTATTTTATTTTATTTTATTTATTTATTTATTTATTTATTGTCTAACTAGACCAGTTTATTCTGCCCAAATACGCTTGGGTAAAGAAACATCCACTGGTGCCTGTCCACTCTACCAAGACCCATAACCACTCAAGAGAACCAATTCTCCCTCTTCTAGAGGCTGTCAACTGTTCGAAGTTCCTCACCCAGATATAGACCCTCATGATACCCTTCCCTCCACTTTTTTCTGAAATGTCGACTGGCTTGATACCATGCAGGCTTTTTACAAGTAACCATAGCTGATATGGGTTCATAAGTATAGTGGTTCTGCCATGTTCAGATGGTGCCATGGATATTCACATAGGTAACTATGAATTTCCTCAACCTCTGGCTCTTACAATTTTTCCACACCCACTTCTGCAATAGTCCCTGAGCCTTGACATCTGGAGGTTGGAAAACAGATGACCCATTTGCAGCAGGGCATACCTCTAACACTTGTTCTCTGCAATTGTCTGCATTAACTACCATCCGCTACACAAAGAAACTTCTTTTATAAGGTCTAATGGCTACACTAAGCAAAAAGATACAAATTTATGGAAAAGTTTGATGCTTTAGTAGAATAAAATAGCAAGTTCACACCTTGGGGAGATGAGCTAGCTAACCATGAGTTTTTCAGTAACTGGGATGTGTTTCTTCCTGTGGAGCAGGCCTTGAATGTGATAAGAAAGTAATTGGTTAGCTCCATAATATTTGTGCCACTGTGGCAATGTGAGAATATCTGTCCATGCTAATCACTATTGTGCCTCACAGAGGACAGTTGGATAAGAAGATTCATTCAAGGTAATGCTCTTAAGAATGGTCCCTGTGGTGGTTTGAATAAGAATGGTCCCCATAGGCTCATATATTTGAATATTTAGACATCAAGGAGTGACACTATTTGAGGACTAGAAGGATTAGGAGGTGTGACCTTGATGGAGGAAATGTGAGAGTAGGCTTTGAGATTTCAAGTGCTCTTGCCAGACCAGTCCCAACCCTGCCTCTCTGTCTCTCTGTCTCTGTATCTGTTCATCTCTCTCTCTCTCTCTCTCTCTCTCTCTCTCTCTCTCGATATATATATATATATATATATATATATATATATATATATATATATATATATATATATATCTTTGCCTGTATATCAGGCTGTAGGTGTCCACTGATGCTCCAGCACCATAAGTCCTGCCCTGCTCCTGCCATAATGATAATAGACTAAACCTCTGAACTGTAAGCAAGCCCCCAATTAAGTGTTTTTTTCTGTAAGAGTTACCTATGTCATGGTGCCTCTTCACAGTGATAGAAAAGTGACTAAGACAGTGTTAGACACACTGCCATATCTCAATAGGTAGAATTAGTGCTGAGGACAGCTGTGGTTCTCTAGTTTACCATGTTAATTCTCTTATAAAGATTTCAGCGTCTTTTCTTTTCTTTTTTTTATTCAATAAATTTTTATTTACATTTCAAATGATTTCCCCTTTTCTAGACCCCCCACTCCCCGAAGGTCCCATCAGCCCCCTGCCCTCCCCCTGTTTTCCCACCCAACCCTTCCCACTTCCCCGTTCTGGTTTTGTCCTATACTGCTTCACTGAGTCTTTCCAGAACAAGGGGCCACTCCTCCGTTCTTCTTGTACCTCATTTGATGTGTGGATTATGTTTTTGGTATTCCAGTTTTCTAGGTTAATATACACTTATTAGTGAGTGCATACCATGATTCATCTTTTGAGTCTGGGTTACCTCACTTAGTATGATGTTCTCTAGCTCCATCCATTTGCCTAAGAATTTCATAAATTCATTGTTTCTAATGGCTGAATAGTACTCCATTGTGTAGATATACCACATTTTTTGCATCCACTCTTCTGTTGAGGGATATCTGGGTTCTTTCCAGTTTCTGACAATTATAAATAGGGCTGCTATGAACATAGTGGAGCATGTATCTTTATTACATGCTGGGGAATCTTCTGGGTATATGCCCAGGAGTGGTATAGAAGGATCTTCTGGAAGTGAGGTGCCCAGTTTTCGGAGGAACCGCCAGACTGATTTCCAGAGTGATTGTACCAATTTGCAACCCCACCAGCAGTAGAGGAGTGTTCCTCTTTCTCCACATTCTTGCCAACACCTGCTGTCTCCTGAATTTTTAATCTTAGCCATTCTGACTGGTGTAAGGTGAAATCTCAGGGTTGTTTTGATTTGCATTTCCCTAATGACTAATGAAGTCTCCCCCAATCACACAATTAGCACTTATTGTAACAAAGTAAGACCTTAAATATGCACTGAGGAAGTGAGTGGATGAGCGGATCCTTGGGGAACATGGAATGTTCTGGAACAGTGTTAAAGAGAAGTGCTGAATCTGTGCTCCCAGAGAACAGACTGTGGCAGAAATAAAGCAAGGACATTTGCTGCCGGGGAAACTACTGAAATTAAGCCTTCACTTTATATAAGGAAAACTGTAATCCCAAAAACCTGTGAGAAGAGAGAACACTGGGTGGGACCAAGTGATGTCTTAGAGTCCTTCTCCAAGCTCAGTCTCCACATTTCCCCAGCACTCACTGCAAAGGGGTTGATGGCAGTCTGGAACAGATGCAAGCAATGTTTCAATGGGGTTTCCAGAAAATTCTAGATGTCACAGTGTAAGAAACACACAAAACTAAAGCCTAGTCTCATCATTTTCATCTGTCTGCAGAGAACATGTACTTTCTAACCTGTCTTAATTTAGATTGTCAATAAACACAAACCACATGCGCGTTGGTTGGTTGAGAAATTGGACCTCACCAGAGAAACGTGGGTTATTTGAAAATAAATGGAGCTTGAAGCGCCCTTTGGTCACTACCTCTTCGTACAGCTGTCTATGACTGAATTTTCCATCAAGTCATATGTAGCTACTGAATGAGGGCTTGGTTCAGCAGCCATAGTGCAGCTCTGAGATAGGCTCAGATGTGACCTGCCTCAGAAAGGTGAGTCCCTCAAGTCCTTGCTGCCACAGCAAAAATTCTTCCACAGTTTGATAAGACCTGGTCCGTTAGCACATAAGCCCCTTAGTGCAGCTGGGCTTTTATTCCTGAGTCCCACTACCAAAAATGGAAAAGAAAGAAATGAAGGAAATGAAAAAAAAAAGAATAAAACAGAGTAGTGGGGTGGGGCAGACATAATATAAATAAAAACACGGTAATACATCCACAGCTCTGAATGTCCACAGCTTCTCAGTTGTGCTGGGCCTTCGTTAAAGTGCTCAGCATGTGGTTTCAATTCCAGCAACAAGGCACATTTGTTCAAGAGCCCACTGACTGCTCACTTCGGTCTTCAGTGTGCTAAGAAATGCCACAGCCTAGGATTCGCCTTCAGGGGTCAAGTGTCTGGCATGTGGCTGCTACGTTTATGGTCCATATAATCTTCCAGCCTCTCCAAGCTGCAGACCTGGGATCTTTGATGTCAAAAAGACCTTTGTATATGTAATAGGTATGTAGCATATATATACCAAACATACAAACTGGAGAAAAGTAAGCACAAACAAGTTGTAGACATAAAATGACTGATTCCCTTGCTCCTTCTAGACTGACTGACACACGGCAGCCACAAGGCTTTGCTTTCCAAAATGTAAACACCAAGTTGGTCACCTTCAACTGGCCTGTGCTTTGAGACTTCATTCCCCACACCGAAGGATTATATAACCTGGTGGAATCTCGCAGCAAAATCTGATACCGTTTGGTATTTATAGAAACGTTAATGTTCATTATTCTTATTATTTCAACAGCCATGACGTACAGTCCCCTCACTTTTAGCTGTAGCCCCTTTAAAAGGACACAAAAAGCTGAAAGAAAACCCTTGATCCCACCCCCTTCTTGATGATGTAATGGGGTTGCCGTGTAATTTCCCAGAATCACTATAAGGACTTGGGAAGTTTTGTTCCTTGGGACTGACTTGTATTTTGGTGGCTTCTTTGAAACACTGTCTCCTTCCACAGTTTCTCTTCACTATAAGGGAACATGGAGTCAGAGGAAGACATCGAATCCAGCTACAGACCAGAAGGTCTACGTCTCAACTCCTGCTTTACCACTGGCCAGCCACAGTAGCTCATTAACCCCATCAGAATCTCCTGTGCTTACTTAAGCTAACTCGCACTGATTCTTCCTCACAGAGGAAGTCTAAAGACAAAGTTAGACAATGAGCACACACACCACGCGCTCGATAATTCACAATGGTCCCCAGCACTAAAGACTGAGGTTGGTCTTTTGAGGCAACCAGACAAAAGAAGAAAAATAACAAGAATTTCAGAATGCTAGCCACAACAACAGAAGTCTATGTGGGGAAAGGATTCTACTTAACACCATAGTAGAAAGTCAGCCTCTGGGCTCTCTTCTGCTCCTGCATTAAGTCCTGTTGTGCCCACAAGATTGCTGCACTGACTACCATCCCGCGATACTCCATGGCTTCAGAGAAAGCAGCTCTTGTGAGATATCCTGTCCCTGGCTGGCAAAGAACTACCTTGGAGATTTCATCTCAAGCCAAACTGTTCACAACAGCATTAAAAATTAAAAGGGAATTCCCCACCATTGCAATCTGTCTGCAAAGTAACCTCATCATCAATTAACTCTCAGTCCATATGCATCTGAGTAAGACTCAAGACTCTTAACCACACAGAGGGAAGAAGGATCCTGTGCTTGCTAGGTATATTCTTTTTCTGTTTTGCTACTTGATACAAGTTGGAAAGGAGAATCTCAACTGTGAAAATGGCCCTGTCAAGTCGGCCAGTGGACAAGCTTGTTACACTTTTTTTATTATTGATAATTGATCCAGGAAGGCTCAGAACACCACAGGTGTTACCGCCGAGTTCTACAAGAATGCAGACTGAGCAAACCATGAGGAGCAAGCCAGTACGCAGCACTCCTCCAGGGCCTCTGCATCAGCTCTGCCTCCGGGTTCCTGCCCCATTTCAGCTCCTGCCCTGACTTCTTTTGGTCATGGGATGTGATACAGAAGTAGAAGAGAAACAAACCTTTTCCTCCTCAAGTTGTCTTTGGGCCTTGGTGCTTTACCAGAGTGATAAAGACCCTAGCTAAGACAAACCCAAACCAAATCCTGTTTCTTCTTCCATTTTTAGTCTACCAATTTGTCAAAAAATTAAGCTTAGCAGGTGAAGGCACTTGGGGCCCAATAGAGCCAACCCAAATTCTATTTATAAGATTCATGTAATAACAGAGAGAACCAAATCCACAAAGTTGCTCTCTGATCTCCATATGAGTATTATATCATATATTTATACAGAATACACAATATACACACACACACCAATAAGTAAATAAATAAGTTTTAAGATAGAGCATTCTCTGAGATTTCTCCACTCAAATCCTATATATTTTTTCCTCAAATAATTAGCATATTCACAGTGAGCTGTTCAGCTTTCAATGGGTCAACTTTTCACAAAAATATGAGAAAGGGTGAGATTTGGCTTCATTCCCAAGACAGGTCACAGGAATGGAGGTCACATTTACAGGAAAAAATTAACAGTGCCATAGTCTGTCTTGTTTCCGATCAGGATGATTAAGCCTGAAGGTAACTTGACAAACGGACGAATCCGGAAAGAATCAGCAATGCCCTCTCTGAGTGTCTGTGAGGATGTTTGCACAAACACTTAGATCATGACCTCTATTGTGAAGAATGTACCTACTGGAGGATTCCATTTCTTTAATTCATAATTGACAAGTAATGTAATCATGCGAAATGGAGCCTGTTTCCAAGAAACAAGTCACTAGAAACATGTCTTTTGAAACACTAACCTCTTCTGTGACTGTTCTCCTTCTCTTCCTTTCTGCCCTGACATGCTCTACTCTGCCTTCTACCATCATGGCTGACGCCTTACACTACACCAACTGAGCCACAAGCCTTGATCTACAGTTGTGACCCGCCTGTAAGAAATGTTTTCTCCTCTTCTGTCCAACTAGTAAATGTGTCTAATTAAATCTAAAGAATTCAACCCTATTTTTTTCTTATTCCTTACTCTGTCCAGGGTCTGGACTCAGTTCTCATAAACTATTAGTAAAGCACCACAGAGTTTTCCTGCTAAAAGTCTAATTAGAACCCATCCTAATTCATAAGCTATGCCACTGGACCCTGAAATGTTACTAAAATCCTGTGTAATCTCATGACATTAGAATCAGTGGATGAAGCCTCTGCCTTTATCAGGAGAAATATCTTACAGCATTACATACCTAACTCAATATAAATGAATGAATTAAAATTAACCATCCAATCAGCAAGCCAAAAACTAACAAAGTAAACTGAAATAAAACCCAAGGAATTGATAGCATTAAAAGTAGAAAATGGATTATTCACTGAGAAGTATAACAAGTAATATTACATATGGTTCTTTAAAACAAGCCAATAAATAGACAAAGCCTAATTAATTAAAAATAAGAACCTACATACGCAGTAAATCAAAAATAATTGACAAAATAACTGGCAAAAAACTGGCAAAAATAACTGGCAAAAGGTCATTCAATTAGTTTCAATAAGCATATGATAAGAAATGGGGTCTGTTTCTACTAAGCTTAAAAAATTCACTGAAGGCTGGAGAGATGACTCAGCAATTAAGAGCACTGGCTGCTCTTTCAGAGGTCACGAGTTCAATTCCCACCAATCACATGGTGGCTCATAGTCATCTATAATGGATCTGATGCCCTCTTCTTTCATGCAAATACTGCAGTCATATGAATAAAATTACATAAACAAATAAATCTAAAAAAAAGAACCTCACTGAAATAGCAATTAATTTTGCCACCTAGACACAAAAACCAACATCTTACTTATATAACTGTTCATAGACCTAAAATATAAAAATCATGATATCAATGAAATTCAACAGACAAAAAGCCATGGAGTGTAGCAGAGACCATACACAAAGAAGAATGAAGTAATAAACTACACACACACACACAAAGACCAGATATCAATATTATGCAACCAACCTAACTATACTTCAAAGAAGTGGAAAAATAAGGCAAAACGTCTAAAAACTATAAAAAACAACATAAGAAACAAAATAGTACGTAAAACCTATTTTTAAAACTACTCAGAAAAATGATGGGCAGCCAAATGCTAACTAAATACCAGTGAACAATTCTTCTTGTCCTCTGAGACTGTAAGCATTGCCAGTTTAGTGGGAAGATCCTGACAGAAGGCTTGAGGAGAAACAAGGGTCCAGATTCAAACACAGATTAACAAGAACAAAAGGCAGATATAAGAGTCCCATGACAAGGAGCAGGACATTGACCTGAGAACCTTCTATCATCCCTGACTAGTGCCATCTTAGAGGATATCAACTCCAATGCTCATATCTCACTGATTGTTTAAACATATGACTGAAACTAGAATATCTGCATTCTAAGACCTTGACATTATAATTAATCTTGAATTTAAGGAGTATCAATTGTCTCTAAACACTTGGGTGAAAGAAGCAAGTGTTCTGTAGCAGTGAGAGATTGCAGACCACACATTGTTCCGATGTAATCTTTCCCTGGGTTAAAACAGAAAAGTCAGAAAATGTTTGTGGCTGACAAAATTATATGGTCTACCCTCCTGTTGTCATCCACATCTGATCCCTTCCTTTTGCTCTTTGGAGCTGTGCTTATTGAACTGTGGTCCACCCTTGTAGCTTCATCTCTTCCTCAGCCTCATCCACGCTTGCTGTGAACTGTGGTCCACCTGCCCGGCTCCATCTATGTCTCCACCTCATCCCAGCTTGCTCAACTGTGGCCCATAAAATTTTGTGCATTCATGTCATCTGCCTATAATCAAAGATGGCTGTTTCCAGTAAGCATATTCTTCATGCGCTCCCATGTATGTGCTCCCATGTATGAGGGCTCACCAGGGAATCCAGTCTCCAGCTCAGTGTCACAAAGTGAATCTGACCACAGTGGCACTACTCTCTATTTGATCTTGTGAGCCTGGTGTCTTACCACATTCCAGCCCCTGGCAAACAATGCTATGACATTCCTGTCCTCAGGTCATTTCTCACCTCCCTCTGTTCCTTCATCTCTCGTTCATCCGCTTTAGTCACCTGTGTTTTCCAGATCCTCAGATCTCTGGTTTAATTTTATTTTGCAGTGTTTTGCTAAAAGTTATCTTTGTATATTAAGCTTATTAACCAACTATAATTGGAAAAGTTGGATAGGCATTCTAACCTCTGAGAAACCTAATTTGAAGCCCCTTATTGTCACCATTAATCACACCCATTGAAAATTAGTTTTCTTAGCTCAAATGAATACATTTGAACTAACACACACATTCACATACTCACATACATACATATGACATGTATACACATGTACTCATCTGTACTCTAACTGCATAAATAACATTCTCATAATACACAAGAACACAAACTTGATGCCAAATCCTCCATCAGCATCGTTTTTACGATATATCCACTACCCAAATTTGTTGTGGACAGTGTAAGCTACCTGTAAATATTTCCTGAAAAATGGAGCAGTATATCCCTGGTGACCCTGTATTTATGTTTCCATGCACTTTAACATATGTGTTGAAGAGAAGATTTGTGTTATTTGAAAATTGGATAGAATGAAAAATAACATACTTACCAGACAGCCTGTGTGTTATTCAAAAGCAGGTAACTAATGACTACTGACAAGCAACACCACAGTCTGTGGACTGAACTTTCTGGTGAGTTTTTGCTGTATTCTGGATGCTGCTGAGACAGTCTGATAAAATCTGCTACACAGTGTTCTATGGAGAGAAATCCCCAACCATATATATATAGTATGCTCCCATAGCAAAAGGAAGAATCATAGTTAGTATAGAGGCTCTGAAATGTATGTATGCATATGAGTGTATGCAAATGTGTATTGAGGTATATGGAGGTGCCTACATATGAGGGTGTGTGCATGTAGGTGTACAGTGTACAGGTATAGATATATTCACGTATTGATGTATGTGAGGTGTTTGCAGGTGTTTGTGCATGTTTAGGTGTGTGTTTAGCAGCTGTGTGTGGGGAAGGGGAGTTGCACCAGGGTGAACAGAAAGCCTGAGGTATCAACAAACACCACAGGATTGTTTCCTTCCTAAGTGACTCCCCCTAACTTGTTAATTCCTGTTGTTGCTCTGGGTGGAACTGAAGGAGGAGGAAAATGTGGAAAGAAGGGGGGAAAAGGCAAGGAGGGCAGAAATGTCTAGTCTGAGCATCTCACTTTGACAAAGGAGCGCACCACCGCCATTAGACAACAGCATAACTTTAAGGGCAGTCCCAGCTAAGGGGTCCCCTTTCTTGAAAATCACTGCCTGAAAGATGGTGACTCCTGACCACTCAGCTGCTGGTTAGATGAGCACTGTGCATTAAGTCGCTGACTCCATAGCTGACATGGCTGGCGGCCTAAGGACAGCTACTGTGGGTCCAGGAACTCGGACCAGCTCTTCTGTGCGCTATGCTATGCCACGGTATGCGGAGGACTCCCTCGGGGATCATTCCTTCCACCACTGACATACATGTGCTTTTCAATCTCCACTGGGTTCTACTTTCGAGCCGTTGCTCAGTCCCCTTCCCATACTTCGTGGAAAATTAAGAACAAGTGCTGACCCCTGAAACCTTTGCTCGGGACGATCTTTCCTTGACCCTCGCTTCTCGTTTCAGTTTTCCACTTAGCAAGCCGCACCAGGCAGGCAAGTTCCAGGGTTCCCACCCCTGACACAGGCTGCACATGGCCAGGAAATGTGGGCCACGGTGCTTGAGGGCACTGTGCTCAACTGAGGTATCAGATAGCACATTTCCATCTGGATATAATTTATTTACTCTATCAGTACTTTATATTAAAGAAAGTGAACCAGTGTGAAAACTAAAAGGGAGACGTATTTTGGCTGCAGAATAACCTGGAAATTATTAAAGTCAAAAGCTTCTGGGTCAAAGGGCAGCAGCTTCGTGTTATTAGAATAATATGTTAATGTTTAAGTCATGTAACCTTGTAGGGTCTCTGAAACACCTGCGAGGAAAATGGTTTTCACACTGTTGAGATGGTAACGAATACGCAAGCTCACTGCTACTCCGGACTCTATTCATGCAACTGGGTTTTATGATCCGGTGAAACATAGCCTGACATGAATATAAAAACGACAGTAAAACAACGCCGTCCTTTCTCATTTCTCCATTTTCTCTCTGCACATGGCTGCTCCCCTCCCAGCTCCTCCTTACACCAGCTGCACTTGGTACAGCCATTGCTTAAGACCGAGTCCCAGGTGCCCTGAGATACAGTAGAAAACACGGCACCCCTGCAACACTAGCGTTCCAATTATTGCATAAGGTTGGCACTGTCGACTATATTCTGCCTGGGTCAAACAGTGTTTCAGAACCCTAAGCTGCATCTCCATAAGCAATATTTCTGGGTGTCTTTTTATACTTCACATCATTATCAGTCTTAGCACCCAAAAGTAAATATGCACACATGTGTCTCAAGATAGGAAAGGCCTGCATTTCTGAAAGTCCTAACATCACTAGTCCATCTGAAGATGGGACAAAGGGCATCTTTTATGCATAATTGATGTAATTATCTAACCTGACCTTTAGAAAGGTGAGCTCCATCAGATTGTGATAATTTGCATTTATTATTTTAGATGCAGATGTCAACTCTCTGGCACACTTATATGTACACGGGAGATCAGTTTAAATACTGGACATTCTAAAAAAAATAAAATCAAAGAAATAAACAACTTTTAAGTTAAATACAATCCTGCCTTTCAGAAATCACCCCATTGGTTCTTTTTTTTTAAAGTATTTTTAATTGGATATTTTCTTTATTTACATTTCAAATGTTATCCCTTTTCTATTTCCCCCCTTCCAGAAATCCTCTATCCCTTACTCCTTCCCCCTGCTTCTATGAGGGTGTTCCTCCACCCACCCACCCATTCCTGCCTCCCCACCCTCGATTCCCCGACACTGGGGCATCTATCGAGCCTTCATAGGACCTCTCCTCCCATTGATGCCTGACAAGGCAATCTTCTGCTATGAATGCAGCCAGAGCCATGTGTACTCTTTAGTTGGTGACTTAATCCCTGGGAGCTCTGGGAGGGTCTGGTTGGTTCATATTGTTGTTCTTCCTATGGGGCTGCAAACCCCTTCAGCTCCTTCAGTCTAAGTCCTCCATTGGGGATCCTGCATTCAGTCCAATGGTTGGTTGTGAATTCTTAAACAATTGTCTTACAGTGCGAATTTTGTCTCTTTAAAATTTAGATAATGAAGCTATGACCTCCAATGTAACTGTGTTTAGAGTTAAGAATACTTAAGAAGAAAATGGTTAAGTGAGGAGGGTCTTACTCTGATGATGCCTATAGAACCAAAATTAGATTTCATATGGCCACATATGCTGTACACACACACACACACACACACACACACATACACATATGCACACACACACATGATGTACATGTGCCAACACATATAAACATGCACACAAAACAAATAAAAGTAATAAAAATAGCTAATAATGACTGTCCCACAGTTTTCTTCAGAGTGAAAGGGGTCAGTGGAAGAAACAAAGTGGAATGCAGACCATGGCAAGATAAAAGGTACAGAGAGAAGGGAAGAGAGAAGTCTGCTCCAGCTCCCTGGTCCTGCTCTAGGAACAGACATACCCACAGGACTCCAGAGGCTGGCCCACTTGGTCCACGCTCGTCTTTCTCGGGGTTACGTCACACATTGAGCTCTCGCCTATACAAAGTAATAACTTCTTCTAAAAATATTTTATTTTTGGTTCTTAGCCTTCTAAAAACTCTTTACAGACATTACCTCATCCTTTCTCTTATAAGTAGGTAACCCTGATGACAGAGAGGCCCCAAAAGCTGTTTATGTAGATTCAGGGGTAGACGTGTGCCTGAGACCTCAAAGGTGTCAATCCTGTCTATTTGGAATGAAAGATGGGTGCACTCAACTTCAGTAAGTGCTACAAGCTCTTGTTCAAGTAGAAGAAAAATATCTCAGTGCCAGAATTTTAAAATGTAACAAAATAAAGCCATTTTGTTCACCAAAGAAGAGAAATAAGAAAATGCTATTTAGTGTACAGCTTCTACCTTCTAAAAGATTGCATTTTATAAAATGTAAATTGCATACTTTCTCAATGGAGGTATTCTTGTATTCTTGTGCATATCTAAAAAGTAAATGTGGGCATTTCTATTCTTGTTGAAATGTCTATAAGATACTTACACACACATGCACACACAGTCTTTCAGTCTCCTGTTGATGAGTTAAGCAGACAGTCTGAGCAGAGACTCTGCCCTGCCACTATAATGGGCTAGCTCCACCCACTGTTGAGAACCTCAGAGATAAAAGAACCTTTCTTCCACTCTGCTCACTCGACTGTTCATCCTATCCCATTTAGAGCTGGAGACACTAACTTTAGGACCTTACAAATGTCTGTACTCCTAACATGGGAAAATATGAACATTTTATTAACTTAGCAGAGGATTCCAGCTTAAACAGACTTTTCCCTCAGCTGAACATGTGTTTAAAAGATTATGGGAAAGGATTTTGAGCTTGAGTCTTCAATTCCATCGAAGAGTGGCTCCCTTGTGTATTGCTATACAGTGTAAAAGATCAGCTCTCCTTAGCTCCGTGTGGCCTTCAGGCCTCTGTCATGTACCGACCCCACGTAGGCAAATATGAATACCCAGAGCTGCAACCCACAGTAAGAAAGTCTTCCTAACCACAAACAAGAGGATAGGAGTATGCAAATATATCTTTAGGCAGAACAAAGAAAGACTCTTAAGACAAAGGGCAAATTTTATCTTCAAAATAGAGGGTTAGTCCATCTAAAAGGCTGGCTCCTGTGAAGCGCCTGGGCCAAGGCACCACTTAGAGATGACCTAGGTGATAGGAACTGGTTTACATCCATGTCCTCAAAAGAAAAATGTCTTTTCTCTGTTGATCACATCACTTCATCCTTAACAGAAAATTCCATATCCACAGGGGAAATCTCCTGAAACTCCCCATGCCATGAATTAGTTCAAATCCCTATTCAATTTCCTAAATAATTTCACAAAAAAACTTGAACACCATCCTTGGTAGCAATACTGTAGTGACCCAAGATGAAGAACCACACGTCATCCATCTCTTGCATGCATGCAGACCTATGTCTGCTTGTCCTCTTAAACACCTGGAGAGCTTCCTGGCTGTAGGGGAGTGTAGAAATTCACACACCTGGTCATGATCCTGACCAGTGCAATCATAGTAACTAAAAACTGCTCCATCTCCACAAAGCAACCATCTTGGCCAACTTAAGTATCAATTCAGCAGTTAAGAATGAAGATGTTGGTTCAGGAATTATCCTTTTTTTTTTAAGCATCCATTCATTATTCTCCCTTTCGTGTCACAGCTATTCCATACCAACCACCTTTCCTCAGTGGTATGCTCATATATCTGTAAATATAGAAAGAAAATAAAAGTGATAAATGATAAAAATAAAAATATAGAGAGAAAATAAAAATGACAATCCCAACAAAGTGAGGGGGACTGTGACACTCACATGTCTTGGTATCAATAATTAATGCACTCCCTAGATCACTTCGAGGACAGAAAATGGGCATAAAACAGGTTGTGTTGTATCTGTTATGTTTCCACCTGAGGGAAGGGTATAGCTTCAATATCAGAGACACTATCTAGATGAAACAGTCTACAGTCTGCGCCACTGTGTGTCCTCTTCTAAAGGTCCTCCCCTAAAGATAAAAAGCAATACAATAGATAAATTCATGCCAGGTTAGTGAGCAACTCAAATTCAAGATGGTCCATCTTAATTAACCTTACACATAAAGGCGATGCTTACAGCGCTCTCTAAACTTCACTCATCTTGGAGGATTCCTCTCATCAGTTCCAAACTGGAAGGAGAGCCAGAGTCCCAACAACATGGAATAGAGAACAAATGTGGCATTCAGCTAGAGAAGCAAACAATTAAAGAAGCCTTTATTCTCTATGAATTCTTACCTCTTTTCTGAAGGTTTTTCATGGCCTTTCTTCCTCCAACAACGGGTATTAGGAAACAAGCCTAGTAATGACTCCAGCTTTGAGACCTGACCTTGAGTGTCCGACTAGAAACACAACAAATCCTCCAGAGGTGGAATCTAACAGCCTACTTCTGCATAACCTGGTCCAGACTGTGTTTATAGATCTGAGCCATTAGGCAAGCCTACTTCTTCAAGGTACGACACAAGCAATGGTTGGAACCTATACTCTCTGTTGAAAGGACCATGGGCCAGCCACTGAGGAACAAGCCTGTAGCCCCAACTACTTGGAAGCTAGGACCAGACTGAAAATTGGAGAGTTCAAGGCCAGTATTAGCAAAATGGAGAGGTTATAAGGGGACAGAGAGAAAGAGACAGAAAAGTGAGGGAGGAAGGTTTGATTTATTTGAATGTTTTGAGAGAAACAGAGCGATAGGGAGACTTGTTTTATTGGAATGTCTTTTGTGCAAAAGCCATAATTACCGATTCAGTTGCAGATATGGCTAAGTTAATATCAGTGAATTCTCTCCCTGTCTTTATTTGCCCAATCAACCATCACTTATTCTTCTGTAATAATAATAATAATAATAAGCCCATGGCTACTTCTGATGGCTGTCTTAGAACCACTCGAACACTCTTTAACAAACCTAAATGCCTCTGCTCTTGTATAATAAATCAGAAGAATTTTGGTCTTTGAACTATTTATACTTTCAATGCAATGAATTATATAACACATAATTTTAAAGGAAAAGCAGTGAATGAAAAAGCAAAGAAAGATGTTTAAAGTAATGATTACATCATTTGACTTATAAATCTAAATAACAGTACATTATTTTATAACACTATTGAATTAAAGTATTGCAAAAATAACTAAAATATTGGCAAAAATACTGAGATTCTAAAAATATCACTCAGACTATTTCCGAAAATATAAGGCCATGTTTTAACAAAACTATAAATCCAAGCTCATGAGTCATTGCTCATTTATAACATGTGAAAGCAAACTTAAAGAAGAAGATATCAACTCAAAGACAAACTATGTTCTTCATAAAAGATTGGAGTGTAAACCAGCTTCAAGGTAGCCAGCTATGGTGGCACACAACTGTAATCTCAGTACTTGGGAGAGTGGAGCAGTAAGATAATAAATTCAAGACCAGCCTGGGCTACATGACAAAAACAACAGCATATGGACATCCATTATTGTTACCATTTTTTTTTTACTATTCTTATTGTTAATAATGCATTACATAATAGAAGGCTTTTTCCATCTCTCTAAATCTACATATTTATCTGGTATGTATTCAAGGAGTCCTGGCACCACACTGTGGTAAGGAGGGCATGGAAAACAGCCAAGAATCGCCATTTCTCACATGTAGTGGATGTGTGAGAAGCTCAACCTTCTTCAAGGGAAGAACTAAGAACTTCCTGCCCAGCGGTCAGAACAGTACTGACATAGAAGCATCTGATAGTCAGCTCTTTATGCTAGCCTCCACAGCAAGGAAAGAGCAGGCCATGTGCAGGCTCACTCCTACCCCACCACGGGTTAAAGGGCAAAACCATCACGCTTGTCCAACCTTCTTTAAAATGTTTAAATAAAACCGCCTAATACTAACTAACTCATAAACAAAAAAAAAAAAAACACAGCTGATTTAAAGTAGCCACTCAAAGACTATCAGCCCTAACTCTATACATGCCAACGGATTTTTACAATTAGAATGACTGTTTTGAGGTCATTAATCTTCTATAAAGTCTTTCTAATTTCACTGCCAGCTACATTAGTTAATTAGTTAGTTGGTTAATTAACTAGTTCATAGTTCTTGCTACTTCATTATCAACCTTCTGGCATTCATTGGGAAACAATGTTGCTATGCACAAAGTTCACATTGCAAAACATGCAACCCAGGTTAAAAAAAATGTACAAAAAGAATTTAATGTTTTCACTAAGTTTATGGATATTGTGTTAGGCTGCACGCATCGCTTTCATTGGCCAACCATGTCTGCATATGGTCCATCAGCCACAGTGTGGACACGCCTGTATGATTTTTGTGAGAGAGCTCCCACAGGCCTGGCAGGAATTTTAACAGGTCTGTATCTCAGTCTGATGATTGTACAATCATGACTCCTTACTTTCCTGTTTATAGATATTTTATCCAAGAAATCCCCATACGCCTGACTCCATGGTGGTATATCCTTCTTGGAAACACAAACTGTCTTGTTGTATAACGGTCAAACTAACCTGTAGAATGTCTCACCCAAATGTATAGGGGCTTAATTTGTGCTTGAATTCTCACTCCTTCTGAGCCCTTTACTGGCAAGAGTTCTAGTGTAGCTATTATACTGAAAGGCCACTATAATTGACTTCTCACAAAAACTCAACCTGGGACATAGATCCTCACTGAATGTCTAACTCTAAGAGTACCAGAGGACTGGAGCTAATATTAAAATTTAATACTGTGAAACATGACATGCCAGATTTTCAGGAAAAAGCCAAAGCTTCTCTGAAAGCACAAAGTTTCATGTATTCATCAAGAATAATCCTTAACAATGTCTTTGCAACTGAACTGAAAACAATGCTGGTAGTTCTAGCACTACAGAATTTGATTCTGATCAACCCTTGACATCAGGCATCTGACTAAGCAGCTTCAGCCAAACTGACCCAGATGGAAGACATTGTGGGACACAAATGGTGGCTGGTAGCTGCTGGAAAGTACGTTTCCCTCTCCCTGTCAATTCTGAATATTAATGATTCAATATAAGTTTAAACATTTGCATCATGGCCCCCAGAAGAGAAAGAAGTAAGACTAAATCACGGGAATGAGAGTGCCTCAACTCTGCCAAGGATTTAGTCAGACATAGATCCTGAGAGGAAAAGGCAGTAAAAACATATTGTTCTCTCTCTCTCTCTCTCTCTCTCTCTCTCTCTCTCTCTCTCTCTCTCTCTCTCTCTCTCTCTCTCTCTCTCTCTCTCTCTCCTGAGCTGCTTCACACCTTGGCCAGGAAAAAAGCCAAAAAGCAGAACCCAACAATTTATGTAACACCATGGAATTGATGGAAGGCAGGTATGATATATTAATATAGCACAGGGCCCCCAAATTGGGAAGGAATATGGCTCTCCCTTGGTTTCTTGTGCAGAGAGCAGCTTGCATTGCCAAAAAAATTAAATTTGAAGCTTCAAGAATGCACATATAAAATATGAACCAATGATATTAAACATCTTAAGTGGTAAATCTCCCCCACTCCATGAGAACTCAAGTGCATGAACTGTGCATGAGAGATCACTTTGAGAATGTCCTTTGGAATCAGATCATCATTTCCATCCCAATTTTTTACTTTAAAACTTCATACTGGGACTAAAATGTAAGAAAAAATTGATACAAGGACTTCCCACTGTTACAGTAATCATTAGAACCAGGAGACAGTTAAGGAACTGGATAGAGGCATTTAGTGATTTATGATTTCATTGCTAATCATAATTATATGATGTCCTTTTAAATCCCAAAACAAATATTTCTTTCTGCATAAGTTTGATTCAACTAGGATAAAAATTTACTTTTAAAAAAGAAACTAAGATCAAATAGAAACTAATAGTTGCCTTACAATATTAAAAAACAACAACAACATTGATTTAGAGGACAAGACTGTAGACTTCTTCTGGAAGAAGCTTCCAGAATAACCCATAAGATGTCCTCTTACCATTTACTAGGCAGCTCTAAAGCCTTTCTCAGATTTTTAGGGAGTTTTGAGGACACCCCACCCATTTCCACTATAAAAAATTTGTTTAAGTTATGTATTGCTGTGTTAGAAATTACCTAAATATATTCAGTATTTTACATGGCAAGCATTTATTATCTGATGGCATCTGGAGCCAGTTATTCAGAATCATCTGGGCAGTGGATGTGGCTCAAGTTCTTCCCCAGAATACACTGAAGATATGAGACTGGAAATGTAGTCCACTGGAAATGAAGGCCTAACAGGGGCTAGAGATACATCACAAACCTTGGAATATAATCTAAAGACATTACAGACTATTGGGTTTATAACATCAAATTATAACTCACTAATGGTTTTAGCCTTATCATGGCCAACAGTACATGCTGCAAGAAAACCCTGGAAATACAGTATGTTAACCTTCAAGTTGAAGCAACCACTGCTTCAAAACATAAAGCCTCACTACAACAACATTAAATGATACGATTTTTAAATAAAATGTCAGTGACACCAAGCTTCTGCAAGAATGCAGAATGATGAGCGCTCTCACACATTGTGGGATATGATGTGAAAATTATACAATCACTTTAGAAAATAATCTAGCAGCCTTTAATAAAAAATTTTAATTTTCTTAAAATTATTTATGAAAATCTAACAATCTAATAGTCTTGATAAGCAGGCATTGCTGTATAATGAAGCAAGTTACTCTTAGGTGTTTGTACAAATACAAGAAAAATGTGTGTTCACAATGAAACAGATAGAGGGGTGTGTATAGTATCTCAGTTCATTGTCTTATTTTATGCATACAGACTCTAGAATGATACTCAGCAATACAAATGGGCTAACTGTTGATAAATTGAGCAGTGTGAAGGAATGTCAATAAAGTGATGAAATATGAACATCCAAGTCAAAACTCCACATACTGGAATTGGGGGGGGGCTTTGTTTGTCAAGTACAAACCCCTAGACTCAATAACCAACACAAAGAAGATATATAGTGAGCAAGGGTTCATCTAACAGTCACTCTAGAAGTACAAAACTATAGACAGAAAACAGAAAGCCAGAAGGCATGTAAGTGCTGAAAGGACTTGTGTGGGAGGGAACTCCATGTAGTGTTGATCCTACAGCTTTGTAGGTTTTTCTGTTAAAAGTAGTCACTAAAAGTGAGTTTCACTGCATATAACTTGCAACTTAAATAACATTGAAATCTGCCCACCCCTGCTAACTTCTCTTAAATGCACAGTAGGGACATATATACTGAACACTGTCATACAGCTGGGTTAAATAGCAGAACGGACAAAGACTGAGCATCAGCCAGCTGGTTCTAGCCTTGTCTACCTCTTCTTCACCCAAGAAGCTGTTTTTCATCATCGATGCAGTAATTTTCACTGGCTGAATTGAGCATTCAGTGAGCATACCTTAGATCTCTGCTTAACTTACACAACACTGTAGGCCATCTTTCCTATGAAGAAAGTGAAAAAAAATATGCATGCAGCCAGTCAAACTTTCATTCGTCATGCAAAGAAAATGGAAGAACACCACCTTCAAAATGCTCCTGGCTCACAAAATTAACCACAGCTATTGATGAAAACGAGTTCAAATCCACAGGAAAACCACGAAGCTGGCAACTTAAGAGTACTCTGTCTTCCCAAACAAGTTCTAATCATCATCCCTCAAGAGCTCAAGGCCAAAGCTAACATACCATCCACCCTTGGCTCAAACTTTGCCCTGGTTTCTGTCCACCCCTCTGGCATCTTCTAGAGGCCGTGGTCACACTTGTCCCTAATAAACCAGTGAACCACTAAGCAGCCTGTATTGAAGGATAGAATGTAATAATCGAAAAGTCAGAATGCCAACAGAAAGAGAAAACTATATCCTCTCAAATAATTTATAAATGATTATACATCAGCAAAGAAAAATGTAGTTGCTAGTAAGACAGTGTGGCTGGAAACTTGGATGTAGCTGGTGGTGTGAAATAAAGAAGATGGCAGTTTCCTCCGCCTCGACATCCATGTCTCCGGCTCCCTGACCACCATTTGTACATTAAAGCAGGGTATCAGGTTCCCTTGTCAATCTGTTTCAAGAATTTCCTCCTAAGACAAGACGTTCTAATATTGAGGCTCATACCTTGTAAAGGAGGCTGGTTGACCTCTGTCATGCTTCCCTCTCCCAGTCTTTCATTGGGATTTGGCACCAATGTTTCAAAAATGTGTTCTCAATTGTTGACACAGGAATTTTCTTTCCTAGTAATAACATCTCAGTGGTAGACCGTTGCCTCTCCCGGAGGCTGATTCATAAAACGTCTTCCTTTCTATCACTCTCTTCAGCTTTTCGATAGTGTAAACCTTCAGATTCCTATGTACATGAAGTCAATTAGCTAAAGCATCTCAAAACCCTCATAGAAACCATCCCATCACCATTAGATGATCGAAGATACTTCTCGTATGAGGACAGCATGTTTCTAGACTCTATGCAGTCATAGGTATGCTAATATCCTGCAATGTGCTCTTTAAAATGAAATTCCTTCTATCCTAGTTTCCTGTCTGATAAATCACTGACCAAAAGCAACTTGAGGGAGGGAGGGATGTATTCTCCTGTGAAGGGTAAGGCCTGTCTCTGACATCAGATCAGGAATTTGGGCTTCTGCGCTTCTTCATGACCAGGTAGATATCCTCCACATAGTGCAATGCTCTCTTTCATTGAGTCATGGATGCCTTTCTAAGGTGTCACTTACATAAAATCACATATCTCCAAGTGTTTTGAATCCAGTTTCTCTCATACAGAAAAAGAAGAACATGCTTTTGAGATTTATGCTGTTGTGTGTACTGTGGCATGACTTCTATGGGTGAGTATCTGATTACCTGGAAATAGCAATTTGTCTATGCCAATTCCCTATTTCATTTATACTGGGGTATTTCTGCTTTGGGGCTGTTTTAGTGTTTTAGTGGCCTTAAATATTTGCGTAAGAGTATTTGCATGAGCATATACTTTCCTCTTTCTAGAGTAAATGAAGAAATCATCAGGATATAGGATGAGTGTCTCTGTGCTAAGATCAGTATGCTAGTAGGTGGTTTGTTATTTTTCACTGTGGTTTTAAATATCTCTAAGAACCATGTTTATTGCTTAACTGTCACAGCATACCTTTCAGACAAATTGTCCAAACATTTAGCCTACCCATTTATTTGGGTTTTATTATTGCTTCTTAAATTGAAAGGATTTGAGACCATATAACATTTAGCCCTCCTTTAAATGTATGCATTATTAATATTTCCTCCTAAAAATATTCACATATTTTATATGCCTTTCAGTAAAGAAAATTATTTTTAACTAAGCTGAATTTACCATTTTTCATTTATGGATCTTACATTTGATACATTTCCCACTCTACCTACCCATAAAATGCCTAACACTAGAACAAAAAGACTTTTTTCTCCATTTCCTTCTAGAAAATTTAGCACTTATACTTATATTCATACTCATATATGACAAGTTGCATTTTGCAAATGCATAGCATGTCATTTTAACAGCACATATCATATATTATCCCTTTCCCATTAGGTTACATACATTCAGGGATAAAAAACAATTTCATTTCTATATTATCCTTTTCTTTTATTCCCACATGTGAACTTCCATCCATGATATACTGTCTTCCCAACTTAGCTTTTTAGAAACTATTTAGGCAATATTTATTCTCTGACTGGTCCCCTTTCTTCAACATTGTTTTAACTACAAATATACATTGCATTTTCAAGTACATTTTAGAATCAAGTTGGTAATTTCTATTTAAAAAAATACAAACCCTAATTGGGCATTGCCTTTGTAGTGGCACTTGAAGAAAATACTTGTAATTTTGTTGACTTGTTTGATGGGATTTTTCTGGAAATGCTGGAGTATGTGGCTGTTTGCAGGATGCTTCAGTTCAAATGGGTGAAAACCAAGCCAGATGTGCATGGGAAGCCAAGGCCCTGGGCATGTCTTCAAGAAATGGAACTTGTGGGCATGAACACCACTGGGCATATCCTCACCCCTCCTCCCCAAGCCTTGGTTCACCGGGTGATGAGAATTCACACAGCCAGTTACAGAAAGCAGAAACATAGAGAGGAAAAGCAATTGGTACTGGGAGTGACCAAAACATGTCAGGAGCCAAGGCCCAGGGAAAGTTAAGTCACCAAGAGAAATTCAGCCCCTTTTAGCATAATCTAAGAATTTCCATGCTGTAGAACTGTAGCAGGAATGAAGAAAACATTCCCTGGAGGTAGAGAATACACAATACATCCCCAACATTTGAGTATTGGAATTCAAAAATTTAACCTAATTATTTAAATAACTGGAGTTCCCAAAGTATAATATTCACTGAAACTTTGACCAGAGTATTCTTTTACCATCCTTATTAAGATCCTCTGAGTTCTAGAAGATCAGCTAGAATTAATACTGAAAGTAGTCACATTTGGGAAACGTGGGCAAAGTGTTTGTCACACAAGTGTGAGGGACCTGATTTTGAATTCCAATGGAATAGCCAATGGAATCTCACAATAATCCATGTATTAACAATCTGCTGAATCAAAAGAGCATCAGCTCCTTGCCCCTCAGCCCATCTTTTGTCACATCTCAAAAGAAAGCTTCCCTTTCCATGTTGGATCATGTGTTAGCATCTCATTAGGTGAAGCTCATGGGAAGGATGAAGTGTCAACTGCTCTGCTCTTGGATGGCTGAGAATCCGAGTTTTTCTCAGGACCAGACCAACCTGGCACAGGCTCCATCCACTGTGGGAACATCCAGGGGGACTTGATGTGAGCATTCAGAAAGCCTGGGGCCTCTTGAAATAGGAAGGCTCCAATGGAGAAGTTATATCTAAAGATGCAGAAAATGCTACTATTTGGTCTAGATAATAACAAGATTAAAAATAAGTCCACTAAATATTCCTCTTTTTATGTAAGTATACAAACATGTACAACATTTTATGGTATTAATTCAAAGAACATTACTCATCCTCTATTTTTATCCCTGATTTCTCTGTAAATTCAGACTAAGACCATTTCTGTAAAACAGCTATCTCCACCTTTCACTATTAAGCAGGTGACTGAGGAACTAAGTTTGCATAGAGAAGAGCATGGACCTTTCACTCTGCCAGTTTGAATAATAGTACAGGCCTTGGCATGTGATACTGTACAAAATACGCAATTCTACATTCTATGCCCAGTTATTAGTTAGTTCTCTAAAAATTCACAACACCCATGAATGAAACTGGTAAGAATTGGCTAAACTCTCTGGAGACTCATCAGAGGAAGCTGACAATGATACAGGGCCATACAACAAAAACCAAGATTAATCAGAGACTCTGGAAGCACAGTGAAGAACATCATCAGCTGCTGTGTCGACGAAGATTGCATAAACCTTGAGAGGTTGATTCTAAACAAGTATACGGAAGAGCCGTGACCTATGAAAGCCAAGTCTGAAACTAAGGCCCAACTAGAGACTGTACCCTTCCAAATGAGTTTTTATTATTCAACTGTGACAGAGAATGTGATTTAGTTCAGTGTGCATAAAGCCATAAAAAGGTCTATATGTGAAACTGTAAAAATAGAGACTTACTCATAAAAAGTATCTTTATGTATGAATGGGAATATTATGGGTAATTCAATCAAGGATGCTGAGATATCTGAATATGACTATCTGTTCTTCCACTATATATTCAAATTATTTCAGTGAGCACCAATGACTTATCTATGAAAAAGGAAATTTTATGTGTAGCTGAGACCTCATGAACTTTTCCTTATCTGGTTTGACATGTTCACTGGTGTCTTTCTTGTTCAACTGATGTTTGAATGGTCCCATGGGTAAGACTTTATGTGTGTAGATTCTGCTGTTACTATGTCTCCCAGAAAACTGCCGAATCCTCTGGCTCTTACACTCTTCCCACCCTCTCTTGTGCAATGTTCCCTGAACCTTAGGTGCTGGAGTGTTTTGTAGAAGTACCCATTAAGAATGGGCAGCACAACTCCGCATTTTGATTGGTTGCAATTTCTGTAATGGTCTCTCTCCATCTGTTGCAAAAGGAAGGTTTCCTTGTTGAGGGTGAATACTACATTTTTCCATGGGAATAAGGATAAACTGAGTAAGGCTGGAAGCAGGAGAGGTTTTCATCTCCACAGAAGAATAAACCAGTTGGTTGTCTAATGATGAATGATCAGTCTTGGAAGGATACACTCAGATAATATTATACAGGCACAACAGGGTATAATTACCAATATATAATGTATATTCAATTACATATATTCATTCAACAAAAATTAGTGAAAAAAAGAGACCATGAATTTAAAACACAGCAGGGAGGAATATATGGAAGGGTTTGAAGGAAAGAAGAGGGAGGAAAAATATTCTAATTAAATTATAATCTCAAAAATAAACAAAAAGAAATCTAAGTTTTCAAAATTAGCACTAAAAACATTTATATATAAAATTCAAAGGGCATAAATATTTTTAATTGTATTAGCAGTTTTAGTGACTTGAAGTTGGAGGTTCATCTGTGAAGCACATTGTTCCACATTACCCAAAGAGGAATTTCATGTTTCATGAAAACAGAACCTTACACTAGTCCATCACAGAGTGCACAGTCTCAACACTAAGTGTCCAAAATTTTGTGCTGAGGAGATGAATGAATACAGGAGGAATAAGCCAAGATCTGGAGATGAAGGAACCTTTAAATAGGAGCAATTCAAACAATTACCAACTAACTTTGAACTCATCCAGATACCTGTTTAACCAGCACAACTATCTACTGCAGTCTAGATATAGACTATAGATATGCCCATGTGTTCAAGACTTGTTCTCTACATCGCACTGTTGGAATGTAGTGTGAAAATTAACAGGGAGGCTTTTATAGGAAGGTCCTTAGGTCTTTGAAGGCATGCTCTAGAAGATGAATATAGGGTCCTTGCTGCTCACTGGCTTATAATTTAGGGAGATGCTTAGCTCTGCCACACACACTCAATACATTCTTCCTTGCCATAGGCCCAATACAAAGGAAGCCAGTGCGTCATGGGGAGGAGCCAGCCTCACTGTTTTATAAGCACATTCACTGTCTCAGGTATTCTATTATACTGGTTGAAAGCTAGTTAATATATCATCTCTGGAAAAAAATGAAAATTTTCCAGATCCAGAAGCCCCATCAGCACTCAGCTAGAGTACTTTCATCTTGCTTTGTGAATTAAGCTAGACACCAATGGGAGAAGTGATACTAATACCATTCCATGACAGAATGTCAGTAGGCAACCCATGCAAATCTTCACATGTGTTTGTCATGTATTATTTATCAGTTTCACTTTATAGATGAGAAAGCTGAGATTCTTAAAGTTTATGATGATTCAGGATGTAGTGAATTGATAGAATGTTTGCCTAACAAGTGTGAGGTCCTGGATTCAACCCCCAAGCACCACATAAATTGTGAATGAGGTTATTTATGTATTTGCCTGAAATCTCAGAACTAAGGAGTGGGAAGCGGGATGATAAGAAGTAGAAAGTAATCCTCAGCTATGGAGAGTTTAAGGCCAGTCTGGGCTATTAGAGACCCTGTAGATAAATAGATAGATAGAAGATAGATAGATAGATAGATAGATAGATAGATAGATAGATAGATAGATAGACAGATAGTAGGTAGATGGATGAGATAGATAGAGGGTGGGTGGTTGGTTGGTTGGATGGGTGGATAGATGGATGGATGATGGTAGGTGGAGAGACACACAGACAAACAGACAGATAGTAGGTAGATGGATGGGAGGATAGATAGATAGATAGATAGATAGATAGATAGATAGATAGATAGATAGATGGTGTGTGGTTGGTTGGATAGGTGGATAGATGGATGGATGATGGTAGGTGGAGAGATAGACAGACAGACAGACAGATTTAATGTTACTTAACTAACTTCATAAATCTAATAGAAAATGAAATAGATTTGAACAAAGTCTGTGTAATCAGTCATAGATTCTTCCTGTGGCAGATCAAGAAGCAGGCAGAGGAGCTCCCATGCTTCCAAAGGATGGATTTCATTTCATTCCTCAAGAGTGACCTCAACCCTGAAACCACTGTGCTGTAGCAGAGTCCTAATGACCACCATGGAAAAGGTTCCCAGTGAAACAGGCAGACTTTGTCACCAAAACACCTAGTGCATGAAAGAGTTTTTACAGTTAACAACTTATGTAAAAAAGAAATAAATTGCTGTGCATTAAAGGAAAAGACAGGCCTTCTAAAGGGGGACCTAGGAAAAATAAGAGACGACCCAAAGGAAAAAGGAGAACAGGAGACACACACCAGATTATTATTTGAAAGCTGTTACTCTGCTAAATGGAGTCTGGGGCTCTCAAGTCTGTGCAAAGTAGGTGTGAAGCAACAAGAGAGCCTGCCAGTAGACAGAGTGAAAGCAGGCAGCTACAACAGAGCCGCCCATTGTGTGAGCCTCCTCCAGCCCAGCAGACTGAGGACTGACAGCCAGACTGTAAATGCTTTCCAGCGCCTTTCATTGATGTTCTTCATAAGGCAGGTAGAAAGTGGAACTTCCCTGTTCTCTCTCTTCACCCTTCAGTTAAGTCCTAATCTCTGGTTTCCTCATGCTCTGCTCCAGCCTCCAGTTTGCAGATATTTAACAGCAACACTGCTGGGCATCTTTTTTTGCCAGGTTTGTATTGTTCACATTTGCATATTGACCATTCCTAATTCCCACCTCCCTCCAACCCTGCCCACCTTCTGCACAAGTCTCTCAAGTTTACAGCCATTTGTTTTGTTTTGTGACCCACCAAAATCAGTCATGGCCATCTGTGTGACTGAAGGTTTGGAGCTATCAAATGGAGTCCAGTCGAAACTCAAGACCATAACTCACTCTCCCATAATCTATGCATAGCCAATAATTCAGAGATAAAGGGTAGGGTTTAATGGGCCCATCCTTTTCTTTGACTCATCTTGTGTGGGCCAAGAACAACTTGCCATAATTATGTGAATTGGTGATCGCAACAGTATATTGAGTTTTGGGACTGGTTTTTCATAGTCTTATGCCCTTCAAGTGTTTTCATACTTCCCAAAACCTCTTCACAGTTGTCCTTGATCTCTTTATTTTACCACATTATAACTTCGATTACCTAAAGGAAAGAAGTTTCAGATAGTACATCTATTGAAACTTCCATTTATTTTCTATCAGTAAAATGAAAGAATTATAAACTCTAAAACCAATCCTTCAGCATCTCACTGGATTAATGTAACTTCACTCATAATACAAACTCTCCAAACAGTTTAACCAACTGTTTTCCTTGTGTCTTAGTTACTGCTTCATTGCTGTAAAGAGATACCATAACAAAAGCAATTTGTAAAAGGGAGCATTTAACTGGGGCTTGTTTATAGTTTCAGAGGTCCCTGACCATCATCATGGAGAGAATGATGGCAGACAGGTATGGTGCTGGAGCAGTGTCTGAGAGTTCACATCCTTACCCTTTACAGGGAGCAGGCAAAGAGAACACTAAGTATGGTATGGGTATTAGCCTAGAAGCTTGGAATACCCAAGACACAATCCACATATCAAATGATGTCCAAGAAGAAGGAAGGGGTGGCCCCTGACTCCTGAAGGCTCAGTGCAGCAGTGTAGGGGAATACCAGAACCGGGAAGTGGGAAGGGCTGGATGGGAGAACAGGGGAAGGGAAAGGGGCTAATGGGACTTGCATGGAGAGGGCATCAAAAAAAGGGGAAATCATTTGAAATGTAAATAAAGAATATATAAAATAAAAAAGAATGGTATGGGATTTTAAAAAGCCTCAAAGCCTACCCTCAATGAAACATATCTCCTAAGCCTCCTAAACAGTTCACCAACTAGGGATCAAGCATTCAAATACATGAGCCTATGGGGACCATTCTTATTCAAACCACCAGATGCATCCGTCTAGAGCCATGTGATTTTTCCTGTCATCTCTACTACAGCAGGAATACTAGGTGTCCTCACTACCAATCCTCAGCTACAATGAACATCAGTAATGTGACATCTTTCAATCATTGGTTGCCAAGTATTGGGTACACCATCCCATAATCACGGACAGATTCTGTAATAGTCAGTTTTGTCCACTAAACACAATAATTACCTAAAAAGAGAATCTCTATAACAAATTATTTAGATCAGATTGGTCTGAGGGCATATCTGATAGAAAGTGTCTTGACCCCATTGAGTAATGTGGTAAGATTCACCCTAACAGTGGTTGACCCCATTTCCTAGGTTTGGGCTCTGGAGAAGTCTAAGTGAGTCCTAGCATTCATTGTCTCTGCGCTTGACTACAAATGCGACTTGTTACTTCAGATTTCTGTCTTGACCTCCCCACAATGATGGACTATAATCTGGAGTTGTCTTTTTCCCTAAGTTGCTTTATGCCAAGAACAAAACTTAGAATCTCTTTTGTCATAATTAAGCTAAAGAACATTTGCTAATGAGGTCAGAAGCAGGATTGCTTCTTTTAACCCTACATTGTTATTGCCTGACCTGATCTGAGCTTTGAAGTGCAGTCTGGTAGTAATTCTTTCATTCACATGTAACAATATTTGCATGACCTTGTTAGGACCTGATTGTAGGTGCTAGTACAATGAATCAGGAAAAATCTCTTCACTGCAAAGCTTATGAAGTATAAGGAAACTAAAGTGAAAATATAAAATATATTGTCAACTAACAGTGATCTTGTATGGAAATGTAAGTCTGAATCTCTTAGTTGATTTCTGATACACTGTCCCCTAATGCACTTTTATCATGCCTCACTTCCTGAATCCTGCAATCTGACATGCCATCCCCAAAACTTCTGTGTGTTACCCTTGCCTCTGTGTCCTATGTCACCTAGAGACAGCTCACTGCTTACATTCCTGAATTCTCCATGGTTCAATATAACTTTGTATCTTCCCCAACACTGTCAGAAAAAAATCTTTCAGTTGCAAGGCAAAGTCTGCTGAACCTGAGGTGCCTCATCCAAAAAGGAGATGTATTTGTTTAGAAACTGTTCGAGTCTGGGCACAAGAACAAAGCTCTAGTCAATTTTTCTCTCTTCTTCTGTTTTCTGAGTTTAAGCTTCATCCTCAGACTGGCTTCCTTCACTTGAAGGCAATGGTGACCATTCTTTGTCATCTGTACCCCAGAGTGTTGGATCATTCTAACAGCATCACAACCCTGAAACAAGCACCAAGAAAGATCATTAGTGGGTGGTTGCAGCTACTTTGCATAGAACAAGAAACATGGGAGTTCATTTGATGCTGAGCATGTCTTCTAAACTTGAAAGACTGGGTCATGCGGAACTGGGATGGCTCCTATAACCATCTTCTTCTCTGTCCAAAACCAATGTCTGTGCCAGCTTTCTGTCTTCATCACTTTGTTCTATTAAACACAAATTTTTGCTTTCATTTTCTCTCATTTATTTAAGAACTAAATTTAAGCACATCAAAAGAGAAGAACCATTGCACAAGCATTCTTAGTGAGGAACTTAGACATTGTCGAGTGATTTTGTATCTATTTATTTGGTAGGAGGGTGCTCATGTAATAGAATACATGGGAGAATTCTATCATGTGCATCCTTGGATTTGAATTCAAGTTGTCAGACATGGTAAGTACAATTACCCACTGAGATGTTACACCAGCCCCACCAGTTTGTTTTTATCATTCTTTTTATAAAATAAAGTTAAATTTGATCTGTATTAAAAAAAACTATCAACTTCTTTGCCTTTCTTTTGCTGCTTTGTCTTCTTGGTCATTGAATGTGTTTTTAAAAGTTTTTCAATACCACATTGCCTGTGTTGAAAGATATGAGCAGCCTTAGAAACTTGTTATGCTAAGAAATTCATTTGGTGAGTTATGGTTGTATAATTCTGGGAAGATCAGAAAACAGAGAGCTACAGCATGATACCTAAATTTAAAAATACATATTGCTGCATTCGTAGATGAGAGCATCAGTCAGCCTTATAATGCTGTGTCTATAGAGAGCAGCACTCATCCCTCACCTCAGGTGCTGCTTCTCACAGTAGATGGAACCAGTGCAGAAACCCACAACTAGACAATTGCACAGAGCTTAGGGCATCTAACTCTAACTGGTATGTCTTCATCAAACTCTTCCCTCAAGGCTCAGGGACTTAGGTGGAAGAGGAGACATAAAGAGTCAGAAGTGATGGATCTTCCAGGAAAACAGTGTCTTCAGGGCACACAGGACTGATGCACACACGAACTCAGAGACTGTGGCAGCACACAGAGGACCTGCTCAAACCAAACAAAATCCCAGCACTGAAAGGTTGAGCTGGACTCAAAATCCCACCCCTAGCCCAGAGGCTATCTGCAGTTAATACCTGATGGGAGCAGGAAATTGAGTTCTCTTCAATGGGGTAGCACTGGAAATATCAATAACACTCCAAGTCAGGCCTCATGCCCAGGAGTAGTTGTCCAACACAAAACAGGATTCATAGCTTTTTTTGTACTTTGTGTTTGGGGTTTTTTAGTTTGGTTTGGTTTGATTTTATTTTTTTTTACTCATTTTTTTTTAAAAGATAGTTTCTTTCTTTTGAATCTCATTTTTTGGTTTTGGTTTTGTTTTCCAGAGGGAGATAAATAACATGAGGTTATTTATGGGTGCAGAGGAGGGACAGGTATTCAAAATATATTGTATGAAAATGTTTTCATTTTAAAAAATAAAAATAACAGGCTAAAGCCATGGCCCTGTGTGTGTAAAGCACTTGTCACACAATCAGAAGTCTGGATCCCCAGCACCCACCTGAATGCCAGGTATGGGAGCCTGCCTGTGACCCCAGCATGTGGTCGGGTGGCAGGGGATCTTGGGAGCAAGCCAGATAGGGAGAAGATCTGACACAGTGGCTTCTGGGTCCAAGTGAGAAACCGTGCCTCAATAGAGAAGGAGGAGATCTGTTAGGAAAGACAAACAACATGACCCTATGACCTCCACACACACAAACACACATATTCACTCACCTGTGCATATATATGCACCCACACATGCAAATACATACATATATATTATATATAAGAGTATGTTAAAAACAACAATTCATGCTAAAAAATAAAAAAAGCCATTGAGGAAGTGAGTTGTCTATAGCATAGAGTCTTCTAATATCTTTAAAGGATGCCCAGGTTTCCCCCTCAGTCTTCATGTCGTCTGTGCTGTGACAAAAGGGTCAGGAGAGTCACACTGGCAGCAGTCACCAACAACTCCCTATGCTTTGTTGGATTAAGTGAACAAAAGTTGACTTTTAATTAACAAGGGACTTACAGGCTTGGCCTACAGAATTTAACGTTTAGTTTGTCATGAAAACACCAATAATGCTGTGGACATTATGGCTATTTTGTGTGTGTGTGTGTGTGTGTGTGTGTGTGTGTGTGTTTTCCATTCTCCCAATTAATTCCTTTGTGGTTTGTGTATGTCACTTTTAAATGTTGGTTTTTAATGTTGTGGGGAAGGAAGGGAATCGTATTGAACAGACACTACACTGTTCCTTGATACTCACAAGCCTGTCTGCCTTGGTTACTTCTCTGGTGGTTTGTTGTGCTTGCTTTTGTGAGATGAGGTTTTGCCAAGCAAATGGCCTTGAACTCACAATCCTCCTGCCTCAGTTGTGGCATGTTGGTGTCAGCAGCTTGCCTTGATGCACATACACAGCTCTCCTACCTTGGCCTCTTAAATGCCAGGATCACTGGCAACCCTGCAGTTCCCAACAGTGTCACTTTTTACCACATCCTCTAGGATAAAAACCTTACAAGTAAAGACACCAACTTATCATGTTGGCTCTTTAAAATACTGAACGTTGTTTCTTGTGCATCTTTTGAGACATTGTTAGAACACTTTAGTTAGTGCATGATTCAAGTAAACATATATTTTGTACTCTGGTAAGTGATGTTTTATGACTTTCCATGTTTCTGAGTGCAATACTGTAGAGTAGGAAACATGATTAGAGGATCTCTATCTTGCTGAAAGTGTTTTTCACTTTCACCATGTGCACACGCACACATACAAACACAGACACACACACACACACACTCGCACGCCCTTTACTTTTGAAATGAGTGAACTGGAATGTATGCAGCTTCAGCTTGCCTTTCAACCTGTCCTTTTCAAACTTCTGCTGTATTCATTGTATGCTCTGATTCATTCAGTGAAAACCTTTTAAGATCCCAATTTTGGACCAAAAAAAAAAGAAAAAAGAAAAGAAAAGAAAAGAAAAAAGAAAAGAAAGGAAAGGAAAGGAAAGGAAAGGAGAAGAGAAGAGAAGAGAAGAGAAGAGAAGAGAAGAGAAGAGAAGAGAAGAGCAAAGAAAAGAAAAGAAAAGAAAAGAAAAGAAAAGAAGAGGCGATTCCTTTCATTGCATGGTGCTGTATGATGAGGCAGCTGAGGTAAACGGTAGCTTTAACCCTTACAAAACATTGGCATTAGCAGATTCACCAGACAGCACGGGTGCCAACCCTCACTGCCCGGCTGATCACGAGAGCTGTGTGGCCTGCCTCTGCTGTTGCTTCTTCCCTTCAGAGCTTCCTTTTTCCACATCTCTCCTGTGTTCTGACACTCATGTTCTCCAGATTCATTATCAATCCCTGTTTTCTTGCAATCAGTCATGATTCAACAATCAGTTATTAAATTTTATTGTCTTCAAGTCTCTGCTCTGTTTTTTCATTTTGCTTCTTTGACGTGTGTACTAGGATACATCTTTCTCATCCTATTAGATTTTTGGAACGGACACCATTCTGAAACCAGTATATAAAAAGAACCTGAAATCAAGGCCTACGTAAGAGCACACCAGATAAATGCTTCAATTGCTTTCATTATACCACCCAGCCATGTAACTGAGTTATTTTTTCCACCATCCACCTCGATTAATCAATGTGTATCCTACAGCTCTGACCATTACCTACTGCCCACCATAACATATCTTTCCAGTGGCAGTTGCCAAGGGACCACTGTGTTTGTCATAAATCTAGAAAGACAAAGTAACTTAGGGTTGAGATGACTTGGAGATGAGAATCTAGGTCATCCCACCAAGGAAACGAGCCAGGGAAGCTAAGGTTTTGGACGGAGCTAAGGGAAATTTAAGCTGAAGACTGGAGAAAGGAAGTGAGGAGTATTAACTGTGTCCCTGAGACCGAGTTCGGTAGCCAGGACTACACATAGCTTGCTTCGCTGACATTTTGGCTGGAGGTTTTTGCACGATGGCAGATTGCCATCGCCTTAAAGAAGATGCCGCGATCGTGAAACGAACTTCTCAAGAGAACAGAATAATACATCATGTTCTCCCCAAACAGAGGCCCTACGTTATAGAGCAGAGACTGTAATGCAGATCTGTATCAGACAGAATTTACACACGGCCTCAGAGAAATCTACTTCTCAGAAACTCGGCTGCCTGATGAGCTGGCTCGCTGCATTTCCAGTAAGCTGTTACCGAACACGGATAAAGAATGCGGGACTTTAATCGGTTCCTTTATTTAATACATATTGGCCACCTATTTTTTTTCACATGACATAACCATCCTTACGGAGTCTGGACATGGTGGCAACTCCTAACAGTGGGATGTACACAATCAAATCACTGCTCATAAAGATGAGGACATGTGGGGATGTCCGTCTGGCTATTGTCACCACTGAGAACACCAGCTGTGACAGCTCTGGCAACAGAGGAGTGATAATCAAGACTGATGGCATAATTGAAAGCTGCATTTCAGAAACTTCACGAACAAGCTTTCTTTGATTCAATTCAGTAGGATTTATTTAAGCAAGGAATTACAGACCACCACTCAAGGGTCAACCAGCCCCCAGAACCAAGAAGGGTCTGAGAATTTGAGCCAACAATTCCATCAGACAGCATTTTCAGAAAATCAGTTAGGATCTAGAAAACAATGTAGTTGGCTACAATCGAGTCAACCAAGTGTCAATTGGCCGTAGCTGAACTAGTTAATTGTTCACAGTTCAATTAATTCATTGGCTGCAGAACCTTCAATACCAACCAAAGCTGTTCCCTGCCATTACACTGTGCGTTTGTTTGGTTTCTTGAGCTCCATGCAAATGCCTAGTCCAAATCTAAGGCTCCTATAGCCAAGAGTGGCGGTTCATGGCTGTAACCCTGGCCTTCAGGGGCCGAGACAAAAGAACTGCAACAAATCTGAGGCCATCCTGAACAATGCACTGAAACCCCGTGCCATCCTAGACCAGGGTCAAGGACTTACTCAAAACAGAAAAACTAACAAAAAATAGTTTTGTTCTGAGCCACTAAATCTTGCAGTGTGCTCGCCAGTGAAGTATTTTTAGGAATAGTAAAAATTTTTTAATTGGTTTGTTTTTGGAAGAAGAAGAAAAGGAGGAGGAACGGTATTAAGAAAGAAAGAAAGAAAGAAAGAAAGAAAGAAAGAAAGAAAGAAAGAAAGAAAGAAAGAAAGAAAGAAAGAAAGAAAAGAAAGAAAGAAAGAAAGAAAGAAAGAAAGAAAGAAGAAAGAAAGAAAGAAAGAAAGAAAGAAAGAAAGAAAGAAAGAAAGAAAGAAAGAAAGAAAGAAAGAAAGAAAGAAAGAAAGAAAGGAAGGAGGAAGGAGGGAGGGGAGGGCAGAAGGAAGGAAGGAAATTAAGAAATAAAGAAACAAACAAGGAAGGAAGGAAAGAAAAAAGAAGAAAGGAAGGAAGGAAACTAAGAAAGAAACAAGAAACAAGGAAGGAAGGTAGGAAGGAAGGAAGGAAGGAAGGAAGGAAGGAAGGAAGGAAGGAAGGACAAGGAAAACCCCTATTGTATAGCTTTATCCTGTCACCATTTTTATATTATATAGAAAAATAGATTTTTTTCACCTACTGTAGCTAGTTTGCAGTTTCCCCACCCCATATTCCTCCAAATCACTCCCATTTCCTCTGCCATCCTCAACTGCTCCCTTTATGTTTCTCATTAAAAAAAGCAAACAGGTCTTTAAGGGATAATAGTAAGATAAACTATAATAAGATAAAACAAACTAACACATTTCAACTGAACAAAACAAACAGAAGGAAAAGACCCCAAGAGAAACCACAAGAAACAGAGACCCGCTCATCCACATACTCAGGCTTCCCATAAAAAGCCACTAAGCTGGAAGGCATAATGCATACACAAAGAAACCAGTGCAGACCTGCGTGAGCCTTGTGTCTGTTGCCTCGTTCTCTATGAGACCAGGTGTTCGGTGAGCATGTTGATTTATGGAACCTTGTTGTCTTGATCTCTTCCATCCCCTCTGGCTCTTATACTCTTTCTGTCTCCTCTTCCGTGGTGCTCTCTGGGCCCTGAGGAGAAGGACTTAATGGAGACATCCCTTCTAAGCCTGAGTGCACCACAATCTCACACTCTCTGTAGCGTGCTTGGCTTTAGACTCCTGTGTTTGTTCCCATCTACTACAGGATGAAGTTTTTCTGCCCTCAGCAATAGGACTTTGTCATCACTTTATGGAAAACAACTTATACTATAGTCTTAGCAACTGCCTAGGTTGTTTGGGACTTTCCATGGGAACCCTTGGGCCAACAATTCAATTATATGTAACCCAAGCCTGGTACTGGAAGCTTCATTCAGTGACAAAAGGTGTCCATCTGAGGCTCTGTCTCCTCTATTGTTTGGCAATTTTAGTTAGATCACCTTCATATATATATATATATATATATATATATATATATATATATATATATATATATATATGTGTGTGTGTGTGTGTGTGTGTGTGTGTGTGTGTGTGTGTGTGTGTGTATGTATTAGGTTTCTATGTTGACCCTCAAATGGACCTTAATTTTATCGATCTCTCCCCATATTCCATCACTCTTCCTCAGCTTCCCCCCATACTTGATCCTACCATTCCAGAACTCCTATCTATCCATAATTATACAACCTCTGTAGTTCTATGAATCACTTGGTTATCATTGATTTAGCAACTAATATCCAAATATAAGTGAATACACACTGTATTTCTCTTTCTGGGTCTATAGTATCTCACTCAGAATGAGTTTCTTTCCTAATTCCATCATTTGCTTGAAATTTTCATGGTTTCATCTTTAACAGTTCAGTAATACTCCATTGTGTAAATGTACCACATTTTCTTCATCAGTCCTTCTGTTGTGAGACATCGAAGCTGATTCCAGTTCCAGGATGTTATGAACAGAGCAATATACAACATAGCTGAACAAGTGTCTCTGTGGTAGGATGGAGCAGCCTTTGTGTATATGCCCTAGACTGCTATAACTGGGTCTTGAAGTGGATCAATTCTCATCTTCCTGAGGAAATGTCATGCTGATTTCCACATGGCTGTATAAGTTTGTATTCTCACAAGCAGTGACTGAGTGTCCAGTCCTCCACAGCCTTGAGAGCATGGGCTCTCACTCTGTTGATCTTACCCATTCTGAGAACTGTAAGATGGAATCTCAAAGTGGCTTTGATCTATATTTCTCTGGTGTTAAACATTTCTTTGCATCTTTCTCAGCCATTTGAGTTTCCTCTTTTGAGAATTCTGTTTCAAGCTATACTCCATTTTTAAGTACATTGATTGTTCTTGAGTTCTGTATTCATATTGTGTCTTAGCCCTTTATTGGATGTGGGTTGGTAAAAGACCTTTCCTCATTCTGTAGGCTCCTGCTTTGTATGAATGATGATGTCTTTTGCCATGCAGAAGCTTCTCAATTTTATGAGATCCCATTTACTAACTGTTGAATTTAGTGCCTGTGCTATTGATGTTCTGTTCAGGAAGTCTTCTTCCTTTCCAGTGCATTCAACTCTATTCCTCACTTTCTCTTCTATCAGGTTTAGTGTATCTGACCTTACCCTGAGGTCTTTGATCCACTTGGAGCTGAGTTTTGTGCAGGGTGATAAATATGGATATATATGGATTCTTTTCCATGTAGCGATCCAGTTTGGCCAGCACCATGTGTTGAAGATGCTATCTTTTCCCAGTGTGTATTTCTGCCTTCTGTATCAAAACTCAGGTGTCCATAAGTGTAGATTTTTGACTGGTATTAAATTCCATTCCATTGATCAACATGTCTGTTTTTAATTAATTACATGCTGCTTTAGTTAGTATAATAAGCCCTTTTCTTATTTCAAGGCAACACAGTGAGGAATTCTGGAGTCTATATAGCCTCAAAATAAAACTTATTCTTCCCTGTAACAAAGAATATTGTTCAGAAAAAAATCCCCCTTCAGGGGTGCAGCACAACAAAAATGCTCCAAGACACAAAGGCCATCACAGATCTGATCCTAGCTTGTTATCAACCCCCAGACAAGTGTGCATGCTTGCTAACACACACACACACACACACACACACACACACACACACACACACACACAAGTAGTATGTCTCCAGTTTCCTAGTGTCACTAAGAGAATATTTATCTTTTGTGACTTTGCCAAGCTTCATTCAACTGAGCTTCTTGTGTGGTAACTCCACCCTCTCCTAAACTTACATAGAAGAACGCCATGCTCTGTTAAACCTTGCCTGGAATTCAGATTATCTGTGTCCTCTCTCTCTCTCTCTCTACTTCATTCATCACCATTTTACATTATGTCACTTAATCTACATTTCAAAACTAAATGCTAGGAAGCTGAAAGGCTGTATGAAGCAGAGATTGGGAAGAACCAGTGAAAAAGTATCTTCCGCACATGACAGGACAGCACCTAGTACCCAAGCTGCTGTGCAAAATCAAGACAGTCAACTTGTACATGGAAAGTAAATGGATTCGTGAGTCCCTCACCCCTAGTTGACAATTGATGTGTTCTTGGGAAGGGATAGTCAGTTGTTTTTAGGATGAACTCTGCTCCAAAGGATGGTCCCAAACCCAAGAGTATACGTTCCACACAAATTGGACTTAGTAGGATTTATACATACATACATACATACATACATACATACATACATACATACAGAGAGAGAGGAGAGAGAGAGAGAGAGAGAGAGAGAGAGAGGAGATCCTAAGTTGTAGAATACAGCAATAGATAAAGGTAGGGATAAATCTGGGAAGAGTTGCAGAAAGGAGTAGAAGACAAATATGCTTAAAATACAACGCATAAAATTCTCAATTAATAAAAGTACTTTGAAAATCTAAATGCTAAAGTAATTACTTTTTCATTTCAGTCTGCTTGAGCCTCAAGCATGGATTTGTGTCTGTGCTTTCTTTTCTATTAAATTTATTTGTTTATTTCACAACCTACTACTTCCCTTCTTCCCCTCCAAGTATCCCCTCATGTAAGTCTGCCCCCCTTTCCCTTAGAAGGGGAAGTTCCCCTCTGTCCACCAACACACCCACACATACACCCTCCCATCTCACCCCACACCCCACACCCCACACCTCAAGTTGCTGTAGGACTAGGCACGGCCTTTTCCACTGAGATCAGGCAAGGCTGTCCATTTAGGAGTGTAGAATCCACAGGCAGGTAGGCAACAGGCTCAGGAAGCAGTTGTTTGGAGGACCTGCCCACCAGCTGATCTTTCTTCTCTCTCCTGCTACATATGTAGGGAGCTACATATGGTTTCTAGCCTCTCTTCCACCCAGTTCCCTCCTTCCATTGACATCTGATATCTATTTTGTTTCCCCTTCTGAGAAATATTCAACCTTTGCTTGTGCTCTTGTTATTTGGCTTTTTGGGGTCTGTTGATTATAGCATGGTTATCCTGTGCTTTCTTTATTTTCTTACAGGAAGAACTCTTTTCAGACATTTGAATCTCTCTCTGTGTGAGAGTGTCTCTATACCACAGTCACCAATTTTTGAGAATCCTTTTAATCAGAAGTTTTAATTCTTTTACTCAACACTACCATGGGCAGTGTTGTCACAGTACAGTCTGTGGTCCATACAGTCTCTTCTGTCTTCCCCTGAAGCCCCTCCCCAGCAATCATCACAGGGCCCATAGCATGGCTGGTGGCCTGTCTACATCAAAGCAACCTTAAATCTCAACTCACAGAATTGGGAACTCAGACCTCTGACCCTGAGTAATGTGTCTGCCAAGGTAGAGACTAGAGCTGCATCCAGTCTGCAGCTCTAGGCTGGGAGAATAGCTTGGCTAATAAACTCTTGTCTTGAAGCATGAGGAACTGAATTTAATCTGCAGAACCCGTGGTAAATATGGTTCAGCAGTTAAAAGCTCTGATAGTTCTTTCATAGGACTGGGATTTAATTCCCAAGAGCTATACATAATCATCTTTTCTCCATTTCAAGGCCATCTGACTCCCTGTTCTGGCATACAAGGGAACCAGACATGTAAAGTACATGTAAGGTATGCAGGCAAAGCAGCTATAGACATATACACATAAAACAATAAAAGAAAATAGGTTTTTTTCATTGAAAAGCTGTCAGAAGTGGTGTACACTTGTGATCCCAGTCCTGGACAGGCAAAAAAAAAAAAAAAACTTAAGGTGACCATCATTTCTGCTCTCCACTTTCATGATATATAAAGCCTAGAATCACCCAGGGAAAGAGTCTTAATGAGGAATTCTCTATATCAGGTTGACCTTTGAGCATATCTGTGAGAGATTGTTTTGTTTGTTAATGGATTGGGAAGCTACACCCTGGATGTCCAGCACCATTCAGGAGCTAGGTCCTGGGCTGCACAAGAGCGAGAGAAATCTGGTTGGGAGCACCTGCAGCATCCCCACCTGAGGGCCCTCCAACCGCAGACCACTGTCGTCCACGAGTTCTTCTGCAATAAAGGAGCTAAACGACAGAAGAATATGCCATGAGAGTCTTTACCCATTGCCCAAGCTGATGCCAGGCACACAATTGTCTGCAGTGTCTCAGCCTTTGGAGTAATGGCAAGCCAGGTCTGCTATTGCCTTTCTTCAGAGCCTGATTCTCCTTGGTTCTAATTTATCTCTAGTTACTGATTTTAAGAGGATGGAGGATGCACTTTATGAAATTAATTAACTTTTTCTTTTATTTTAACTGGATTAAGAATTAGTTTGTTGGGGAACATGCAGATTCTTTGTGTTCCTTCCCCAAATATCAAACAGTGGCATTAATGAACTATTCTAAGAGGTGTGCATTGGGTCAGAAGAAATAATATCTATTGGTGGAAAACAAAGAAGGAAACTTATCTTTTGTGTATGTGCTTTATACCAAAGAAAATGTAAGGGTCTGTAACAGTGGTCTTCAAATTTCTGTGAAAAGTCAACCTGTAGAAAGGTCAAGTCATACAGAAGAGGGTAAATGTCAAATTTCCATATTCAGTTCAATGTGAGAAATGTCTTCTAATCACAAATTTCTTGAAAGAAAACTAGCAACAGGGAAAGACAAAAAGGGTTGCTCCTCTGGAAATGTTCAAGAACAGGCAGAAATGACTTTGGTGGGAAAATCCAGAGGCTTCGACTCCTTTAGTTGATTTTATGTACCTTATACTAGAATGTAGTTTCACTGTTTTCTCTCCATGAGATGATACTATCTACTATAATTTATAACTAAAATATGCTTTATAGAAGCAAACTGTGTATTTAAAAAAAAAAACATGCGCACTCAGAGGAACTCCTGAAAATTATCCCCAAATGTTGTACTCTTTGCTTTTGCAGTTCCTTTCTGGAATGGCATTGCTTGGGTTTGTGCCCTACATGTTAAATATAATTGATTTTTCATGTATGATTTATAAAATAAGTTACCATTTTCAAACAGAAAAAAAATTGCGTTGAGAACAAACCAGTAGCAGATGCATTTGCTTGTATTTTGAGTTAGCAAATCCAAGATGGCCTCATGTCTGAGGAACAGAAAGGGTTTCCTGACAAAAGTTTTCATAGTAATCTGAACCAAATTTCCCTGCCATCTCTCCACTATGAAGCACTTAACTTCTGCATGAGTATTATTTAATAAAGCTGGTAGGAACTTTTCATGCAATTCTTTTGAAAAGAATCTTCCAGATCTACAATTGATGAACTCAAACAGGAACATGTGTGCACAAGCACGTGTCTGCATTCTATGGCCTGAAACATTGCAGAAAAAGGTTGTTTCTAACAAATGAAGTCATCACAGTAGGGTGCTATTTTTCTTTCCACACCACAGAAGGCCTGGGTGATATGATAGAGGATGTTACTATAGCCACAGAGACATCAACAGACAGCTGGAGGCAGCCACATTTAATATGGAATCAGGATTAATCAATCTCTTTCTTCCTCTCTGAATCAATTTGTAACTAAATTGCTTAATTAACTAACAACTACTACTTTGCAACTAAAAATACCCCTCAACATTGACTACTAGGAAAGAACCTTACTGTTTCTTATACATACATTAAATATTCTTCCTAGCAATGTATGTATTGTCAAAGAAAAAAGTCAGTTGAAAAGAGCCTGCTGAAGTGTAGAGGATATTATCTTCATGTTTCTGATTTTCTGAAGAGTGGGTTCTGTGGCTGACCCAGGACACTTAGCTGACTGTCTTTGAGGTTTAGGAATTGGAGATTAGTGGAACTTTGAAGGACATGGGTCATCAAAAATGGGCATGCCATCTTAAGTTACATCAAGATAATTCAGAAGTAATATTCTTAATTCTAGTACATTTGGGAGATTAAGGAAAGAAGATCTGAGGCTATTCCAGGCTTTATAGTGAGACTCTGTCTCAATAATAAAGGAGAATCAATATCCAATATTCTACAATGAGACGATTTAAGTTATATAAACAAGTAACTGTTGAAATTATACAAAAATGAATCTATGTTTACCTTTAAAATGTTACCTTTCTGTTGTTATGGAGTCCATGTGTCTGTAAAGTAATTATTTTCAAAGGACTTGGGGAATGATTGAATGACAAAATTGTAAATAACTTAACTTGCCAAAGGCTCTGAAGCTTTTCACAACTACAGAAGAGAAGACCATGTCCTCTCTAGCAATGAATGGCACTGCCTTCCACTCATCCGGCATCAGAACCCACAGCTCAGAGTCTTGGAGGAAACGGGATGTGAGGGAGAAGAGGGGCAGACCCTGCAAGGATTGTTAGAACTCCATACAGGTGGACAGTAACCTGTCGCAGTAACCATGAGTGTTCCCCGTGTGGGGTGCTGTGCTCAGTCCTTAAGCACTGCTGAGGGAGAGTATGTAGGTGTAATATTCTTGTGCCCTATGTTAATATTATCTTTGTGTTATCCAAATGCTGGTATCTCTGCACTCACGTTATGTTTTAATTCAGACATAGCTTTGTTGTGTTTATCCGTAGATGCTCCTGTTTCAGGTATGTAAAAACATTGCTCCTCATTCATTGTCTGCCTTATCAATAAAAAGCCAACAAGCCAATGCAGAGCTTTAGAGAGTATAGGTGGGACTTCTGATTCTAGGAGAGTTGGAGAAGGAGAAGGGAACTGAAGGAAGAGCCACAAGGCTAGGCCGTGTACTGGCTGGTTTTGTGTGTCAACTTGACACAGGCTGGAGTGATCACAGAGAAAGGAGCTTCAGTTGGGGAAGTGCCTCCATAAGATCCAGCTATGGGGCATTTTCTCAATTAGTGATCACGGGGGAGGGATCCTTGGGGGTGGTGCCATCCCTGGGCTGATATTCTTGGGTTCTATAAGAGAGCAGGCTGACCAAGCCAGGGGAAACAAGCCAGCAAGTAACATCCCTCCATGGCTTCTGCATCAGCTCCTGCTTCCTGACCTGCTTGAGTTCCAGTCCTGACTTCCTTTGGTGATGAACTGCAACATGGAAGTGTAAGCTCAATAAACCCTTTCCTCCCCAACTAGCTTCATGGTCATGATGTTTGCACAGAAATAGAAACCCTGACTAAGACAGGCTGAGAAAAACATCTAAAGCAGAGAGAGCTAGAACAACAGAAAACTGTGAGTATTAATTGGGATCATGGCTAGAGAGTTTAGTCAGATTAGCCTAGGGGTTAATATAAATCAATACTGCCCAGCGACTGAGGTGCAGCTTGAAGTAAATCTTGATTTTTCTGTGTGATTACTGAAGACTAGCAAGGTAAAGAAATACAACTGTGGGATTAATTTACTATTTGCATGTATATTTAAAATAATTCATGTTACAAGAGTGTTCCCTTTTGGGGTGCTGTTCTCAGTCCTTAGGCATGCTGAGTAGGAGTGTTCCCTTCTGGGGTGCTGAACTCAGTCTTTAAGCATGCAAAGTATTCAAGAGTGCCAATAACAGGAATAAATTTGGTTAAGGTGTCAAAAGGAAATTCAACTAACTGTAGCCAGAAAATAGGTGTTGGGGTTGAAATAAAAAGACTAAATCCATCAAGGAAAAGCCATGATAAACATTGTCAACTCTGACAGCTTTTCATGGGTAAGAAAGTTTGGAAATACCAAGCATATGAAGAAGTTCAGGAACCCAAATTTAGTTTAATAAGATAAAGACGTTTTTAAATCTAAGTGCATCTTCAGATTAACTCGTCTGACATTGAATCATTAAACTGTCTATCATGGGAACTGTCTTGATAGAGTCTGGACAGTTCCTGCCAGAAATGTGACAGAGGGTCAACTGTTTGACAGACACTTGTGTGTGTGTGTGTGTGTGTGTGTGTGTGTGTGTGTGTGTGTGTGCGCGTGTGCGCACGCACGCCAAAGTACTTTTTCAATTTGAATGGAGGACTTTAAATGCAGAAGTCAGAAGACATAGAAAGAGGGAAAGGGAGTACACTTCATAAAGATCAGCACAAGTGCACCCAAGAATATGTGTATGCCCATGCGCATACCTATATACAAATATTCAATTCCAGTCTTAAATTAGAATTAGCAAAAGCATTGAATGGAAGCATAAGGAATTAACTGACCAAATCACAATGGGATGTCCTGTCTATAAACGTGCCAATGTGTCTTGTGAAGGCCAGGCTGTACCAAATAGACGGAACTGCTCAGACAACACAGGATCACATTGCCAAAGCACACCAAAAACCTTCCCATTGTCAAAGCAAATGAAGCTGAGATATTTTCCTTATTGTTTAATTTTTCCACAATGAAAAGAATCATCAAAATAAAAACAGAGCACTTTCATGACAGAGAAGTGTAGTGCTTTTAAAACATTCGTCCAAGTTACTTGGTACAAATCCCATCTAAGGCTGGGCATGTGCCCTCCCTCAAAATCTGGTCTCCGCTCTCTGATTGAGTGGTCAATCGAGCAAATAAGCAGCAATATAGTGCCAGTTTCCACACCCGACTTCAACAAAATTGGCAGTTTCCATATCCTGACTCTCTGACTTCCTGACCCATGAGACATTCTTCCTTGGAAACCAGCCACCAACTCTGTAAGAAAGTTCAAGTACCCAGCAGAGAGGCAGGCCTCAGTGAGAGGAAACCAGGGGGCTTGGCCTCCAGCTCCAGCAAAATTCTTCACTAACTGTCATAGCCATCTTGGAGCCATTAGTGAATAACCTTGGATGTCACCTTCCATCCTGTCAAGCAAACACGAGCCTTGAAGAGCTGGGGACCGAATAAGTAACGACTGCCTTTATACAGTTACGTTGGGAGCTGGGATGATACACAACACTGGATAATCAGAATCAAAGCTGAGACTGGGGCCTGGGGAGCTGACTGGGCAGCTACAGAGTTTGTTGTCCAAGCCTAAGTACCTGAGCTTGAGTCCCCAGCAGCCCTAGAAAAAGCTAGACCTGATAAGGTAGGGAGAGGAGGATCCCTGGGGCTTATTGACCAGCCTGTCTAATCAGTTAGTGAGTTCTAGGTTATGAAAGAGCCCTTCTCAACAGCTAGAGAGCAATTCGGGAAGAATGCCGACCTCAGCTGCAGCCCCTGCACATGCACATGCACATGCCCATGCACACCCACATGTGTATACCACATACACAAACACACACAAGAAAGAAAGGAACTAAAACCACCTCTATGCATCTCCAACCTTGTCATATGGAGAGCACCCATTTCCCAACCTTCACAAAACTTTATCTATGAAACTGCTTTTTATCAGGGTAGCCTCTAGTGTATAAAGAATACAATACTACGGGACAGTGTTAAAGACCTAAACAAAATCATGATGATTTTATTTGAAACTGCTATAGCAGACACTGAAGAATCATAACAAAAATGATCATGGGGTCATCAAACCTGAGTGTTATGGGTGATATAAGCACAGAATATGAGTATTGAGAGCAACCAGGGCTCTCCTTCCAGTATCAGAAGAATATTTCAGAATAATACATAATACTTGTACTCCAAAATACTCATTCAGTCCATTCTATCATTTTAACTGTGCCTTGTATCAGAAATAATAGTAAATATAGGTCTCGGATTTTTTACATCTTCTCCTTGTATGTCTTCAAAAATATTAAAAATAAAAAAATCTTAAAATCCAAATTACCTAAAAATGAATATAGTATTGCAATCTGTAAAAGCATGTCTAGAAAGGCAATAGCAAGCTTCGTGGGTTTGTGTATCCCACTGGCCATCTGCTCTTGACCCCATATCAGCCCTGCTCCACAGATGTTCATGCTGTAAAACTCATGTGTCTTAGAGAATCATGACACTGTGGTGGAGAAGGGAACCGAAAGTAAAGGACTGTAAGGAGAATCTTCAGGACCATACTGGTGACACTAAGGAAGCAGCAGGCTCAATAATGATAACTGCTTGTTGGGGACCTTGAAAGTGATGTTCTTGAGTCTTCCTGAAGTGTCTACAGATTTCCTCCAAATGGTTTCGAAGTGTGCAATCTTCCTCAACCACTAATGTAGTTCACAAAACCATTGCACACAAACTTCAGCTAATAGGCTTCTCTCCCGGCCCTGCAAAATCTCCCAAGCTTTTTGCCCTGGCAAACTCCCATTCATTTGTCAGGAGCCAACTTGAGTGAGACCCACTCTACAAAGTGGACCATAATCTTTAGCCTAGGTCCTAGCCACATTTCTGGAAGCCCTTTCCTACAATACCTCTAGTGTCCACCAGCCTGCTCTGTCATTTCATTTGATTCCTTTCTCTCTAACACGTGAATTCTGCAAAGTCCTTCTCACTCCTACCACAACTTCTAGCAGAAGTCAGGTGGATGCCTCCAGAGTCAATGAATCAACAAATTAGAAGAGGGGAGATGAATATGTGCAGCCTTAGGATTACTTGTCCTAGTAGCTGTTCTGAGTCAATTACTAAAACATACAGGGAACAAGAAAATCAGTCTAAACCCTCAGAATGTTAAATAAACGTCTCCTTCCTCAAAATACCTACCTCTACCCAAAGTCCTATAAGAATAATAAAAAGTTGTCATGGTTATTTTTTCCTTGGCATAAAATACTCGAGATGTAAACCAAGGGAAGGAGCTTCAGAAATCATCGCGGTGTCAGAACACTATCTATGTATGCTTAGTGTACATCTTGCATTTTCCGTCATGCCTTGCTACAGTGAGGAAAGCAACAGTAATCAGGATGCAGGCTTCAACCATCTTTACAATCTATTTACAACCTATGGATGAATGAGAGAAGGACGCCTCATGTTCTCCAATGATTCCCCAAGTCCCCCTTAGCTTCAGATATTTTCAGAAACCTTAGACAGGGATTAACCAGAAGCAAACATAAACACTTTATATGATGCTTGACGAGTATGAAGAAAAACTTCATGAACGTGCCCAGAGAAAATATCTGAACTATGATTTCAGCTTCCAGTGGGCTTCTGAAAGCTTAAGTCAATTTTTATTTAGATTTATAAGGACTTTCTTTGAACAGTTTATGTCTTGTTTTAAATTCTATAGATTTCATCCAATTTTAAAAAAAGAAAGAGTTCAAACTTTATTTGTGAAAAGAAAGAAAATCCCCTCCCTCTAAATTATATTTTTTGTGAGACAAAAAAATCTATTAAATTGTCATTCCCTTGAAGTTATATTTTGCAGTGAGTTTCCAGAAAATGTATAAGGTTAAAATAATACTTCTCTCATAAACTAAGTAGTAGGAAAATCTGACAGGTAATTCAATCATTTGTTTATTCAATAATTAAATAAATCATTACTAATCATATACCCCAGGCAATAAATATTGTCTCCAAGCTGATTTATACTCTCTCCTTCAGGAATGATCAAGCAACGGGGTGAGTGCCGCAACCTGAGTAGGCACTCAAGCAAATGCATAAACAGAAAGAGCAATTAGCCACCTGAGAAAACAGAATGTACAAGAGGCGAAGGTGGGAGAGAGACACCAGCCGCAGATATCAGAGTCCTAAGACACAGTCAAGAGAATCTGCAGTGAAGCAAATGAGTCAGAGAATTCAGGAAACTCCAAGATTCATTCTACAGACTGCATTCATGACGAGGTTAATTAATATTCAGGAGACAGAGTAGCATCTGTGGAGAAGAGACACCAGTGAGCTCAGACCCTTGTCAACTCTGGACACCCAGGAAATAGGAATCTGGAGCCCAGAATAAAGATAATGGTCTTAGCTACCTTGGGTCCAGCCTCTAATCCAACATAGAAATCAAGACTAAAAGTGCTTGAGGCATGAGGAGAGGATACTAGTGAAGATGTGAAGTAAAGTTGAGAAGGAAAATAAGTATGTGTGATAGGAAAATAAAAACAGACTTTTAGTTGGGATGAAAGCATCCTCTAAAGGATGGTCTGAAGGGCTGAGTAAGGAAGTAGCTCAAAATGTGTCATGGATCTAAAAGCATTAACTCTTAGAATAAAACATAGAAGAAACTCTTATTTTTTAAATATTTTTATTTTCTATATTCTTTGTTTACATTCCAAATGATTTCCCCTTTCCCGGATTCCCCCTCCCATATGTCCCATAAACCTACTTCTCTCCATCCATTCTCCGATCACCTCCCTCCTTTTTCTCTGTCCTTACATTCCCCTCCAATGCTAGATCAATCCTTTCCAGGATCAAGACCCTCTCCATACTTCTTCATGGGAGTCATTTGTTATGCTATTTGTGCCTTGGGTATTCAGGGCTTCTGGGCTAATTAATATCCACTTATCAGAGATTGCATTCCAGGTATATTCTTTTGTGATTGAGTTACCTCACTTAGGATGATATTTAACAGTGGGTTAGGCAAAGCTCTCTGGGGTATGACACCAAGTACAAGCCACAAAGGAAAAACAGAAGCTGGACTCTGTTAAAATACAATGTGCTGAAAGGATGCTTTAAGGAAACTAAACACCACATAGAGAGGGGAAGAAACATATACATAAATCATATATGCAATGTGTAACCGTGTACAGAATAAAGAGTGCCTCTGATTCAGTAATGAAAAGACCCCACATGAGACTTAGGTAGAGTTCTAAGTAGAAGGACCACAAAGCAAAACATGACCAACAAACACACGGAGATCTCTGGACAGCATAAGCTAGCAGGGAAATGCCAATCAGGCCATAGTGAATACTGCGCCACACCCATGTCAAGCTTGCAGCACGGAGGATGGATAACAAGCGATGGTGAAGATGTGGATGTGTGGTGTATTGCTGCTAGGCTCGTGAATTGACACGGGAGATTTGTAAATGACACTGCAGAGCCTGCTCTGAAGCCCGAGTGCCTGTCACCTTTCCCTGTTCGTTCTTTCTGCTTTACTCTCATTTTCCTACTGTGCCTATTACACGGGAGATGCTTTGGATCTGGAAGAACCTCCAAGCTCATGGGGACTCAGTCCCCAACACAGGTGACAGGATCAGGATGGCTCACATACCTTCTCTGACATATTTCAGTGACAGACTCACAACTGCAGGGGCCACTGGGAATTGGAGGTCGCTTGAAGGTGGGGCCTAGTGAAAAGAGTAGTAGTAGGCACGGGGACACAGTCTAAAGGGTTCTCCCTCCCCTCCCCTCTCTCTCCCCTCCCCTTTCTCTCCCCCTCCTTCTTCCTCTCTGTCTCCTTCCCCTCCCCTGTCCTCCTCCCCTGCCCTCCCCCTTCCCTTCCCCTCCCCCCTCTCTCAAGTATTAGAGACTAAAATCATTAAAACTGAGAACTAAAATTGTCCTTCCCTCCTTTACATTGATTTTCTCAGATATTTTGCAACAATGGCAGGGAGCTGACCAACACAGATGGTGAGCATTTGGATTGGTTTTTCCGTTTTCATTTTTCCCCCATGGTTTTGTTGTTGTTGTTGTTGTTGTCGTTGTTGTTTTGTTGTTGATGGCGATGTTTATTTTTTAATCTCTTCTTACACTCCAGACTTTATCCCCCTCCATGTCCATCCTCTAATTGTTCCACACCGCACACCTCCTCCCACGCCCTCCAAGAGGATGTCCCCACACCACCCCCATCCCACCAGACCTCCCCATTCCCTAGGGCCTCAAGTCTCTTGTGGGTTAGATGCATCTTCTCTGACTGAGTCCAGACCCAGCAGTCCTCTGCTGTACATGTGTTGGGGGCCTCATATCAACTGGTATATGCTGCCTGGTTGGTGGCTCAGTGTCTGAGAGATATCAGGGGTCCAGGTTAGTTGAGACTGCTGGTCCTCCTGCAGGGACGCCATCCTCCTCATCTTCATTCAATGGGCAGTCATGATAGGCCCCTGTTTGTAAGCACACCATAGCATCAGTAATAGTGTTGGGCCTTGGGGCTTCCTGCTGAGCTAGGGCCCCATTTTGGGGCTATCACTGGACTTCTGTTTCACTGGAGGCTTTTCTCCATTTTTGTTCCTGCAGTTCTTTCAGACAGGAACATTTCTGGGTCAGTTTTTGACTGTGGGATGGCAGCCTCATCCCTCACTTGATGCCCTGTCTTTCTACTGAAGGTGGACACTACAAATTCCCTCATCCTGAAGTTCACTCCAAACATACAATGACGACACAAAGAGAGTCTCCACACCATTGCCTCCCCATGGGATGCTCCATTACCATGTCCTCCATCTGAGCAGGACATCCCAACACTCCTGAGCTGTCGTCTCACAAAGCCCAGGCCCTGGGCTCATTCCCTCCTGGCACTGCACACTCTTCAGGCATGGACATAGTGCATGGTACCATGTGCCCTCAAGTGCAGACTCATACAAAGTGTTTTTGCTGTCTTAATGCAAGTTCTGCGCCCTGCTGATCCATCCCTTACTCCTAACTTCTGGACGCCAGCTCTTTTTTAATTGCTTTTTCCATAGAGTCATATGGTTGAAATCATATATGTGTAGCCTTGTTAGACAAGCTCCTTGCATACAGCAATTAGGATTTTTCACTCCATGTTCCTATTGTTCACTGGCTCCTCTTCTTAAGCAATCAACAATATTTAACTGTCTAGATGTAGCACTATTTATCTGTCCAGATCCTGAAGAACATCCTTGCATCCAGTTTTGATTAGGAATCAAACTGTTTATATATAATATAATGTGTGTGTGTGTGTGTGTGTGTGTGTGTGTAGCTAGATAGATGATGGATAAATGAATAGATAGATAGATAGATAGATTGATAGATAGATAGATAGATAGATAGATAGATAGATAGATAGATAGACAGACAACTTTTTTGGACAGAAGCTTTCAGCTTTATTGTTAAATACTGTGTTCTATGTAGCTTGAGGATTTTTTAAAACACCCTTGAGAAAGTTCCATACTAAAAGATGTTTTTATCCTAATTTTGAGTTGAGGGTGGTGGAGGAGATGATTTGTTATGGTTGAGAATGGCTTGAGAAAAGAAGGAATGAGATCAAGGTTGGTTACAGGCAGATGTATCTGAGCAGAAAAAGGTGAGCAACAGGGTCTGTAAAAATAAATCCTGGTCTTACTTTCTAAATGACTTCCAAAAAGTATGTGCAAAGGACTTGGTAGAATATCAGATGAGACCGAGATACTCTGAAACTAGGGGACTGAGAGGTGTATTCAAGGACAATTACTGAACAACTGGACAGAAGAAACAGAGGTAGCTTGACACTTTCTCTGAATCCCTCATCTTTAGTGATTCTAGTAGCTGTAGGTACATCTGCTAACCCGACACCCCACACACAGCTCCCTGCCCTCCTCCATCCCAGTTACAGCCAGCTGCATTGGAGCCAGCAGGCCTTCCCTACCCTGTTCTTTTATCAAACTTCTTGAAACACTCCAATGACTAAATCTAGTAAAGGTCTGCTTCTAGCAATGAGTATCTGTTCTCCTGGAGACATCTCAGAAGGCTGAAAAAAACTACAAAGTGGCTTGAGAACAAAGTAATTGCTCTTAATATTTCCCAAAATTACAGCGTTTCTGAGATAGGGTGCTGGACAGTGTGTTCAGGATGTGGTGTAAGCAGGGGCATGTGTTTGGGACAGGGCTGGGGGCAGAATTATGGAGAGAGGCACTGAGAAGGCAAATAACACATTTGGATTCACATATTTGTCCATATTTACTGGAAATCCCAGTAATAAAGCAAAATAAAACTTTAATCCTAACAAAAATGGGTTTCTACCTCCTTCTCATTTTTTAATTTTCTTCTGTCTCAGTACCCAATGCACTCAGAACTTCATACTCTGACTCACTATAAATACCACCTTTTGCCTCTGAAGGTTTTGTATGATTATTGTATTTATGTATGATATTTTGTTAAGTAAGTAATATGCTAGGGGAAACGTACATTTAAGCTAGAACATGGAGCATTAAAAAACAATAAGGGGGGCTGGGCAGCATCAGAACCACAAATCAATGTCTTGCATGTGACCAGCCAAAATAATCCAATTAAAAGAATAAAAGAGGCCATCACCTTAGATGCTGAGTTGGTAGCTCATACCATATACAGTTACCAAACCCAGACACTATTGTGGATGCCAACAAGTGCTTGCTGACTGGAGATTGATATAGCTGCCTCCTGAGAGGCTCTGCCAGTGCCTGACAAATACACAGGTGGATGTTCTCAGCCAACCATTGAACTGAGCACAGGGTCTCCAATGGAGGAGCTAGAGAAAGGACCAGGGAAGCTGAAGGGGTTTGCAGCCCTATAGGAAGAACAACACTATGAACCACCCAGTACCCGCAGAACTCCCAGACACTAAACCACCAACCAAGTACACACAGAGGGGACCCATGGCTCCAGCTGCATATGCAGCAGAGGATGGCCTTGTTGGACATCAAAGGGAGGAGAGGCTCTTGGTCCTGAGAAGGCTCGATGCCCTAGTGTAGGGGAATGGGAGGGCAGGGAAGCAGGAGTGGGTGGTTGGTGAGCAGGAGGAGGGGAGATGGGATAGGGGGTTTTCAGAGGGGAAAACAGGATATGTAAGTAAAGGTAAGTTACATTTGAAATGTAAGTTAAGAAAATATCTAATAAAAAAGAAAGAAAATTCATATAGGAACTTTCCTTTCTGTTCTTCTCCTTACTTCCTGATAATTTACATAGAACAGAATAAACAAACACAGTGAATCAAAGCAGACAGAAGAAATACGGAGCTTTTCCAACAGACAACTCTGGATGGGGTACTCAGCGAGGACCAATAAAAAAATTAATAACAAACTTGGACACTATCAGATTCGAGAGTTAGTCTGGGCAAGGATTGGAGTTATTATAAAAAGCATTTTTGCTAAGAGTTCAGCATTTTGGAGCAAGCTTGGTGGCCAAGTTTGGCGACTTGACATCAGGCTCATAAAACTGCTTGGAAAGCGGTAAGATACTCTGGAGATCCCTGCACTGGTTTGGCAGACATGGATATTTTTTATTAGAAAACATTTCCATTGCAACAGCGAGTAGAGTATTAGGGAGATCAGATCCAATTTTCAGGACATTTATGATTAATATTTTTCATGACATATCCTATGTCAGGGAACTGGGCTCCAAGGCTCTGTGTGCCGTGTGTCTACACATGAGCGCTGTGTGTCTACACGTGTGCACCGAAACTTAGAAGGTAGATTTCTTCTCTTGAAGCGCCAGTCCATCAGCACAGCACCAGCTGTTGCGCGGGAGCCAGGACAAAACCAGGACAAAGCCAGACGCTCATTAAGCCTGATAGTGGAGATGATGGCATCAATTCCTTCTTGTTTACGCACTAAATCTCTTCCATATTGATGAGAAAAGAAAGGAAGTGCATGAGACAATAAATACTGAGAACACTATGTGTTCAATCTGTTTAAAGAGGACTTACGTAGGCAGTGTACACATGCAGTGTGCGTGTACATAGAAAATACACGGAAGAGACCTGTCCCCACATAATATGCAAAACATTCATTTTTCACATATCCCAATCAGCTGTTAAAGATGAGGCTCACAATCAAAAACATAGTCTTATATCCTAACAAAGTAAGGTTAATGAGACACAGCAGCATGTGCGTGGAGTCACTGTTAAGCATGCTGTGTGTGATGAAGGGGGATTTATAAAGCTAATTAATTAATAGCAAATAACTGCTCGATACTGTTTAATAACCAGATATCTAAAATATATAATTAAGGCATCTGAATATGTCCTTCCAGCCTTCCTAATTTTAGACATCACCCTCCTGTTTTCTGCTTAAAAGGGGATTGGCTTTGCAGAACATATACCTTGCCTATTTAGTAAAGAAACAGAGTCAGGTTGCCAAATCTGAAAGTTGTAATTCATTTCCATGGCAATGGGCTATGTTGCTGTAAGTGGGTAGTTACGGGGTAACATTATAATGGGCAGTAACAGAACTGCAGGGGAAAGGCCACCGATGAGTGGAGCAAGGGAAATCTTACAAGAAAACTGTGTCTGTATTAGAAACAATACCTCTTTGTTTGTCTGGAATAATCCTTTGGGTGCTTTGACAGAACAAACTGGTTTCAATATCTGATAAATAATGAAACAAATCACGATTGACTCTGGAAGATGCAAATTAATTCAGTTCTTTTTGAAATGCAAAGGAGGCATCTTCCATGAGGAAAACAAGATGAATTTTTCTACACAGTCATATACATACAACTTTATGTTTCGAAAAAAGACATGATGGACCTAGAAAGATGATGGCTGAGCAGCTAAGGGCATTTGCTGCTCTTAGCGAGACCCTACCTGTATCTCCACCACCAGGAAATCTGACACCTTCTTCTACACACACACACACACACACACACACACACACACACACATGCACGCACACATGTGCACACATGCACACATGCGCACACACACTCTCACACACACACACACACTCACACACACACACACACTCACACGCACACACACGCACACATGCGCACACACACACACTCACACGCACACACACATACACACATACACTCACACACACACACACACACACATGCATGCACATACACACACACACTTTAAATAGATCAATCAATAAAAAGATGTGCTCCATTACACATGGCCACTGTTATTTTCAGTGGATACAGACGAGGTGTAGACCAAAGGTTGTCCTTTCCATAAAAACCACAGAGGACTCAAGCATCAGTCACTGGTGGCCTGGAGCTCTTGGGTCTGTCTCTGCATCATCCAGTATGAAGGAAGCTCTGGAACCAGCCACCTCAGATCTTTCTCTTCATACTTAAGGCTTCGCTTAAGCGTGCAGACTCAGTGAATGCATTTTGGGGTGGCTGTGAGATTTGGAAATGTGTGATAACTGTACAATGAATGAAATTAGAGAGTAGCGTCCTCAGCCATACTTGTCAAGGCTGAAGGGAGCAGACATTCTAGCGGCGAGCAAAGAACTACAGTGAGTCCTCTTTGAAGAGCAGAGTGCTCACCATCTGCAAGGCTGCTCCTGAGATTCTCACATCCTGAGCATCACAGCTGCATTTGGTCCCTCTCAAGAAAACCATAGCTGGCTCATGGGATGCTCTTGGGGTGCTCATGGGGTGAGGAGAACTCTGCAGAAGCAAAGGAATTTCAAGGCCAGGTCAGAAAAGGCATAAGGATTTCTCCATTTGCTGCTCTGAAATAGCACTGGGAAAAGCAGCCACTGTATCATGGAAGCACCCAGGAAGAACTGGGATCAGACTGTGGTGGGAAGGAATTGAAGTTGCCCACCCACCAGTGAATAACATATTTCCAAGTCACATGAAGGAAACATCTTGAACACAGGTCCTGAGGCCCCAGGCAAGTTTTCAGACATGACCGGGCTTACACCTCAACTCTGCCTCCTGAGAGAAACCAGCGCATGAGCTATCTAGCTAAATATCTGCAGACCTCTGGCCCCGGAACACTGTGGCAGAAATGTTTATAGTTGTGTTAACCCATTTTTCTTTATAGTAACCTGTTACCTCAGAAACAATAGGTAATACAAGCGGGTTTTATGCTTTGTGTCCGGGCATCCCTGTACATTCGAGTTAGGCCATCCTCCTGTTACCTCAATGTCCCACACATGTCTGCTCAGTCACTTAACATCCTCTGTGAGGTGCTCTGCAGTCCTCCCCAGACTGTAAGCAGGTTGAATATCCAAAAGGTTCTGTATCTCCAGATTCATTCCAAGAACACAATGAAAGCTTGACGGATGTATTTGTTGCCTGCAATACGACAGCTGGACTACGTCTGAGTTGAGTATGTGAGAATAATGAAATGATATGATACCTCATCAGCTATGGAATATCAGGGAACAAGTTAACTATTGACAAAGCACCAGTTCCTTCAGATTGGTCACAGCTTGAGGAGCAATCTCAGATCTGCAAGAACCTTTGCAGAAAGCACAGTGACCAGTTGCTCTCTTAGCACTCAATGCCGAGAGCCACCACTTGAAAAGCAGCTTGCTATGAAGGTTAATAAGGGAACATTAACTGATCTAAGGAGACAGGTTGCCGTCTGATGCTCTTTCAGGTTGCCTGAGATGCAGTGGCTGGCAAGGCACTGCATTCTAAATGGAGCACAATGCACACCAAAAAAGGTTTTAAATTTTACAGGAAATGATGAGTTTATTCAAAACAGTCACTCAGAAAGGCAGCCCCTGTGCTGTGTGTCTTTCCCCAGAATCACCATGTCCTTCAACCTAAGACTAGCCCTGGAAGGGGTAGGAGAACAGTGAAAATCTGTGAAACAAATTGAGCATCCAGAAATGTTTCAATGTCTTTGACTAACTTACTGTGTGACTGAGATAAAATTACATGCAAGCACCAGAACAATCACTAAATTAATTCCAGGAGTCCAGGAGCAGGGTAATTTCAGGCCTGTCTGCTCCTAAGACTATTATTTATAAATCATACACACACACACACACACACACACACACACACACACACACACACACACATCCATTGTAATGATTACCCAATGTCATCCTGTCTACCATCCCACTTCAGGTCTGGAACTGAGAGATCTCTAATTTACAACAGGCAAAACCACACCTTACGTCTCTCAAAAAAAAAGACCCTTTTTGTAGCAGGTACAGTGCTAGAGAGAAGGCTCAGTGTTTAAGAGCACTTGCTGCTCTCAAAGAGAACCTAAGTTCAGTTCCCAGCACCCATAGGGCAGCTCACAACTGTCTGGAAGTCCAGTTCCAGGGGATCCAGTGTTCTCCTCTAGCCTCTAAGGACACTAAGCATGCATATGGTACCAGTACATGCAGGAAACACTCATACACATGAAATTTATATATATATATTTCCTTTTAAAGGGCTATCTGAAATAGTCGGGCCATGAAGCAAGCAGCAGAGTTGGTATCTTGGCACAGGCTCCAGGTGTCCAGGCAGTGCTCGTATGACTTTGTAGGAATTGTGCCACGGGGTGTCTTCCCCTGACATTCCTCCCAGAACTAGACTTATTCAAAGTATGATGTCCTGTCCATGAAGGAATATAATTTTATTTATTCAACTGTCTCTCAGTCCCTCACTGGAAGACAAGCTGATATAGCTCACCATCCGTGAGTCTTGCTGTAGCTGCCAGGTTATCAAAGGTTCCTGTTCATTTCTCTCCACTGGCATCCAGTCTCTACAGTGTCTTTGAAAAGAGAAGTTTTCCCCATCATTCATACTCCAGTTGCTGAGGTATTGAGAATCATAAATAATGAACATACTTACTCAATTCCCAAAGCCATAATGATCGTATTGTGCCAATTCTGGTTCTAAATAATGCTCTTGAAATTTCCCCTGAGGATTGTATAAAAATAGAATTTCGTGTGATACTTGAGTTAAACACAGGAACCTTTATCAAAGGATTTCAAAGCATTTTCTGACTCAGGTTAAGCGACTTGTTGAAATCACTCAGCAAAACAGCAGAGGGGGTCCAAATTACCTAACTCTGAATTCTACAGTTCTCTGGGGTGTTTAAGTCAGCACTAGAAGAATTCTGTAATGTGCTCATAGGAGGTCAAAGATTCACTTCTATCTATTCTTTTGTTTTGTTTTTGTGTTTTTTCAAGACAGGGTTTTTCTGTATGGTCCTGGCTGTCCTGGAACTCACTCTGTAGACTAGTCTGGCCTTGAACTCAGAAATCCACCTGCCTCTGCCTCTCAAGTGCTGGGATTAAAGGCATGTGCCTCCACTGCACAGCCTACTTTTATCCATTCTTAAGAAGTAGATTATCATATAAAAATTTTTGGCCTTCTCCAAAAGTAGAAAAACAAAAATAGCCTTTCCTTTTAGAATAAAAGGCAGTAGAATTAATCTTAACCTACTATGGAGAAAATGCCATCATCATCCATGGAACTGACAAGAATATGTTGTCATAACAAATAAGTCACTTACACGAACTAGATCTTACTGGATAAGATTTCCAAATCTTAACCTATCCAATTATGATGCAAGACTGAGTTATTATATTACGCCCTATTTAGTTTGATGCACAGCTTCACAACTGCTCCAATATAAAGTTAAGATATTTATTCTTAAATTTCTATCAATAAATCTGGAGATAGATATTTCAGACATAGGACTTTTTTTGATTTCTTATTTCTCATTTCTGAGAAGACATTCTCAGTTACTCATTATATATCGTTTTCCCTCCAATTATCACTCTTAGCATGAATTACACTTTGATTTTGAAACTAAAATTGTCACTATTTGAAAATAAAGTTGTCAATAAATGGAAGTGTGATTCCTCCAAGTTGAAGACAGCAGTTTTAAGATTGCATTCCCTGATAAAGAGTGATACAGAGCCAGCCGTGCCAGTGATGCAGCTCATCTGGGGAAAAGGAATGCTGACTCCAAACATCTGGGGCTGGGGGTGGATAAGGGGCATGCTTGACACTCCGAGACTCTGTTCTTTCAAAAGAGGAAAGCAGTTCAAAATATCAAGACAAATTAACAATAAACAAGACAGCTCTAGAAGAAGTTTACTGATGATGCCTTCTAAGGCCTGCAACTTTTTGAATTTCCCAATCCTCAACAATCAGAGAAGAAAACAAGAAAGTGAAGCAAATATAAGTAAATTTTTTTCACCCAGATATTCCCTGATATAAAAAGGAGCTGTGTGTTCTGCGGGCGTGTCTGAAATAGAATTCTTATGGACAATAAGTATGGTCAAAGTTCCTCCCTGATAGCTTTCAGAGCTTAGTGCAAATTCCAACAGGAATATGAAAACTGTGTTACTGCTAATGTTACATCTACAATGTGGCATGTTGAATTAAGAATGGCTAATGTGATTGGTGTCCAAATGCTCTCAAGTGAACACAAAAAAACAAGATATAAATATATATAAAGGCAAAATTGAAATGAAAATAAAAATAGAAAATGTGCTGATATCTTGACAAACTGCAACTAGCATTTGCAAAACTAAGAAAAGAATTCAGGAAGTCATGAGAAACATATAAGATTTAACTAAAAGAAATCAAATCATGGAATCTTTAAAGACCTGGTTAAAGTGAGTTCATTAAACTAAGCTTTCCTTGGAAGACATTTTCAATCATCTATTTTAAAGCAATAGCAAAAAATCTGGATAATATATCTTGTCTGTAAACAAATACTCCAATTTTTATATTTATATCAGTCATTTTTTTACTTGTATGCAACTTTAACCTAAAAAAATGACTTAAGCCATTAGAAATTTTAATTTTGTATGAGTTCGTGGTTAGCTGAGCAGATCTGCTCTATATCATCTCTGCTGAGGCTAAATTGTCTAGTGTAGCCTCAGTCTGCTGCTAGGCAGAGAACATTTTCTTATTCTATGATCAACATTCTTCTCAGTTTGTAAGCTGATGCTGTGATGTCTTTTCCTGTCATATAGTTATAATGTGTCTTTCTTTACAAGACTTCTGGAGAGCATAGAAAAACAAAAGATGTATAAGTATTCTAGTTTGCTTCTGCTGTGGTGATCAAACAGATCACAGGTAACTTAAGGGTTGAAAGGTTGTTTTTCACACTTTCAAATCACAGTCCATCATCGAGGGACATCAGGACAGGAAGTTGAAGCAGAGATGATGGAGGAATGTGGCTTATTGGGTTGTTCTGGGACTCATGCTTAGCTAACTTTTTCATACAGCACAGACCCAACTGCCTAGGGAAAGGTGCCGCCAACAGTGGGCTTTGTCTTACTACATCAGTCTTTAATCATGACAACACATGCAAAAGCTTAACCCTGGCCCATTCTGATCAAGACAAGTTCACAATTAAGGCTTCTTTTCTCAGTCCACTCCAGGCTGTATCAGATTGCCAAATTACATCTAACCAGAACACCAGGTACCAGAAAATACCATGATTGATGTGAGAGATGCCTAGACCACTATATATTCCTTAATTTAGATCTCAAACCAAAAGTCAAGGACCAAAAAGTTTCCATTTACTTCATTTTATCTCATGAATATGACTTAGCTATGTCTCTAGTCTTTAAGAAAAATAAATGAAGCTACAATTAACACCACAGAATCTGAGATCCACGATAGACAATCTGTATTTATCTCAATATGGAAAACAAGGAGTTTCTTATAATTCAAAAACCAAGTAAGTTATGCTTAGTATAAAAATAGAGAAAATTTGAATTTTATAATCCTGTTTTGATATCACAAATGCCAAATATAATTCAGGAGCCCTGCTAATGCCATTAGAGTAATGGAAAGTGAGTGTTCAAAAGGCACTTGTCATATGACAGGAGCCATTCTGTGTCACATGGCCTGATCAAGAATACCTCATCGCCTGTAAGTGACCAGAAAGAGTGTCATTATCAACTTAATGGCAGTTCAAATAACCTCTTACATCATAGGTAGGAAATGTCTTTCGTCACCTTTTCATATTTCTTGAAATGACAGGAAACACTATTTTGTTATTGTAGTGTTAATGCAGTTAGGGTGTGTAATGGTCCCATAAAAGTAAAAACAGAGTGTGAGATTTATAGCTACCCTGGTCATTTATGAAGACTATATATATTTGATCAAACTCCTAACTAGACGTTTAAGGGATCTCTCTCCTGTCAATGAAGCTATTTTCACTCCATCAAAGAACTAGTTGTTCCAAACTGATGATACGTACGTCAGCCCACAGTTTAGAGCAATAGCCTTGGTGTGGAGTAAGGATTCTCTGTCTATTTTTCACTGATGCTTTAAGATAGCATGCTTCTTATTTTGCCTTTTAAGCCACTCCTAACATTTTTCTTTCCTTCAATCAACATGTAATAGAATCTTCATGAAATGTTTTTTACCTTTAAAACACAAAATAATAACATATAATTTTGGGATATTTTCATTTAATTCAATAATTGCTTCCATATTTTTTGGCTCTGCCTGGCCAATGTCAAACTGTTTTGATTATTAGCTGATGAAAATGAGGAATTTTTTTTTTGCCCCTCTACACTGTTCAGTTTTCACCTAATAGCGGTTATTTCCTCTGATAGCATAGCTCCCAAGCACTGCTTCACTACCTAATTCATGTGCCTCAGCTCTCTGCCTCAACTGCAAAGTGACCCTGTGGAGTAAGCCCATCTCTGCTCCAGGAGAAATTATATCTGTTGGCAGCTACCTTGTCCTTCAGAATTCAAAGGGAAAGAGACCACCGTGGTTGTAGAGCCTTGACAGTGCTCTTATTCTCTTGAAAATACAAAATCTGTCAATCACCTGTCAAAAACTGTGGCAGAGTTAAAACATTATGCCAGACTTTAAAATGTTTAAATAGACATCTTGGTCGATGGCATTATATTGAAGACCCAGACATGAATCCACACACCTATAGATACCTGACTTTCAATAAAGAAGCCAGAAACACATACCATAAAAAAAAAGACAGAATCTTCCACAAATGGTGCTCATCAAATTGAATGGGTCAACATAGAAATACCCAGATATATCCACACTTACCACCCTGCATCAACACGGCTCTGATGGATGAAAGACCTCAACGTAAAACCAGATACACTCAGCATAAAACCAGATACACTGAACCAGATACACTCAACGTAAAACAAGATACACTGAACCTGACAGAAGAGAAAATGAGGAACAGTCTTGAACACATTGGCACAGGAGAAGACTTTATGAACACACAGCACATTTAACAAAGGCTCTAAGATCAACAATTATTAAATAAGACCTTGTAAAACTGAGATGCTTCTTCAGGACAAAGGACACCATCATTATGACAAAGCAGTCAGAACTGGAAAATATTTCTACCAACTACATATCTAACATAGGGCTAATATATCCAAGATATATAAAGAACACAAGAAACTAAATATCAAGAAATCAAATAATATAATTTTAAAATGGGGTACCAAATTAAGCAAAGAATTCTCAAAAGGAGGAACTCAAATGATTGAGAGACACTTAAATGTTCAACATCCTTAGACATCGGGGAAATACAAATCAAAATTACCTTGAGATTCCATCTTACACTTGTCAGAATGTCTAAAATCAATAAAACAAGTGACAGCAAATGCTGGTCAGAGTGTAGAGCAAGGGGAACATTAATCTGTTTCTGATGGAAGTGCAAACTTTTACAGTCAGTATGAGAATCAGTGTGGGGGGTTTTCAGGAAGATAGATATTGATCTACCTCAAGATGCAGCTACACTCTTCTTGGCATATACCCAAAGGATCCTTCATCCTATCCCAGATATATTTGCTCAACCATTACAAATATTGCTACAAGACATTGAACACAGTGAAGTATTACTCAGCTGTGAACAAAACTGAAAATTGAAGATGAATGAAAGGAACTACTAAAATCAAACTGAGTAGTGCTCTTAGACCCCAAAAGACCAAATATAGTATGCATTTGCTTATACAGATATTAGCTGTTAAGTCAATGATAACCACGCTACCTACAATCCATATTGTACAGAGGTTAGGGATAGAGTAAGGGATTGGAGAGGGTGTGGGAAGACAGGCAGCTCTCCTAAGGAAAGGGAAATTGAGTGAATGGCTATGGATGAATGGGGAGGTTCTGAAAAGGAGATCAACTGGAGAGGGAGAGATAAGGGGATGGGTGGCAATATGGGGAGAGATAGGTAAAATTAAGAGCCATTTGAGGGGTTGTATAGAAACCTAATACAATAGAAGCTTCCTAAATATATATACATATATGAAGAGTATCTAAATGAAATCAGCAAATAACAGGGGCAACAACTGAACATCACTCATCACCAAATGAAGCTTCTAGTACCAGGACTGCTTTACATCTAATTGAGTTTTGGGCTAAAGGAGTCCCGTGGGAAACCCCAAACCACATAGCCTGCTGCAGCATCTATAGGATGCTCTCCAAAAACTGACGGTAAGGCCTCGTCGCTGAAGGCAATGCCTGCACAACTCACTAAGCATGAACTGGGGCCCACATAGAGCCTTCACCCGCATCTGTCTTTGGTAAGGAAAGATGCTTCACACACACTATCAAGAGAGAAATGTAAACACCAAACCAGCCTCAGATCCTTTGACAACAGAGACTCCTGCCTGTGAGATGTGCTTACACGATGGTGGCACAAAGTTTGTGGGAGTAACCTATCACTATCTGACTCCACTTAAGGTCTGCTCTATGACACTGTTTGCATGACCAGGCACCTGATGTGGATAGCCTAGGGTCCAAGGGATTACAAAGGGGGGGCAATAAAATGATTCCTATATTTGGTTCTGAGTCTTGTCTTTAACATACCACCAAAGTGTGTGTTGATAGGTGTGGTCTGTACTGCTATGACCGAACCATGCTGAGGTCCCAGACACATGCCAATACTGGAGGCCATGTGGCTAGCCATGGTCTACTCTTTCAGTGGTATCGATGACTCCAAATTCACAGTTGAGAATGAGAGACACAGAAGGCCTCTGTGACAAGGCCTACTCCCTGACCCGACCCCACCCCTCAAAAAGAGTAACAGCTATGAAGAGGAGAACTTTTCAAAATTGTGATAGGGATGCTGAAGTGTGGCTCTGCACAATTGATGGCTTCTGGAGGGGCTGTGGGGAGGAAGGACACAGTTTTATTTATGGGGCAGGCCACCAGGAGTTTGTCCATGTTCCAGTGAGTATATGGGAAACACAGATTGGACTCGTTTTTTTTTTTTTTTTTCTTGTTGTTCTGTAGGAGGAGGTCACAAAGGGAGGAAGGTGTGAGGGGAACTGGGTGATAAATGTGATCAGGGTGCATGGTGTGAAATTCTCGAATAATCAATAAAAGTAATATGCTGTATAAAAGTTTTTAAAATGTGACTCATAATGACATTGTGCCATATTGATTCAGTGCCTTGCTCAGCCCTCATTAGAGTAGCTTTCTTCTGCGGCAGATGGGAACAAAGACAGAGACGGAGCGACCTTGGAACACTCAGCCCTAAATGGGGTATCTCCATCAAAGCCCTCCCCTCCAGGCTCAGGGAACCTCATGGAAGGGGCAGCAGAAAGAGTGTAAGCCAGAGGGGATGGAGGACTCCAGGAGCAAAGACCCTCTAAATCAACGGAATCCGTGCGCATATGAACTCACAGAGAATGAGGAGCATGCACGGGGCTGCACGGGGCTGTACCGGGCTGCACAGGGGTACATGGGGCTGCACGGGGTTGCACGGGCTGCATGGGGCTGCACGGGGCTGCACGGGGCTGCACGGGGCTACACGGGCTGCACGGGACTGCACGGGGTTTCACAGGGCAACGAGGGGCTGCACGGGGCTGCATGGACTGCAAGGGCTGCACGGGGCTGCACAGGGCTGCACGGGTCTAAACGGGCTGCACAGAGCTGCACCAGATGGGGGTCTAAGACATGAGAAGAAGCAGACACGTGCTACCATCCCTAACCCAGAAGATAGCTCCAACTGACATCACCTGCACATGAAAATTTAGTTTCCTTCCAGGGAGTTTCTCAGGGGAGTAAACTATTCATAAGGGGAGGTTACATGCCCAGCAATAGAAAAACAAACTCGATGACACCTTTGGAGGTTCCTTGTCTCATAATGCTGTGTCAGAGCTCAGCTTTTCTTTTCTTTGTTTCTTTCTTCCTTTCTTCCTTTCTGTCTTCATCTTCTTTAATTTTATCTTATTTTATTTTTATTTTATATGTTATTCTTCTCTCTTTTTATCCAACAGGCCCTTTGTGTATATATTATGGCTTCCGGGTTAAAGCTTTGATGGGATTTCTGAGTGTGTTGATGAGTGAGTCTCTGTCTCTTGGGCCTCCTTTTGGGCTCTTTTCCTTCGGTTTGTCTGTTTTGTCCTATTTCGATGTGCTAGTTTTTGTTTTATCTTATACTTCATTATATTATGCTTTATTATTATACCTTAGAAACTTGTTGGTTTCCTAATGAGGGACAAAAATGGGGTGAATCCAAATACAAGGGGAGATGGGGAGGACTGAGAGGAGTAGAGGGAAGAGAGGGAAAAAAGTGTCAGGTATTTCAGAAGGAATTCAAAATATAAAAGCCATTAAGAGCCCAGTATGTAGCACATAGAAGTTTGGCTTCTTTATTTCTTTATGTACATGTGTTGGATTTATAGTGGGTTTCTGTGTAAAATATACATATACTGATTTTATGCAAGCACCAAGACATACCAAAAATAATTTTTAAAATAGGTTTTCATTACTCAAAGAAGGAATCAAATTAAATATAACCAGGACACTTTATTCTTGTTTTCCTGTCTTAGCCATATTTTTTCAAACTATGGAAATAATAAGCATAGAAATTTATGTATCTCAAATACAAATTCAGTTTCCTCCGTGAGGCTTAGGGATGTGGAGACATTTTGCCAACATCCACAGAGGAAAGACTCAGAAACGAAGAAGCTTCCATCAGTAAGGAGGAATGTGGCCCAGAAGGAGCCTCAAGTCTCATCCTGGTCAAGAATTCTGAGATAGAGCCACCTCGCGGTGTGTTCTTTTAATTAACCTTCACGCCCTCCTTCCTCCCCAGACTCAACAACTAATAGCATTTCAAATCAATTTTAAATGAGGGCACAAAGGAAATTATGACAGTGACCCCCCCTTCTCCCCTCACACTCTCGCAGCCTATTAACTGGGAGTGTGAGCTGTGATGCTCACAGCCCTATTCCTATTATCCAGCGCCGACTCAGGTGTCACATCTGTGCCTCGGTGGCCTCGGTGTGTTAGAGACTATTTTTTTTTTTTTTGCATGTTGGCTGAGTCTAGAATGACCTCTCAGATGTTTTTCTAGATCTGTATCCTAGCTTTTTACCTTAAGCAAGCTTAGTTTTCTGGATCTGTACTGGCACTGGACAGACTTTCCAGGTACACTTGACCTCAGACTGTCCTGGGCCAAAGAGGTCAACCAAGGCTCAGAGCAGTCCAAACTCTGCTGCTCACAACCCTAATTGGAATTTTTATTCTAATACTAAAACTTCTTACTTAGAAGAAGTATGGTGACACTTTCAGATGTCAAATTTCATGGCTGGTTGGGGTTTCAGTTCTATTTTTGAACCACGTGATGCGCAAGTTCCATTGTTCAATTGTTTGTAGAAATAAGGTTTGTTAGATAACCCAGACTGGCTGTCAACCTGCAATCCTCCTGCATCAGATTCCCTAAAGCTATGATTGTAAATGCATGCCACCATGTCTGGCGTTTCTATCTTCATGTCATAGAGAAAAGTGAGAAAATTAAATTTTTAAAAATGCTTGTCTTTTGCTCTATCTTATTTCCAGCAAGAATGAGGATTAAATACAGGAGGAAACTGTGAAAAAGAAAGGGGGAAATGGTGGCTCAAGGTGTAGCTAAGCTGGTAAAGTGCTTGCCTAGCATGCATGAGGCCCCGGGTTCAACCCCCGCTACCACGTAAAGAAGACCATGGTGGTAAAGTCCAGTACTCCCGGCAGCACTTGGGAGGTGGAGGCGGGGGTTTCTCTTGTGCAGGGGTCATCCTACACTATATAGATAGTTGAAAACCAGCTTTGGCTGTGTGAGATCATGTCTCAAAGCAAAAAGGAAATGTTCCTTCCATATATAGTGATCCTTTGTAAAGCTTAGAATGATCCTTCAGAAAAGACTCGCCTGCTCACAAAACCATCACCTCTGAAAGAACAAGCTTTCATTGTAGTTTCAAACCCAGAACTTTTAAAATCATTTTAAAGTGATGACCTCTTCATTCTTTCCTAGTGTGTGTGTGTTCTCTGGCAGGGAAGGTAAATATTGTGATTTTTCAATGTTGTTTTACTGACTGTGTGGGTGTGTTTATGTGTGCGTCCGTGTCTCTCTCTCTCTCTCTCTCTCTCTCTCTCTCTCTCTCCTCTCTCTCTCTCTCTCTCTCTCTTTCTCTCTCTCTCTCTGTGTGTGTGTGTGTTGTGTATGTGAGTGCAGTCGCATGTGAGACCGGAAAGGATTAGAAGAAAACTACAGTTTGTAGCGCTCTTCTGGCTATTATCAGTATTTGGCAACAGAAATTGTGCTGAAACGTTTATTTCTGAAACATTCAAAACACATCTTGATGCATACAATCTAATTATCAAATTATGTACAGAGATAGTGTTTCCTTTTATTTACCTGCTTGAGTTTCTTTCCCAAGGGGCCTCTAGCCCCTGAGGAGGTGGGTCCGTTCACACAGACACGTTAAATCACACATATGTTCCATGTGCCTGGCTCTAAAGAAGCTCTCCACTGGTTGTCGGGTAGGAAAAATCAAAAATCATTCTGTTTGGCCTTCAGGATTGATACTCCTGTCTGTCTTCAGTGTTCACTTAAACTTCAGCCAGTTTCCTGCTCTGCGGGATCCAGGGACATAAGGCAATGCTGCCATCTAGTGGGTCTCACCTGGGCCTCTCGTTGCTGAGACAAAATAAGGGGCAGAAGCTGCTAAGGAAGGGGTCCTATTGGCTCACAGTTTGAGGATACAGTTCCTGGCTGACCTTGGGAAAGCATGGTATCCAGAGTTCGGTGTGTCTGGCCACACACCGCATCTGCAGTTGGGAAGCAAAGAGATGGATTCTGGTTCATGCATTGGTTTCTTTAGTTATTCTGGGAGCCGAGCCACACAATGGTACCACCTACACATACGCTCAATCTTCACTCCTCTGCTACCAAAATCTAAAGACTCCTTCCAGGATGTGACTGAGGCCTGTTCCCTGGGTGATTCTAGATCCATGTTAAATATCACAAAGTCTAACCGTGGTTGGGATATGTGGACTTCTCCAAAGAAGGTAGACACCAAAGTCCACTCTGCTTAGAAAGTTCATATCAGATATTTGTTTTGGGGGAAGTTCGCTGTGAAAAATGGTAGTGTTATTTCCAATAGACTACTATTTGGAATAGCATCTATATATCCAATAGTATACTAAAAAAGGTGGGAAGGAAAGGGCAGTATTTCCTCCAGTGTTCTCAGACTAATATATTTTTAAACTAATTGTCACTTGAGAAGACAGTTATGTGTGAAGAGATAGGTTTGTTCAGAACAGTTGAGCATGCTCAAGTTATTAGCAGGCATCATCTCTGTAGAGATTGGGCAACAGTCAAGGAAGGTTTTCTACATCAATCACATGCTTTTGAGATTGCAGAGAAATATTCATCTTGATTTATACATTTGCCAAGCAGAGTAAGTCACAGAAAGCAACTTTCAAGCTGATAAGGAACAATAACAATACAGGCAAGCCAGGACACAGAAGGCTAAAGGGACCTCACTTAAAGAATATAGTTAATTTTATGTGTCAACATGCTTGGCCCATGATATGCTCAGATACCTGATTGTGTCTATGAGGGCGTTTGTGGTAAAGACTATGTCTGAAAGTGCTAGCCTGAGTAAAGAAGAGCAGACAGAGCCAACATGGGCCTGAGGAATCATCCAAACCTTTGACCTGACTAGAAGGAAAAAGCAACAACAGGAGGTTGAATTTACCTTTTGCCTATTTGAGAGAGGACATGTGTCGCCTCTGGACCTCCATGTTGCTTGCTGGTCTTGGGGCTTCAGACAGGACAGGTGCACTTTGGCTCTCAGACTCTCAGACATGCTCTCCTCTGTCTCCAGATCAATCACATGCGCCAACATCTTAGAGTAAAGAAGCAGTAAGCTATCACACTATGTCTGTCTCTCTGGAGGATCCTGACCACTATCCCAGACCAGGAGATCCAGCTGTGAACACACATCTTGCTGGCCGCACACCTCCCATTTCCCTGTGGTTAGTTCTCTTCTTTAGCTTTTCTCTTAGTGTTTTCAGTCCTTATTTTGAGATTTGATAAAATCAGTTTAAGCTCATGAAGGTTCCTTTGAGAGGGGATGGGGTGATGTGGTTTGCATGTGTGTATTTGCACGTGTGAGAGCACATGTGTGTTTGTTCATGTGGAGAGTCTGAGGTTTAGTGTCTTCCTCCACTTTATTTGATGAAGTAGGATCTCATGATGAAATCACGAGCCTGTAGGTTCAGATAATCTAGGCAGTCAGCTTACCTCATCTTCTAAAATGTCAAGATTACAGGTGTGCCAAGCCACACCCACCCAGCTTTGTATTTGGGTGCTGCGGATCTGAAATTCCATCATTAAACTTGGAAGCCCTTTGCCTGCTAAGCCACCTCCCAAACCCCTGGCTCAGGGATTTTGCATAAATGTAGAACCTTATGACTAGAAGCACTGAATGCATTCTGAGGTGGCAATCTACACAAAAGACAGCAGGAAAGGCTTACATTCTCATATGTATCATAGTGAACAACATCTAATTCCCTCGATTGCTCAAAACCAGCCTTGAAAATGGTAAAATATACTATATCCAGCAAAGTTCTCAGTTACCATAGATGGAGAAACCAAGATATCCCATGACAAAACCAAATTTACACAGTATTTTTTTCATAAATCCAGCCCTACAAAAGATAATAGATTGAAAACTCCAACACAAGGAGGGAAGTTACACCCTAGAAAAAGCAAGAAAGTAATCTTCTTTCAACAAACCCAAAAGAAGGTACCCACACTGTTGGGGTTTTGTCTAAGCTCCACCCCACACCTACCTGGCAATAGCCAGGTATGCCCCGCCCCAGAGATCTGGCCCACTATAAGAGGGGCTACTTGCTCCTCCTCTCTCTCTCTTTGCTCTCCGCTCTCCCATACTCTCTCACCTCTCTGCCCTTGGGGCTCTCCCCCCCTCCACGTGGTCATGGCCGGCCTCCACTCTCTCTCTTTCTCTCTCTCTCTCTCTCTCTCTCTCTCTCTCTCTCTCTCTCTCTCTCCCTCTCTCTCTCTCTCTCCCTCTCTCTCTCTACCACTAACTCCCATCCCCTATTCTGAATAAACTCTATTCTATACCATGTCTATGTGTGTGTGGTCCCTCAGGGGCAGAGGTGCCCAGGCAAGGGCCCGCCTGGACACCTTCCCGCACACCGCCTAGCCACACTCACCTAACCTCAAAGTCTTCACACACAAACATATAAATAACATCAAAAATAACAGGAAGCAACAATCACTATTCCTTAATATCTCTCAACATCAATGGACTCAATTCCCCCAATAAATACATAGGCTAACAGAGTGGATACATAAACAGGACCCAGCATTTTGCTGCATAAAGGAAATGCATCTCAGTGTCAAAGACAAACACTATCTGAGAATAAAGGGCTAGAAAACAATTTTCCAAGCAAATGGTCCCAAGAAACAAGCTGGGGTAGTCATTTTAATATCAAATAATATCGACTTTTAACCAAAGACTATAAAAAAAGATAAGGAAGGACACTTCATACTCATCAAAGGAAAAAATCTAAAAAGAAGAATTCTCAATTCTGAACATCTATTCTCCAAATGCAAGGGCACCCTCATTCATACAAGAAACTCTACTAAAGCTCAAAACACACAGTGCACCTCACACAGTAATAGTGTGAGACTTCCACAGCCCACTCTTATCAATGGACAGATCATGGAAACACAAACTAAACAGAGAAACAGTGAAACTAACAAAAGTTATGGACCAAATGGGTTTAACAGATATCTGTAGAACATTTCATCCTAAAACAAAAGAATATACCTTTTTCTCAGCACCTCACAGTACCTTCTCCAAAATTGACCATATAATCTTCACCAAAAAAAAGCCTCAATAGACACAAGAAGATTGAAATAATCCCATGCATTCTATCAGATCACCAAGGACAATAAAAACAACAGAAAGTTCCCATACACAGGGAAGCTGAACAATGCCCTACTCAACTATAAGTTTGTCAAAGAAGAAATAAAGAACAAAATTAAAGACTTAAGAATTTAATGAAAATGAAGACACAACATACCCAAATTTATGGGACACAATAAAAGCAGTGCTAAGACGAAAACTCATAGCTCTGAGTGCCTACAAGAAGGAAGTGTAGAGAGCATACACTAGCAGTTTAACAGCACACCTGAAAGCTCTAGAACAAAAAGAAGCAAATACACCCAAGAGGAGTAGATGTCAGGAAGCAATCAAACTCAGGGCTGAAATCAGCCAAGTAGAAACAAAGAGAACTATACAAGAATCAACAAAACCAGGAGTTGGTTCTTTCAGAAAATCAACAAGATAGATAAACCCTTAGCCAGACTAACCACAGGGCACAGAGACAGTATCCAAGTGAAAAGGGAGACATGACCACAGAAACTGAGGAAATTCAAAAAATCATCAGATCCTACTACAAAAGCCTATACTCAACATAACTGGAAAATCTGGAAGAAATGGACAATTTTCTAGACAGACACCAAATACCAAAGTTAAATCAAGATCAGATAAACCATATAAACAGCCCCATAACCCCTAATGAAATAGAAGCAGTCATTGTAAGTCTCCCAACCATGAAAAGCCCAGGACCAGATGGGTTTAGTGCTGAGTTCTGTCAGATCTTCAAAGAAGACCTAATACCAATACCCTCCAAACTATTCCACAAAATAGAAACAGAAGGAACAGTACCCAATTCATTCTATGAAGCCACAGTTACACTACATATTCTCCCTTGGAGGTGGAGCAGTTCCTGTCTAATCAGGAACCTGTCACAATTTCCTTTCATAGAGGACTTCATATGAGATTTTTTTTCTACTTCTGTCACGTTCAATGTTCCAAATAGATTTTAAAAACTGAAAAAGAAAAAAAATGGTAGAATATGTGAGTGTTGTCCAGTGTTCTCAGACTTTGATGGTAAAAGGCTCTCAGATGATGTGAAGTAAACATCAGATACAGGATAAAATGTCAAAGGTCGAACAGGCTAAAATCCCCTCTCGAATATTGAAAAGATGGTATTTATCCTGCCCTAACACTAGTTGGTCAGACACCAATGGTCTCTTCTGCGTGTCTGTCTCTCTCTTTTGGTCTGTTTGCAAATGAGTAGAATATAGCACAGAGATGCTGTATGGTAAATGTATTTATTTTGTATTTATGAGTGTTTTTGCCTAACATAATGCGTATGTCTGGTACCCATGGAGATCAGGAAAAGGAGTCAGAACCCTGGAAAGTGGAGCTACGGACAGTTTTGAGCTCTCTCACGCGTGTGCTGGGAACCAGACTCAGGTCCTCTGCAAAAGCATTCAATGCTCTTAACCTCTGAGCCATCTCTCCAGCTCCCACTGAGAGACGATCAGCCAAGTAAATACAGTACTCATCTCTGTTTAAGTAGGTGCACAGACTCCAAAAATATATGATCTTGTTCAATACTGCTTGCTGTCATTCCTTGAGCACTTCCTACACTCTTGGTGCTTCCATAAGCATGCCCATGCAGCAAGCCACAAGGCACACGTCCTTGTCCTTTACTCTTCAAAGAGGAGACAAGCGGGGATCTCAGGGCTCAAACTGGTTTGCAATGATTTCATGTTTCTCTGTGAATCTTCTTGTTGTTTTGTTAACCCACTCATCTCGCTTTCCCTCCATATCTGCCCTCTGCCCTAGCAACCTCCCCACCTCTCAAAGAATGCAAAAACTAAAGCTAAAACAAACAAAAATAAGAACACACACACACACACACACACAAATCTCACCATGGACATTGTTACAGTACATCACATACAATGTATCCCTTTGTCCAGACAGCTTCACTCTCAAATATTTATTGCAATAAGTCATCCATCTGGGTCTAGGCCTTTGGCTTCTGTGACACTGTCAATACTGGATCCTGACCAGGACTCCTCTTGGATATTTTGTTTTTGTCCTGTGTCATGGAGATCCTGCAGCTTCAGGTCTGCAAGACTGGCCCCTTCTGGAATCTAGATGTTCATGGATGGGGTGAACTAACACAATGCCCTGGATCTGGGCCTCCCAGGTTCATCTCCAGCTGCATTCCAGTGCCATGTTTACTAAGTGCCAACACATCAGATCTAGGACCTTATTGACCGTTATCCAGGTCACCAGTCAGTTCAACATCTAACTGGCCTCCCCATCAACTGGCTTCCATAGAGCACAGTCCATATCTATGAAATTAATTAGCCTCATCTCAATTCAAGCTCGAGTCTGTTCAGTAAATTAATATGAATGGCTCAGAGAGTCACTCTACTTCTCTCAGAGAATTCCCTGAGGATGTAAACCTCCCTGTCTCCAAGAACATCAAAACTTCCATTTAGAAAATGAGCTAATCTTTAAGTGAGCTCTGCTGGACTCACTAGCTTGAGGCGGAGGGAGCTTGGATGACCACGGCGGTGCTTTGAGACTCTGGGATTTTCTTCCTAGGCCCTAGTGTCTGAAACCTTTCACAAGCAATAAATGCTGTAAAAATCTAACAAGTAATTGTAGAGAGGTTGGAACAAAAACCATAATAGTTGTGAAGCCTTTAATGTGTCCTGGAGTAGACCATCATGCTTGCTGTTCTGGGAAGCTCTCTCCATCATAGGGCAGGCAATTTTTAACACATACGTTGAATTTGGCACTGTTTTGATCGATTCGAGGAGTACATATTCATGCACCCACACATCATCATTGCTATCCAGTGCAGAAATCCAGTGGGAAGGTTGAAGAGATGCCTGGGGCTTGGAAGCACTGGCTGCTCATGCAAGAATCAGGATTCTGTCCCTAACCTCCACGTGGAGGTTCACAAACATCTGTAACTCCAGTTCTTGGATAGCCAATGCCCTCTTCTAGCATCTGTGGGCTCCTGCAAATATGTAATACGCATGCATACAGTCAGGCACACATACATATGAAATAAAATATTTTATAAATTAAGGTTTTAATTTTTAAAAAAATCCAGTGGAAAAATTAAGAAGAATGATATGCTAACCAATAATCACATCTTTTAAAGGAAGCTGCCTCCATTCGTTAGTAAGAACAGACTCAGAGATGGGATGTTCCAAAACCTGTCTAATTAAAATATGAAATTATAGAATACTTATGGGTCAAAGCCCAGTAGAAAGCAAGATTCTCCAGCCTCCCACGCTTCAAGTGGGGAGATTCTGGGACAAATGACTAATTAAGAAAATGCCCTACAGGGTTGCCTACAGGCCAATCTCATGGATGTGTTCCCTTAACTGAGGTTCACATCCTCTCAGATGGCTTTCGCTGTGTCAAGTGACATAAAACTGTACAGTACAGATGGGCAGGGGACGCAGTCTTCAAGACCATAAACTTTGGAGCCAGGCCTTGTAGGCTCCAACGCTGACTTTGCCATTTACTATGTGACAGAGGAACAGAGGAGGCTGAGCTAACAAACAAAGGACTCTGGGGGAATCCAGAGGCTCTCCCAGGGAAGCGATGCCACCCCAGCTGAAATGGGGAACGGAGAGCTGGTCTTTGTAGATCCAGTGAGAGCAAGAACTGCAGAAGTGGCGGCAGGACCAGAGCTGAAGCTCACAGAAGTAATTTCACTGCAGAAGCAAAAGCTGCATGGAAGTGATGCGAAGCGGTCCGTGCCTCCCTTCCCCCCACCCGTCCACACAGCCCGGGATTCTCTCCAGGCTGAGCCCAGCATTAAAATCAGCTGAAAAGTAGGCTCAGGAAATGCTGCTCAGGACTGGTGGTCACCTGCCAGGGACAAAGCAGGGGAGGGAAGGATGGCAAATGCAAACACCCAGATGACAGAGAATGTTTATGGGAGTCATAACTGGAACAAATACCTCCCAGGTGGATTTAAGATGAAAACAGAGACTATACCTTACCAAAAAGATGCTCTGTTTACAGCTAAAAATGTTCAAAAGAAGCTCCCATTTGGTCCTAAATCCTAGCTAAGAGATAAGTTAAGTTTGCCTCCTTTTATGTCCCTGCTAATTAAGGCTTCTAAGACCATTTGTCCTGTGATATGTCCCAGCTAATTAAGGCTTCTATTTGCAATCAGGAGCAAGCTCCTGGTGTGATGTAAACAGCCCGTAACCCACATTTACTGATGTATATCCTTGCCTTTGTTACTGCCTTGCCTGGGACCTCCATTCACTCAATGACTTCCTTGCCTTTGTTCCTTGTATCCTGAATTTTAACAGAGAGTAACCACCAACCCTCTCACCCCCTGTGAATACCTTATCTCTCCTACAAAAGGGACTTCAAGGGGCCAGTGGAGGCTGCTCTCTCAGGGGGAGACAGCCAGCTAGCCAGTCTCGAGTACTCCCAGATTCAGCTTGCTTTAAATTGAGAAATCGTGGCCTTGGTCCTGTCTTTCTCAAGAATCTCAGGATTCACCATCTAGTCGCAAATAGTAAGTAGTAACATAGAATGTGTCATAAACCAGTCTAAGTGTTTTACATTGGTTATCACAGAATCCTCAAAATGACCTTAGGAGTAAGGACTATTGTTATCCTTATAAACAGGTAAGGAAACTAAGGCAGAGAAAGGTTAAGTAACCTGTACTAGGTGTACAAAGTGTAAGTGGCTAAGTCAGCATTGGAACCTACATGGCTTGGCTCCAAAGTTTATGATCTTCAAGACCGTGTCCCCAGCCTGCTTGGACAGGCTAGTTTTATGTCAACTTAACACAAGCTGAAGCCATTTGAAAGGAAGGAACCTCAGTTGAGGAAATGCCTCCATAAGATTAGCCTGTAGGCAAGCATGTGGGGCATTTTTTTAGTTACTGGTCTACCAGGGCCCATATTGTTGTGGGTGGGGCCATCCCAGGGCTTGTGGTTCCGGGTTCTACAAGAAGGCAGGCTGAGGAAGCCAGCCAGTTAACTCTCTTTCATGGCCTCTGCATCAGCTCCTGCTTCCAGGTTCCTATCTATGCTTGATTTGAATTCAGATCTTAGCTTCTGGCAATAGACTGTGATTCAGGATATGTAGGCTATATATATCTCCATCCAAGTTCCTGTTGGTCATGGTATTTCATAACAGCATTAGTAATCCTAACTGAAACACTGCTCTATACCTAAAATCCGTGGTTCTACCAAACAGCCACTCGGACCAGCATCTCTGAATACAAAATCCACCGAGGAAGACAAATATGATGCTTCAAGATCTCATGAGATATTCCCCCCTAATGACTCTGGAAGAGTGTTTGGGATTGGCCCTCCTCTGCCATTCATGAGAAGAAAATGAAACATTATTCTGGGTTTGCATTCAATTCCCACAGAGTCAGGAATTCTTGGATGAGTGGTAGAGAAATAATCAAAGCACAGTCCGTTTCCAAGGAGAAAACCAGTGGCAGGGAGGGAAACGAGGTGATTTAAAGCCCGAGGAGGGACGTATTTTCATAAGGAGCAACTGCTGCTTCTGCGACGTGTCTGCTCCGGGCTGAGTGTTGATGTTCTTGAACTTGTAAAATTGTAAAGCTCCTCGGAGACTTCCTTCTTGGAGGCAGAAGAAAACTGATCAGCTCTTTAAGCTGAGGTGGGTACCGCCTGCAAGCTTGGAAGGAGGCTCCAACACAGAAGGACTTATTTGAACAAGGCTGCAATAGTCAAAGGGGTTGTTACTGCAACTCATCACCGCCTTCCTGAGAAGTGTGGAAGAGGCCCATCATAAATCACTCAGACCCGCCCCGCCGGGCTAGAGCTTGCTGCTCCCATATCTCCCCTCTCTTGCTCTTTCTTATTTTCATCTCAAATTTCCAGTCTCAGTTAAATGGAATCCAAAATGAAGGGAGAAAGGAGACATGTTGTCCCTGTTCTTGTCTGAAACTACCTTTAAAATAAAAATAATAACGCTGGAATGGCTCTCTCTTCCACGTGTGCTCAAAATGCCTGTGTCACAAATCACTTAGCAAGCATCCAGAAGGTCATATAACTTGAGCTTTGCTCTTTAAAAAGAGTGAGTGACTGCCCTAAATAGATGCAAGCTTTAATATGTATCACAGACTCTCCTGTCCAGAATCTCTCTTTCATAATGTTGGACCGAGACCTCAGATTTCTTAAAGGTTTGTTAATCTGAATTGTCAGTGAAAGGATTAGTTTTAAGGCTTATATTTAATACCTTTAATATACTTAATTAATTAATATTTTAGACACATTTGGAAACCGTATTACTAGATCTTCATGGGGAACTCATGATTTATTATATTTTTGTTGTTTCTAGGGAGATGTAACTCAGTTGGGAGAGTGCTTGCCCAGAATTTGTGATTGGGTTCAATTCCCAGTCCTACTAAAACTGGGCTTGGTGGCACACACTTGTAATCCTTGGCTACATAGCAAGTCTGGGACAACCTGGGCTACATGAGATCCTGTCTCAAAAACAATCGCTTATTTCTTAACACTGACATTGTTGTGGGAGCTGATCTTGTGGAGCCGGATGGGTGGTGGGGAAAAGGGTGAAGTAACTCCAGAGTGGAAGAGCCTGGGGTATTCCTTCAGCCAGGTGTTCATCATCAGCATTAAGAGTGATAAGACGTACCTACGCTATGTGCTCCTGAAAAAGTTATAGTCTCTGCAACCTTTCTCCATGTTAGTTAGCATCGGGTGCATCCATGGACAGCCAGAAGCTGTTTATAGCCACTTCACAGACCCAGCGACAACGTCATCTCTAGGCTCAGGAGTCATCTCAGCACCACTCCTGAGTCCACTGCCTTGGCACCCATCGAACACCTCCCTGCGCATGCGTCACTGTGTCACGGCAGGATAAAAGACTCAAACCCCTGACGCATAGTTCTCTCTCTTCTTCACGTCTTCCCCTTACCCCGCCTTCAGAGGCGCCTCTATTAATTAAAGCCTCCCTTGGCGTGATTCTTCCAGGAGTGCGCTGTTTATTCCAACACTCCTAAAAGAAAACTTACATCCCCAATCCTAACCTGAGAAATAGGAAAGGGTGGATTGAGGGTCATTCTTCACAACACTTTCCCTGAAACCCCCAAGATGCCGAGGCTATCAAAGACAAGAGTGTCTGGAAACTGTCGCAACAAAGAGGAACAGAAGACAAGCGTGACATTTGAACACATTGCAGTGCCCGAGATGGAATCCCAGGTCAGAAAGAGGGAGTTAGGTTAAAACCTAAGACAGTCCAGGGGACTGTGTATCTATACTGAGAACACCATATAATATCAGTCCATTCATAACAGCAAATGTGCTGTGCTCAGAGACATTAGAGGTTGGAGACATTGGGGATTCTCAGAGACATTTAGTTTTCCTATACATCTGAAAACTGTTCTAGAGTATGGCATTCTGTTTGTTAAGATGAAATGAGAAAATATGCTATATATGTTTTGTAACCGAGGCCATTTTCACTACAGCTATGATGTCAGTGGTGGTTAGAACTATGCTCTGGTGACACTTTCAGTGTCACTGAACAGTAATAGTCTACAAGAAAAGGTATTCTTGGCTGGAATTTCTTCTGCAGTATTCAAGAATTCCATTTTCTGAAGCTCATGAATCTTGAAATAAGGAACTTCCAAAAATGGTTTCGCTTCCTCCATATGAGTTTCAGAAATTATCCAGTTTCTCCTCAGTCAAACTGTGACTCATTTCCCGGGGTCCATCATAAGATCAACGCTAAGTAGGGGGACCCAGAGGTGAGCCCTCTCTCATAAAGCAGACCTGCTCAAAATTAAAATAAACTAGCAATTCGATTGCTGCCATGAAGGCAAAGGTCGCCTATGCTGCCTCTGCAGTCTGCACGAATGTGGAGCAACCTTCTTTCACCAAGGCCGGCTTGCTCTCCAGGAATCTTAGCTCTATCTGGTCATATTCCAGAGGGCGCAGAGCATCTACCCAGAACGCTGGCCACATTCACAGCTAGACTGGCAAACTCTTGAGGATACAGCTTTATACACAGTCGTCACTCTGGCCTAAAAAGGCATAATGCCTGCTCACCACATGAATAAAGGAAATATCTATTTCATAGTTTTATGGATTGATAAATAGTTAAAGGAAGTTTATAAGCTCATATCCCTGAAAAGACTAAGAGAAGCTTCTGGTGTTCTGAACTCAGGTGACATTCGCTCAGCCAATGAGAGGAAGAGGACATTAGATATGAGTGCAGTTAGCCATCATGTGACAATGAGGAATATTTTGAGAATGTTTAATTAAGCAGTTTTGTTGAGCAAATGGCGTTTTGTCGACTAATATGAGTGGGCGGCCTACATAAGTCACTTAACAAAACCCCTTGATGCAAATGAGAGACAGGGCAAGCTGGGAGTACAGGATGGCACACTGATTTATAGCAAACTTTTTGGTAAGTAGAAGTATAGTCTAAAATAATCATTAGGGGCCTACAACATGGTTCAAGAGAAAATGGTGCTTGCCGCCAAGCCTCTCCATCTGAGTTCAAATCTCAGGATTCACATGCTGGAAGGAGAGAACATACGTCCAAAAGTTGACCTGTGACCTCCACAAACACATTGTGGAATGCACCCCTCCTTTTGCACACAAATTAAAAATGCAATAAAATTGCAGCTGATTAATTAAAATAACAATTAAAAAGCATAGTACAGCAATATAATACATACATATATATAATATTGCTATAGTTATTTATATCTTCATCAAATGCTGTCTATTGTGCTAATTGTGTGTGGGGGGTGTAACTGTGTTATAAAACCAGGCCGCAAGTATACACATGAATCACTCCTCAGTGTTAGCAGGTTACAATCTTGCTAGGCAGGAGGAATTTTTCACTCTGCCACCAGCATATATATCACTGAGGGCTGACAAGCGTGCTGTGACATCTATCTATAGCAGCGTGGTACTTAGCTCGACCTGGTGACTCCCTGGCCAGGGTTGCCCTCCTGCTTCACCAGAGATGCTGCTAGACTCCACTCTCTGCCGTGAGTCCCACGAACCATGTTGCAGTTGGCTCTATAAATCCAATTCAGGGGCCAGTCTCAGTAACATGGCCCGCATGTCCAAACCACATCGACTGAGCTGAGTCAGGTTTCATTAGCTCCACAGCTGATTTTGATCTCCACCTTTACTCCTGTTCTAGTGCTCTGTTGCTTCCAAAGTTGCAAGGTGGGCCTTGAGAAGTTATTCAGTAGCCCCTAAAGTCCTGCTCGACGAATACAGGCTCTCTGGACCTCAAGACTGAGCGAATTTGGGAGCTTGAAGCCTGCCAGAACAATTCGCACCATTTTTTATGCTGCGCTCTGCTCTGCTGGTCTCCTCTATGGTGGTTTATCTTCTGTGTGCTGGGGGCTGCTAGGTCCATGCTTACAATGCAACTAGTTTAGGAAGAAAAGTGTCTGCCTTTCGGTTCCTTTATTGAAAGCCTGCTTCTGACTTTAGCTCTGGGTCTATCCAGATCTGGATCAGCACGTCAAGAGTCCTGATTGGTCAACCTGGACCCACACAGAGCCAACCGGGGCTCACCTCTTATGGAATCATATGTGCAGAGAGAGGGAAAAAAAAGATGATCTTGTCTGTGCAAGATAGAGGGATCAGAAAGAAAGAAAGAAAGAAAGAAAGAAAGAAAGAAAGAAAGAAAGAAAGAAAGAAAGGAAGGAAGGAAGGAAGGAAGGAAGGAAGGAAGGAAGGAAGGAAGGAAGGAAGGAAGGAAGAGGGAGGGAGGACTGAAATCCACAGTGGCTAAGCCGGAGCGGAGCCCAAGGCTAGTCCAAGCAGGTTTGGGAATCATGTTTGGCTGCAGGGTACAGGATTTCTAATACCAGGAGCTTCTCTAAGGCTCCATCAACATAGTCCATCACCCCCAAGAGCATGACTGAGATGGAGAAGTGATTTTTAAAAACCATCTTTTGAGGGTCAAGAACACTACAAGAAGGCCTACAGAGTCAACTAACCTGGGCCCAAGGGGGCTCACAAAGACTGAACTACTAGGCAAAGATCATGCGTGGGCTGGACCTCGGTTCCCTACACACTTACAGCAGACACGCAGCAAGTTCTTCGTGTGGGTCCCTTAAGGATGGAGCCCGGCCGTCTCTGACTCTGTTACCCTCTGTTGAATCCCCTTCCCCTACTAAGGATTGCCTGATTGGGCCTCAGCCGGAGAGGATGTGCAGGGGGGGGGGGGGAGGTGGTACCAGGGGTGGGAGGATTCACCATCCTTGAGGAGAAAGGGGTAATTCGGAATGGATCTGTAGGGTGGGATGGGGCGGGGCGGGGGGAGAGGAGGGATGGGGCAAGGGGCAGGGGTCAGGGAGAGGACTTTGATACTTTGATCGGGTTGTAAAGTGAATACAAAATTATTGAAAACAAACCACCTTTTGACTGAATTTGACTTATTTTAAATTTAGTGTGATTTTTTAAAATTCATTTTAACTGCTACCCAAGAGCACAGCATCATGTGATCTTCCAGTGCCTGTAAAGGTCTCTGTTCTTCCCCTGTAACCCAAGGTCAGCAGTGCCCATGCCTCCCCTCCATCCTCCTCCCAGCAGCCTTGGGCAACTTCCTTCCCTCTCACCATCCATGAGACCCACGTTCTCATTCTACATACAGATGAGGTCATCTGGCACCTGTCTTCCCTGGCCAAGCTAGTACTATGTAACATATGGATCTCCGACGGTATATACCTTGTCACAAATTCATTCCTTCATGGCTGGCCAGTACTCCATAGTGTATATACAGTACTGTTTCTTTATCCAGGGTACTTGAATACAGGCTATTTCTTTATTCAGTCATCAGCTAATGTACACACACAGGTTGCCTCCATTTTTTGGCTGCTGTGAACAGTTTTGCAATGAGGATATGGATGCAGAGCTTTCTGATCTACTAAAGACATTTCCTTCGAATATGCATGCGCCCTGGGTGGGATGGCTGAACTTCATAACCTTTCTATTTTAGTTTTTTTTGTTTTTTTTTTTAAGCAACCTGCAAACTATTCCCATAATTTACATTCTCACCAACAGGAAGCTTCACGTTGCTTCACAAACTCAGCCCTGCTTGCTGTCTTCAGCTTTCGGATAAAAGTGCATCTCTCTGGGGTGCAGTGTCCCTGGGGAGTTCCCTTCTGCACTCTGCCGCTGACAAAAGATGCTGACAGGCTCTCAGGCACACACCGGCCAGCTACATCTTCTTTGAGAAATGCCTACTTAAGAATGTTGCCTCGATCTAATCTGGTACCTGAAAAGATGTGACTGAAATTCTTCATTAAAAGTGTTTACTTTGATTATTTTTAATGATATAAATGAGGGGTATAGTGTTGAGTATGGGCTCCAGTAGAGACCAGGGCGGCTGATCCTCACTGGAGCCTGAGTTATAGACAAGTCGTGAGAAATCCCACAGAGATGTTAGGAACTGAACTCAGATCCTCAGCTAGAACAGCGCCTCCCTCTTAACCACTGAGCTACTCATAACCACTCAGTGCCTCCCTCTTAACCACTGAGTCACTTATAACCATTCACCAGGCCCCGCCTCCTCTTAACCACTGAGCCACTTACAATCACTAACCAGGCCCCGCCTGTCCACCCGACAGTAATAATCATTGCCCTAAAAATGCCAACCAGGCATAAACTCTTTCTGGGACGCACTCAGCTCCATGCTGACAGAAGTGTCTAGGACAGAGTGGTTTACGTTGAGAATCTGAGCGAGAAGCATCAATGGTTTTCTAGTTTGACCCTCGAGTCCATATACTTACCAGAACGTCTAGGTATTGTACTGCTTTTCTCTCCTTAAGTCTAACCCACTTCCTTCGTCGCTTGAAGAGAGAAAATTTAAACTTGTTAGTTTGAGTTAAACACAGTTAATTTGGGGCTCTCTCGGCCAAATGTGAAGTAACTCAACCTCTAATTCTCCCGCCTCCAGTTGAGCCCAACCTGAGCCACTGAGGTGGTGCTTGCAAACGGCTCCATCGACATCTGCTGTGGCTGAGGTGCAGTCCAGTCTACCTGGCCAAAGGCCCAGGAGACACCTACCCATCATGGCTATCGCCAGTGTCTTTGATCACAGAGGCGAGGATCTCTCCACAGCTGCTCATTTTTGTTCCCAGATACCCCTCCCTCAGCTGTGTGAGCACAGCCTGGTCTCCTTCATACACACACAAGAACGTTCTCCACAAGAGATCCGGCATAAGGCCTTTCTGCCAGGAACCTGTGCTGTCTCCAGCTGCTTCGCTGTCCCATGAATAAAGACCATAGCACCGCTGGGCAACCAAGCAGAGATGAGACACGCGCAAGCAGGGGTGACGCCTGTGTCACTTTCTTCTGAAGCTCCCAAGGCCCTCAACTGAAACTGTCACTGGGACTGAAAGGGTCAAATCACAAAGACTGCAGTCAAAGTTTGGTGAGATTCCTTCCTGAATCTGTCATCTCGTCATGGTCTAAATGACCTAAAGCACCGGAACATTTATGCATCAATAATGTTTGACATTTTTCTCTCCATCTTAATGAACTTTCAGTAAGTTATGAAGCCCGGATCCATTTACCAAACACCGTCTGTCCCGGTGCCCGAGCCAGGAAAGACGGACTCTCTCTGCAGAGCTGTAACCTGCTCAGCAGACTGCACCATAAATGAGCCCCCTTTCCTCCCCAGCTCCCCGAATGGCTGTAAGAACAAGTCCAGCCATGTTATTGTTCCAGAAATACCTACTAGTTGTGAGAAGACCCAAACACCCACGAAACTCGCTGAGTTACGAGAACACACAAAGGACTTTATTTTCAATTCCCCTTTCTTAGACGTTTTTGTCGTTATTTTTCCCCAGCACAGAGCAGCCTTTGTGCCTGTGGATCTCCCTAAATGTTTACGTCCCAAAGTGCACAGAGGTGTGAAAAATGTGCCTCATGTTCTTCATAAATCCATATTACAAGACACGGCCTTGAAGACGAAAATCCCCTTTCCCTCTAAGCTTTCTTTCATGTCAAAGGTTAGTCTGGCTTGTTCAACAGCTTAGACCTCAGAGCCTCGGAGAGAATGAGTATGCGTCCACGTGGTATCAACAGCTAAGGTTTCAAAAAGCATGAAGGGAGAGAATTTAGAAAAATAACTGAGGGTTAGCTGTTAGAAACAAGTTCACAGTTTGACTGACCCAGAAATAAATTACTATAAACCCAGTAACCGATTTAACATGTCTGCTCACAACTCCCCGACAACCCACCATGAACGTTTTAAAATGAGTGCTTTTGACACAAATGCCTCTCTCTTAGAACACAGTAAAAATCTTGGGTATTTACCCCATAAAATAAACCTGTCAGGAATGTAGCAGTCAAAAAATAAATTCGTCTCTTTTCTAGGAAAAGGAAAATAATTAGACTTATATTTTTTAAGCCAACAACAAATCCTAGTCACAAATTATCTGGTGAGTACAACATAAATTTCGGTGATAAATTCATGGTTCCTTCTTCCTCTCCCAGCCTTTTCAGGTTAATAAGAGCAAATTGCTCACTCACTATAGAATTCAGCTTTGGTGTTAGAGAGATGGCTCGTCATGACAGTGCTTGCCTTGAGGATGTGAGCACCTGAGGCCTAGCCCAGAGCCCACACAGAAATCTGGCACAGTACCTTGTCCTCCCAGCTGTGCTGAGAACAAAGGCAAGGAGGAAACAGGCCACTTGCTGGAAATTCCAAGTTCCCTTCCAATGAGAAGTCCTGACGGAAGGCTCCTGAGGGAATGAGTTCTGAGGCTGTCGTCTTCCCTCCACACAAACATGCACATGCGTACACACACACACACACACACACACACACACGCGGGCATGAGCACACACATACGTGTGCACACATACACACATGTAACTAAGTGTCAGACAGCTTGAATACCTATCGTACCTCTCTCCCGTTCTGAAAAAAGAAGGAGGGAGAGCATTTTCTGTGGGTTTCGTTGACAAATGAAGCATTTCTATAGTAGTTGAGTTACTATTGCTGTGAAAAATGCCAGGACCAGAAACAAGATGGTGAGGACTCATCTGAGAGTTGTGGTACATCATGAAGAGAAGTCCGGGCAGGAACTCACGGCAGTAATCTAGATGGGAACTGAAGCAGAGGCAGGAAGGAGACACTGCTTACTAGCTTGCTTTCTATGGCCTATTGATCATGCTTCCTTAGACAACCCAGGACTCAGCATGGGAACACCCCAAGTGGGATAGACCTTCCCATATCAATCATTAATCAAGAAACTTCCCTACGGAACTGGTTATGGGAAATATCAATTACAAGTAATCGCAACAAATGTTCTCTCTTCACAGATGACCCTAGCCGCGTCAAGTTGACAAAAAGAAACTAACCAGAATAGTACTATGCTCTAAATAAAAATATGTTCAGTGCCCTAGCACAAGATATCTGTAGACATAGACTGTCTCCTCTAAAGAGAACGATCATGTAATGATCATTTTACTATATTTAGGCACTGCTTGAAAATTATTTCTAATATGTATAACTCATTTTTCTATTTGTTGAAATCAAAAAGTTAAACCACCTGATGCCGTGGGACAACCGAACCAGTTGAGTTTGTTTGGATGGCTTTGTCTTACCGTGATGCTCTATTTTCTTTCAGTTGGCCTTGGAAATGGTTGTGTACTTTCCTCAAGACCATTTCCAAGCTCTCTTTCCCATCTAGGTCCAGGAGGAAAAGAGCACCTTTCTTGGCATGGAAAGACTTGCCCGCTGTACATGAGTGGGAACCAGTGTCCCCAGAACCCACATGGAAACCTGAGACGGCATGAGAAGTCACCTGTAACCCCAGCTGGTGGCTGGTGGGAATGAGAGTCCCTAGGACGAGCTGGCTAGCTAGAGTGTTCAGGATGATGAGCTCAGGGCTCAGTGGGAGACTGGTAAATAAGACTGAGAAAGACTGAGTACAAAGGCTGTGGTCAACCGCAGACTTGTACACACATGTACACATATACATCCACGCACACATGATGGTGCATCATACACATAGATCAATGTGAAAAAAAAATCCTTCCTCCTAGGATCACTGGAAAAATCTTTCCAAAGCACCACTGTATTCACACAAATCTTCAGCCGTCTTTTGGATCCCGCTCGATGTGTTGACCAGACACCAGAATTCCTTTTGTATCTCAGTACTTCATTGCTCTTTTCAGTGGGCTCAAAGCCTCCCCCGAAGCATTTCAAACTCCACCTTTTAGTTCATAAAGCCATTTCTATCACCTTCCAGGTCCTCTTGTCAGCCAACTCCCACCCGGGCCTCCAATCAGCTTCCCCATCCAGCATCCTTCATGGGCCCCCTCATAAGTCTCCATCCTGTGTGTCTGAAGAGCCTGGCCACATGCTCAGACACACTCAGAAGTTCTTGCCTATTACTCGATTTTCTAACAATCCTAAGTAAATGTGTTCTTGTTTGCCAAGCATGGCAACACACACTCACAACTGAAGCACTCAAAAGGGAGAGACAGAAGGATTGTGAGTTCAAGGCCAACCCAGGCTATGAAATCCTCAAAAAATATATAATTGTGTCCATATAGAAATAGGAGGTTTAGAGATGTCCTGTGCCCAGTGTAAAGTCAAGAGCCATCTTGGACATGTGAGTCTTTCTAACATTTTTGTAGCATCCTCTCTTTATAAGAGGTAGAGTCTCTGGGGTGCTCAGAGGTCTTGAAGATGAGTGCTTAAAGAAGGTGATTGGCTTGGCAGAAGTGATCTAAAGTGCCAAGAGAAACTCAACCCAAATGTTCCTGAGAGAGCAGTGACCCACAAGATTGTTCCTGCAGTGAGGTACTACAGCGTCAGAGCAAAACCCTTGTGTGGGTGTTTGAAGATGCTGAAGAAATACGGTAGGAAAAGGAGGCACCTGGTGGAGTGGAGACCCAGGAGAGATCTTATTTGCTGTGCAAAACATTATCTATCCAAACATCCAGTTTCCAATAAATTTGGGTCTCAGAGTGAAGAAGACGAAAGGGGTATTTATTTCTACCACATCCACATTGCAAACCATTTCTTCCTGTTTTGACCTTTTCAGTCCAAAACAGCTGAAGCAAGCTTTGGAAGAGAGCTGAACTGAATGGCTTCATCACCATTGCCAAATTCTAACTTAACACTGTATCCTCTTTTTAGAAACCAAATCCCAGTGGAAGGAGGTGCTGCCAAGGCTGGGCATCTCAGTAACTGCATGCCCAGCTCTTATTGGGCACCATTGAGGAATATGGCATCCCATGTCCTAAGCCACCTACCTCCCTTGTGCACCGGATCCTGCAGCCATACCCAGGAACAAGGCAGCAGCTTAAAGCCTTTAGCTCCTCGCTGCAGACTGGCTCAGTGGCCCATGTGAGTCTCTTTGTGACTTTAATTTGGGACAGAAGGCAGCTGGCGTGTGGCTGACCCCATCCATCCTTCAACAGCCCTTTTGCCTGGCTTTCAGGGGTCAGGAACAACATTCCAGTTGCCAGCTGCATGCCTGGTGACAGGTTGAAAGATCCTTCCCAAAGAACGGCAGAGTTAATAAACAGCTCAATTATTCTCTCTCCTCTCCTTCACTCTCTTCTGCCAAAGGACCGCCCCGGTTTTATAATACCGTCTGTCACCAAACAATTAGGCAAGGTGCCACCACCCCCAACACCCTGGGTTCTAGAGATTTCTAGTGTAACTTGACTTAGACCAGGACAGGAAGCTAGTATGACATCTTACTGAGAAAAAAAATGTGGACACTAAACCACTTATCCTCTTAAGAGCTGGCTACATACTTCTAAAAAAAATTAATACCATTCCTCCTTGAGCCAGAGCATTAGCTTGCACACACACACACACACACACACACACACACACACCACACCACACCACACCACACCATACACACTTAAACCACATTAGCTAAGAATATATCTGCTTTTAAAACTGCTGTTATCCATAGAAAACTCTCAGAAATACAAATATATAAAACAGAATGTATAAAATAGTAATGTATTGAATCACTTCTATATAAATACAAGTGAACATGTAACCACAAATATTTTAAATGCACATTTATATGTACCCATATGTATCATTTATCTCTTAAATTTTATATATTATTTATATTAAAGTTTATGCATGAATTTAAATATAATATATACATATGTAAAATGTTTTATGTAGGTAGATACTTTGTGTGCAATAGATTCATAGATATATAATTATTAGAAATATTCTAACTAATGTGTTTATGTATAATACACTTTATCTATAAATGCATATTTACCAAAATGTCAATTCAAAGATATCCTTACCACAAAGATCCATGAAATCACTCAAGTCACATAAAGTATTTCTCCTGTTCTTTATTCTTTCTTTTGTAACTATGTTATAAACAAGAATTAGAGAGCTACAGAACTACCACAGTTCACACAAAAGCCTAGCTCTGCTATTTTCTCAAACAAAAATACCCATTATTTGCCCTCACTGCTTAAAAAGACTTTGGCTTCTGAGAGGAAGAGGTAGAGTTGGCAAGTGAAGGCTTCCTGAACATCAGGCTGAAGCATCAATTTATACTTATGGATTACATAAGACGACAGTTTAACCAATATGAGATAGATACTGAAACTGAACAGTACAATTTTTTTAGAAATTGTTAAGGGGAGATAGATCATTGGTAGTATACTTCCCTGGCATGTAGAATGCCCTTGATCCAATACTGAAAAATAATATTTCCAAGTACAGAGTCACATGCCTACAATTCCAGTAATTGGGATGCAGAGACAGAAGGATTCCAAATTCAAAGCCAGTCTGGTTTACCTAGGGAATTCTATCGCTGCTTGGACTATGAGCCTAAGCTTTCAAACAAGCAAAAAATAAAAATGAAATATTAAATTAAATTAAATACAGGTAAAACAAAGACAGTATTTATTCTCAGGTGCATATGTAAGTGTTGGAAGAATAATATAGTCTCAAGCCCTGGAAAGGAGGTCCTTGAGCTTCAACAATGTGCAGGAGCAAACACAGCCAACCCTCAAACGCTGTCCGAAGCTCTTATTTGTCTAATTTCTACTGACTCCCACTCACATGATTTCATGGCAGTATTAGAGGCATGAGCAAGACAGCGTCACAGCTCACAGGCTGCTGCTGCACTCATTGCCTGGGCCTGGGCCAGGTCAAGTCTGCCCTCTCGCATTCTCTGTTTACACAGGAAACCAGATACATGGACTCTTTACTATCTGTCGCTGCCTGTGTTAAAGTAAAGCCTTACAGTAAAGCCAGTCTGCCCAGTGTTCTGTGCCATCAGTGGCGTGGTTGATGCGGACAGCTCGCACTGTTTATGACAATTATAAAGGTAGAAAGGCAGGGAGGGAGGAAACCTTTTCTTGTGACATAACAAGTTATTGCATGCTACAATGTATCCACTGCCTCATACATGATGGCCCCCTGGGAGAGAGCACAATAGCATTCTATAAACAGTAAAAAACAAAGGCCTGAAACACTTGCCAAATGCAAAGATGGTCTCTCTCCATTGGAAGGAAGGGTGACTGATAGGGTCCTACTGTAGATTCCCTTTCCATTCTAAACATGTAGCAAAATACCTTAGGGACTGCAGCGGGTTCATTTAACATTTTAGACCCTGAGAGGAATTAATGGATTCCACTAAAAAATGTTTACTATCCATACCACAGCACTTTTTCCAAACTTTTTTTTCAGCAGCTCCTGTTTCATTACATACCTTCTAATGTCCTTTTTGGATACTACAGCCTCAGAGGATCATGAGAAAATCAGTCATGCAGAACTTAACGGCCTCTATCAAACAGTATATTGGGAAACAAAAGTATCTCTCCTTGCTGACTTTAGTCAGAAAGATGGTATCTGAAGATACGCCAGATCACTGTGTGCTCCCCCAAAGTAAATCCTACTACAAAGTCCTGGGCCCTACCATCACCTGCCTCCCATCTGCCCTTGCTCAGTTTTTCTGTTGTTACATTATTGCTATTTATTTTCCCAATTTTAGTTCAAAAAAATATCAAGTACTTGGCTATCTGAACCAGTCTTTATTCATTTTTTATAGCTAAAACGCAAATATAGCAAGCCAAAGATCTATAGTGAATATGTCTAAATATTAGAGCAAATAAATATATTATTAAAATGTCTGCCAATATATGAATTAAAATGAGGTGTCTCCATTTTCAATAAAGTATAGTAGAGAATTCTAGAGCATGTGTAGAATATAACATACACAAAATAATATACATTGATATCTTAACTGAAAGACAGTAGGAAAACTAAAGGACCTTTATCATATATGTTTGTAGTTCTTAAATTTCATGCTGTGTGCATGCATTACTTCTTCAAAAATAAAAATAAGCGCTAAATTTAACATTTAGAACAACAATGGTGGCCAACAGAAGAATGAGAGACAGGAAAGCTATACAATATGCAGAGCTCATACTTAGTGCAAAGACTAAATATGAGACTCATCTGGTTTAAAATGGCAAGAAGTAGCAGGATATCTAATGAAAAATATTACTTTCCTAATCTCAAAAGCTGATGCCACTCTGTTGTTTTGTTTAGACATCTGACTTCTTATTTGATGTAAGTGTGGTATGTGGATTGCAGTAAATTATCTAAGCAATTTAAGTCCTTTGGAAGCCTAATTTTAAACTTTGTATTCTAAACTAACCCTAAAATTCTTAAATACCTTATATGTATATATGTGTATGTATGTATGTATGTATGTATGTATGTATGTATGTATGTATATCATGTATGTATGTACATGTATGTACATACATACATGATATCTGCACTGCTGGTTAGTGAGGGATGGTGTAGAATGGAGGTATAAAGTCAGGGATAAACTTAGCGAGGGAAATATCATTCATTTGATCATTTGCACAGTGTGCTCCAGAGGGAACGGATAGAAAACAAAACAAACACACTGTGTCTCCTCGGGTGGACATGCTGGACTTGAGTCACTTCCAGATGACCTGGGGAAATAGTAGCATGGGTTTAAAACAGAGCAGGCAAGACTCCCCATAGGTTTAGTTTGGGGACCTCAAGAGCAAAGATCAGCCGGTGACATGACAGGCAGTTTCACTGAGAACCCAGGACAGGATTGGTGGCTGAGTCCACAGTCCTGAGGAGGTTATGAGTAATTAGTAATAACATCTGGAGTCCGGGTTAGGTCAAGGGCAAGGTGGAGAGGCAGAAGTGCAGACCTCCAGAAAAGTCCTACAGAAGTAGAAACATTGCTTCCATCAGGCAAAGCCTTTGAAGCATGTATACAATTTGCCAACAAAAGTAACTTGGAATACATTTTAACAATGTTCTCACAGGTGACAGTTGAAAAGCTTCAGGAAAGTCTAAAGGAGAGCATGCCTCACAAGACCTGATGAGGAGAAACTCTCAGAGCGCAAACCATGACATGAGTTAGAGATCCCAGAAAGAGGGAAACAGCTACATGCCTAGTATATGACTCGCAAATAAATAAAAAAACAAATAGGGCAAAGTCAGGAAAATATGTTTTTCAATACACTTCAAAGAAAACTGGAGATGTCAGGAAGAAAGAAACAAAGAAGTCCTCAGAAGCACAAAAGGCCAAACAATGGTATCTAGTGTGATTCAAACCACATGTCAAGAGCTTTTATGGAAATGATAAATCCCATCAAAACATGATTCTTTGTAGCCACCATGCCCTAATCCTTCCTTCCCTCACTTGTGTTGTGATTACAACAAATAAACTGCAATCTGGAAATGATACATTAATCAAATTAAAATTTCCCTTTGGGAAAAAAGATAGCATTGGGCGATGCTGTCCAGCCACTAAAAAGAAAACTGCCAGCAAAGAATGAGCCGGAAGCCAGAATGAAGGCTCAAGGAGACACAGCAATGGGGAGAGTGCCTCACTGAGGTCGCCTTGTTGACCATGTCTCTGAAAGCGCCTCAGCTGGGCAGAAGTCGCTCTTCAGCAAAGCTAATGTTTAATAGGAATACAGCATCTCTTCTCTGACAACAGTTTTTAAAACTGAGAGACTCTCAAGTCTGTCAGAGCATTTAGTAATTTTGTAATTTATGAGCTTAAGCGAATGGGCCTGTAGTTTCATGTTTCATTTCAAAAGTTTTTTAAAAGCTACAATCGGTTGAATCTGGAGATGGTCTCTATATTTTTATGAGACTAAAATGCTCTTTACTGCCACAAACAAAACGCGTTCTTACTGCATATGACTAATGCTCAGGGAACAGTTCAAAGACCAGGAATTTTAAAAGCAACAGTTCAATTCACTTCCTGACTGGAAAAGTCATTTTCAGTGTTAACCTTCAGGTCTACCCAGCAGCTGGGAAACAGTTTATTTTATTACATACTTAATAAGTGTCGTACACTCTTCCTAAAAGAGGCAAAGTATGTTCCCTTTAAACACCGAAAATGGCAGCAAGGGTAGATAAGACCCAGAACTCAGTGCATGCAGCATTAGCAGCTGCCTTTCAGCCAAGCACAGTGCATGATCTTGATCAGCTTGTGCATACAAATTCAAAACTTAATGAAAGATTTTTAGAAGTGTCACTGACAGTGATTGGTGTACGGGCATAAGGACATGAGTGTGCATCCCCAGCATCCATGTATAAGCCTGGCACAGTAAACCAAGCACTGTGAGAGACAAAACAAGTGGAGCTCACTGGCCTAGCATCCTGTTCAAAAGCCAGAGAGTTCTGGGCTTTGTGAGAGACCTTGTCTCTGGACATCAAGGCAGAGCACAACAGAGCGGAATACCCAGAAGGCTTCTCCAGTCTACACACATATATGCAGAAGTATGAACATGCACACAGGCACACACACACACACACACACACACACACACACACACACACACATACTCACATGTGCTTGTGCATATAGTACATATACATTCATTACAGAAAGGAAGAGCAAGAGAAGAGAAAGGAGGTGTTTTTGTTAAAATTAGCATTTAAGTACAAAACCTGTGTCATATTAACACTTTTGGGAGGTATGTTTCTTGAATTTCAATGTTTCCAGATTTAGGCAGGAGGATATCTGTCCCTTAAAGAGTCATGCAGAAGTATTTAAGATAATATTAATTATCTCTACAATTATCTTCAAATGTCACTTACTAATTGTGATTATGTGCGCCTACGCACAAAGATAAAATAAATGTCCTAAAACATTAAAATTAGTTGTTTTTTTTTAAAGGCTGGAAGACAGGTCAGTCAGTAAAGGGCTTGCCACACAACATGGGTACCTGAGTTGCGTCCCCAGGACCGATATCTGCATTGATAGAATCAGGCAGATTCTTTGGACCAGCTGGCCACCCAGCCTAGCCTAACTTGCTAGTTATAGGCCAAAGAGAGTCTGTCTCAGAAAAAAAAATCAAGGTGAACAGTTGCTGAGGCATGACCCCTCGGGCTCTCCGCTGGGCAGTACTCACACGCACATACCTATGGATGCATACACCCCCCCACACACACACATACATGAATGTGCATATACATGTACATATGTATGTAAGCATAAACATACAAAAATCATTAATCTAGACATAGGTTAGCAAACATTCACTGAACTGACATTTCAATTTTTCCATAGATTTCAAATATTTATGCATACAAATTTGGCAAAAGGAACAAGCGAGACACCTCAGTGGAACTCCATTGCAGAACTCGGCATCAAGCAGAGTCAAGCAGGAAAACCAACACAAAGTTAAATGTATAGAATATTTAAATACACATGATACATACTATATTAGTGAGGGTTTTACTGCTGTGAAGAGACACCATGACCAAGGTAACTCTTATAAGGACAACATTTAATTGGGGCTGGATTACAGGTTCAGAGGTTCAGTCCATTATCATCAAGGCTGGAGCATGGCAGTGTCCATGTAGGCATGGTGCAGGAGGAGCTAAGAGTTCTACATCTTCATCTGAAAGCTGCTAGCAGAATACTGGCTTCCAGGCAGCTAGGATGAGGATGATAAGCCCACACCCACAGTGACACACCTACTCCAACAGGGCCAAACCTCCAAATAGCGGCACTCCCTGGTCTGTGCATATTCAAACTATGACATGTACTACTGAGTTCTAGAAAGATCCAACCATTTCAGGCTTCCGAGAAGATGGAAGTTGGCTCCAACACTACCAGGAAAAGTAGAGAACATTTAAATCATAAAGAACAGTGATCATCTGACAGAAGTGCAAATATATCCCCTTGCCACACAGGAAACTCAGCACAGACTTGACAGAGGTCATCCCATGCCAGAAGGTTCTACACACATTCTGCCATGTCAAACTTTCTTTCAATAAGTAACAGTGGTCATTAAAGAGGGCCTTGACTTTGGGAGAAAAGGAGGCTTATTTCTACTTACAAAACTGGGTGAGAAATGGTAACGAGATGGAGAGATTTGGATATAGAAGCAGATAGTGCTCTCACAAAGGACTTGCGCTTGGTACCCAGCACCTATTATAGGTGGCTCACAACCATCTGTAAACCTAGCTTCAATGAACCTCTTGTCCTCCTCTCGCTTCTTTGGGTACACACACACACACACACACACACACACACACACACGATTTAAACATGTTTTAATCATTAAGTCAGTCTTTATGAAATGGCAGACCATCTCACATAGATTTCCTGTCTGCATCAGCCCAAATGTTCTTTCCTAGCAGCATCTCTGACTGTCTGCGGATAACGTAGCTACCTCAGCACAGTCCAGTGTTTATTACACAACCGGAGCATCACTGTTCTTTTTTCCAAACTGGCCAGTACTTGAGATCCAAGAACAAAAGAGGAACCTGCCGGCCACCCGCAAGTAAACAGGCCATCAAGTTTTCCAAGTCAGGCAAAGCCAATCATTTTGCTTCTCCAAAGACGTGTAGGTCATCAGCAAGTCAAGTATGCTGGCAGCCACATCCAGATTGCTTTGTTTCTCTCTGTTTTCACTCTTTCCCTGCTTCAGGCACTGCCTGCCCTAAACTAGGACTGCTAGAATGAAATATTTTTCAAAACTCATGAGTGGCTGGCCCTGCCTTGACTACACACAATCTGTTTCCTACACCAGGCCTAGGATCATCTTTTAAATCATGACACAGAGAACACCAGTCTCCTGTGTTAAAGCTTCCAGTGGCTTCCATTTAGAAGAAACCCCATGTTCCTTACCCTGACAGCTTGACAGCTCTTGTGCAATCTGGACCTGTTTGAATCTCTGGCCTCATCTCCTTCCCTCTGTCTCTCACTCAGTGTAACTCAGCCACCTTGACTCTCTCTCTATTCCAGTAGACCAACTTGCTCTCCTTAACACTTTGGCAGTGGTAAGTTTTCCTCTGCCCAGAGTGTGGGGATAGTTGTCTGGCTAGATACTGTTGGCATGTGAGTCTCAAGTGAATCATCGCTTCTCAGAAAGTTTTCCTGCTACGAAAACATCGCCAGGCTCTGCACACTGTGACCCTGAATGTGGCCCATTTTTTTTTTCTGATTTAAGTTTTGATTGGCTGCTTCCATCTTCCAAACAAGTTTTCTGATTTATCTCGCAGGCCTTTAAAAACTAAGAAGGGATATTATCCATGACGGCATCTGCCAAACATTAACAATGTGAGGCTAACAAATTCTTAAAAGGCTAAAACTACTCAAGAAAACAAGAAATCCTGCAGGGAGTGAAGAGATCAACCTGGCGGTTTTGAAACTTTACATGAAGAAAGGCCAGGGCTGGCATGCACTGCTCAGGACATCGACCAAACATTAAGAGAAGTGACCACACAATCTTCATATTATGTGATTGGGTCATACCACTCCTGAGGATTACCCAAAGGAATCTAGGTCGGCACACCACAGAGATGCTAGCAGAAGATGACAGTTGCTCTGAGAAAGATCTTTCTTTTATTTAATGTGTGACCACTGGTAGGTATAACCACAGGCTTCTAGACTCATGCCCCAGTTCTCAAATACTGACTTGGAGGCTTATTATTTATTAATAAATACCTAGGCCTTAAGCTAGGCTTGTTCCCTAACTTGCTCGCAACCCAATTATCCCATTTATACTATTCTATGTCTGCCACATGGCTGGTTACCACTCCCCAGTTCAGACTTCCTCTGAATCCTGGTGGTAAATCTTCTCCTGCACCTGACTGCATCCCAGAGTTCCTCTCTCCCTGCTGATTGTCCCACCTTCTAGTCTACCCTTTCCTTTAGGCCAAAGACTTTTAATTGACAGGTGCTATTTCCACACTGTACACAAGAGGTTATTCCTACAGGTAGGTAAGTCCCTCTGCTCCCATGCATGTCTCCACACTCATCCAGGTCATACATTGGTCATACTCATACAATGGTCATACTCATATATTGGTCAAGAGGTGCTGATGACATGCTAGGGTGACTGGAGCACCGCAGTCTGGAGCTACTACAGGAGATTTCCTGGATCAAGAACGATTCTTTGTTGCTGGAGGAGCAGGAGAGCATGAATGATCAGAACTACTTCCACGTGCAGACCATCAATGGATGGCTGGAGATCTTGTTAAAGATCCAGTTGTTCTAGGAGCATGGGACTTAGAACCATGGCTGATAGCAAGTGATGAGGGACTTCAACAGTGCTTGAGTGGCAACAGTGGTGTCTGTGACTAGAGCATCTCTGAGTAACTGGGGGAGTTCGGGACCTGAAGCTAGAGCGTGTCATTGAACAGGCTGGAGAACAGAACCACCTGCAGGTGACAACGCTAGCTGAACTCAATAGTCATCAAAAATGAAAGGACATGAAAAGGAGGGCCAACATTGAGGCCTTAGGAGGAGGTGGGGAGAGCCAATGATGGTCGATCAATTTCCTCGTATACATGTGTAAACTTCTCAAGGAAAAAATAAAAATTAATATTGAAAATAAAAAGATGGCCCTGCTCTAGTGCAGTTGACAAGCCAGGAAATGGATGAGACAGCCCATGTGTCTGAGCACAGGAAGAAGGGTCCCACTGGCCTCTCCCTCCCTCATCACACTAATCCGCTTCTTTCCATGTCTGTGATGGTTAATTTATGCCGCAACTTGACTGAATGAGGAACGCATGCATTTGGCCAAATGTTATCCTGGTTCTTCTGTGAGGCATTTCTGGGTGAAACTAATCTTTGGATTTGGGGACTGAATAAAGCATGTGTCATCCTTCCTGGTGTGAGTGGACCACACCCAGTTCAGTTAGCCTGTTTAAGAAATACTAGTGACATACTCTAGTAGAGCCTGAGCAATACAGATGCGGATACTCACAGCCAACCAGGGGACGGAGCATGAGGACCCCAGTGGAAGAGCTAGGAAAAGAACTGAAGGAGATGAAGGGCTTTACAATCCCATAGGAAGAACAACAATATCAACTAGCCAGACCACCTCCCCCCCAAGCCCCACCCCCTCCACCCTACCCCCCTGCCCCACCACCCCCAATCCCACCCTCTTCCCCCTTCCCCCCCAAGCTCCCAGGGATTTAACCAACAATCAAAGAGTACATATGGAGGGACCCATGGCTCCAGCCACATATGTAGCAGAGGATTGCTTTATGTAATATCAGTGGGAGGAGGGTCCTGTGGAGGCTCGATACCCCAGTGTAGGGGGATGCTAGGGCAGTGAGGTAGGAGGGGGTGGGTAGGTGAGGGAACACCCTCATAGAAGCAGGGGGAGGGGATGGGATAGAGAGTTTGTAGAGGGGAATCCAGGAAGAGGGACAATAATTGAAATGTAAATAAATAAAATAACCAATAAAAAAAGGAATACTAGTGAGCTTCAATTTCTTCCTTTCTGACCACCTGGAACTGGAACAGTCATTGTCTTTTACTGGAAAATCAAACAAAAAAGCAGTGTTTTCAGTTTCTAACAATGAACAAATAGCTTTCTTCTGAAATTAGATTTAAACATAAAGTTCATCTGTGCCACTGTGGTGGTTTGAATACAATGTACCCCATAAACTTTTGTGTTTCATGCTTTGCTATAGGGAGTGTCACGGTTTCAAGGTATGGCCTTATTTGAGTAGATGTGGCCTTGTTAAAGGAAGTGTGGCACTGTGGGAGGGCAGGGGTTTTGAGGATCTCCTATGCTCAAGCCACACCCAGGGTAGGACACAGACTCTTTCTCAATGTTAACATTGCCTGTAGGCGCCACCCAACAGTTACCTAGCAACAGCCAGCTATGAGCCTGGCTCATCTTTTTCTCTTCCCCATAGTTGGCCTCTTTCCCATTTTCCTCTTCCTCTCTCCTCTCTCTGTCCTTCTATGTCCCCCTTTCTCCGCCTGTACCCCCTTCTTCCTTCCATTATACCACTGCCTCTCTTTTATAAAACACAACACTTGGCTCCTCCAGCACCATGTCTACTTGCATACTGCCGTGCTTCCCACCATGATGATAACTTATTGAACCCATGAAACTGTAAGCCAGCCCCAATTTAATGTTTGCCTTCATAAGAGTTGCCTAGGTCATGGTGACATTTCACAGCAATAAAACCCTAACTAAGACAGACATCAAAAAAAAAAAAAAAAAAAAAAAAAAAAAAAAAGGACAGTTCCTTTTTGTGTATCAGGTGAAGAATATTTACAAAAGAATCAGAAAGTGAAATTCAAAGACAGAAATAGCAGTTGGAGGTGTCTATCTAGATAAATCCACTTCCTGTATGATTCTAACTCTATGAAGACAGCAGTAAAGAAGGCAGTGGCTACCATTAAGTTGGGAGGGTGAGGACTGTCAGAGAAAACACAGGGGAGTTTCAGGTCAGTGATGTCATTATCATTGTGTGATCACAAAACTCCTACAATGCACAACACAAGGAGCTGCAGTATAAGTTATGGACTATTAACAATAGCATGTGAACCCTGAGTTCATCAACTGTAATAAATACACTACATGATGATATAGAATGTTAGTAACAAAAAACTGGGTCAACTTCAGGAGGAAAGTGGGGCTCACTGGAAGCTCTGTATGATCTACTAAATTATTTTATATATTTTAAATTGTTCTAAATTGTTCTAAAGTCTCTTAACTTTAAAACTCAATGGGTGGATAGATATTGGAACTTCTAGGAAAAAAATAACAAAACATGTAACCTTGGTAGCTGAAGTATTTGTATATGCCCCCCAACACCTAATGCTGAATATTAAAGCCTAATATTACCGTCTTAACAGATGGGTGTCTCAGCCAGAAAGAGGTAACATATGCCTTCAAAAACAGCACTCAGGAGGCATAGTCAGGTGTATCTCCGAGTTTGAGGTCAGCTTGGTCTACAAAGCAAGTTCCAGGACAGCCAGGGCTACACAGAGAAACCATATCTTAGAAAACCAGAGAGGTGGGGAAAGAGAGAGACAGAAACAGACACAGAGACACACAGAAAGAGAAGATGTCTCTGAGAGATGATTAGTCATGAGAGTTGAACGTCTGTATAAAATGGACTTAAGGAGCTGCTGGTTCCCACTGTCCTCATACGATGTGAAGACACAGCAGACAGTTCATCTTTGAAGCCCAATGTGTTGATCCTGACCTTTATTATCTCCAAAATTATGAGAAATAAATTTCTGTTGTTTATAAGTTACCCAGCCCAAGTTATTTTATGACATCAACAAGAATAAACTAAGACCTAATATAGAGAAGCACAGAATAGGCTTCAGATTTTCGTGTTGGGTTTTACCTGTTGCCGCATAAACAAATCACAGGGCTGACAGTGTCCAAGCAGTCCTCACGGTGACTTGATCCACTCTGGATGGCTGTTTGTAGTCAAAATAATGCATGAACAAACGGTGATACAGTTTAGGTTGTTGGTATTCTTGTTTCAGATGAGGTATCACTCTGTAAACAAGACTGGCCTTGAACTCACAGAGATCCTCTGAACTCTGCCTTCCAAGTGCTGCGATTAAAGGCCTGTGCCACCATGCACTGCTATACTTTGAATGTTAAGTAACTCCCCAAAGGCCCACACATTTATAGTTTGGTTGTCAACCTGCCAAACTATTGGAAGGTGGAAGAACCTTTGGGTGGCTAGGCCAACTAAATGAAACTCAGTCATTTAGGAGGTCTCTTGAGACTCCAATCCCTCCTTCTTCTCTCAGATATGCACTAGGAGAACAACTCAGGAAGGCATGAGAACATTGCTCCTAACTCAGGGTAGATGCCCATGCCATAGAGCCAGCATAATCCATTAGGTTAAACTGAGCTTAAATATCCCCAGGGAAGCCTTTGGGGGCTATTACTTCTTATAAGAGGCATTGTGTGATATTTAGCAATTTTGACTCCCACTCACTAGAAACCACCAGCATTCTGAAAGATCACTACAACCAGTGACTCCCCTAAGGGGAGACAGCAACCCTGTTTTAAATCACTAACTAAAAAGAATCAAACCCTCAGTATTGTGAAGGCAGCCCCTACTGGAGTAACATTCTTAGATCCTTGCACCAAAACTTGATGCCCTCCTCCCACAACATTCAGGTTGCTTAAGAAACCAAATGGCACGTGCATCTCCTCCTCTTGGAAGAAAGCTGCCTGCAGAAACTCGGTTGGCAGCGGCATCTCCACACACCACAGGCAGCTGAGCCTCTGCTTGACTCCCACAGTGCATGCCTTCCTTCTCTAGTTCTTTCTGAGCCAGGGTCGGAAGGCTAACCAACTTGAGGCTGCTCCAAGAAGCCCATTGATCATATCTATCGCTAACAACGAACTCTCGTAGCAACTTCATGAAGTGTGAAGATGGTATCCTGATCGCCCAGCCACCTGCTTTGTGGTGGTGGTGGTTGTGTTGTTGTTGTCGTTGTTGTTGCTGTTATTCACAGTTCACTCAACATACTAAAAGAGAGATACTGATCCTGAATCTCCTCAAAGCTATATAACCTCCTGGAGTCCCTCACCCATCACATATACTCTTCCGTGGTCTTTGTTGTATGTAATAAGCTCATAATTCTTAAGTTTAGTACTAGTATTTTTAGCTTCACTCAGTAATAGGTTTCATTATGATATCCTTGTACCTAATATATTTTGATCTTATTCAACCCTCGTCACCCTCTCCTGTTACCCTTTCACCCCCACTGACAACTCTTTCTTCCTAACTAGTGTCTCTTCTACTTTCATGTCTTTGGGGTGTCTACTTTTGGTATGGTTTGCTATGACTTGGGTTTTGGTGAACCTAAATGCAATAACTTTAACTTACATGGAAACCCACATTAGAATGTCCTGGCTTCTTACTATTTCCCATTCATGAACAAGGTGCCGGGAGACAAAGGCAAAGCAAACACATTGAAAGACTATGGGACAGACACACCAATGATGTCTGCAAAGCCGCCATCATTTTCATCTACTGGTTGTACATAAACAGCTACTTACTTTTTCGCTTCTGTCTCTAAAATTCCTGAACCAGGTCAAGCACTTCTCAATAATCTTCTTAAATAATCTTCAATAAAATAAGCTTATCATCAAGACTAATCTTTAGAAACCACATACATTAAAAATCCATTTCTGAGGAGAACTTTATCTCGGTGTTCTTTTATTAGCACTATTTCCATTGCCAGAAATAGTTTCCACAAAGATGTCTCGCCTAGAGACTTCTGAGCTACTCAATTGTTCAACTATTTGGGATTTCGAAGGGGAAAAGAAAAACAGACAGCATTTCTGAGCCATATTTTCCTCTTAATCGCTAAACATGTGTATTTTAAGAGAAACTTAACCCAGCTACTTCTGGTTTATTTCCATGGAAATCATTAAAATGTTATTCTTTTTTCAAGTCATTTGTTGTCTGAGTGACTTTAAAAACTAAGTTCTTTGCTTAAAAATCCAAATTGGCCATACGATTATGAGCCCCAATGCCAAAAGTTTCAAGGTTGAAAAAAGAGTGAACCCCAAGTAGAAAATCAGTTTCAAATGCCAGTTACAACCTAGAAGGTCTGGGCAGATGCTTCCCGGCTCACTGAGCCTTTTGTGAGAGCAAACATTATGGCGAAGATTACAAGGGGGCTGCTAAGTGGATCCTGTGTTCAGAAGCCAGTCTGGAACTTCTGAAAATTCTAATTTCTGACTTTAATTGTCTCTGTGCTGATCTCCTGTGGTTTCCCCTCTGGTATTTAAGGGCGAAAGCACTCCCAGTTAAAATGTAATTCGTTGAACAATAAGTTGCATTGATTCCATCTTTGTTTCCTTTCCCTTAAAAGTAAGAAACGACTTCAATTAAAGATCTGGGTTCACACAGCAAACTATCTTCCCAAGCTCATGGTTAAATGCTTCTCTCACAGGCCTGTCCACCACTCCTGGAAAGACTTCTGAAATCACCAAACACTTCTCCATTGCTTTGCTGTTCTGTCATACGCTTCATGGACACTTTAAAACTACCCCATCTAAAGCATTCCTCGTCACGTGGCAACTGGCTGTCAGTTCTTGCCTGAGGTATGTCTAGAAAAAAAAATCATCATAGAAAACAAATATGAACAGTTTATCAGTTTGGCTGATAAATCTGAATAAATTTGTGGGAAAAAAATCTCATAGCACTTTGCATTAAAGTTTGTACAATTTACTGTTTCAATTTTTAAGCAATACAAAATTATTCCTGTTTATTGCAGCAATTTATGCTTCTAAATAAATCCTTGACAATATCTCTCCACCTATGACTCTACAATATAAATGGTACAACAGGAATGCCATGAAATACAGGAAGAACATTATTAATAATAGCAAAAAACCTAATTTTTCAAGGCTCCACAAGCACACAGCAAATCTATGCTGCATAGCTCAGTTCTGACACTTAGAGAAAAATCAATTCATTGTTCAGGAAAGAAGCTAAATGGGTTTTCCTCTTCTGCACGAGCCACTTTTAAAGGTTGATAGACTACGTTAATGAGTTTACTTTGTGACTTGTTCCAAGGTAGATGGTTTGGCACTTCCAAGCAAGAGTCATTGTATATCCTAGAAAAATTAAACCACAAAAAAGACTTGAACCGCTTAAGACATCACTCACATGATGGGTAATAAATTTTTATGGCTTATATTTTAACATCATGCCCATATTTTGAAAGGTGTTATTTTAATCTGAGAAGTCTTAGAAGTGTGGAACATTGAAATATGAGAGAAGGCAAATATAATTGCACCTTCATAACACACCTTCACAAACTGAATCACTGGTGATGGAGTCAGACAAATTACAGGAAGCATTGTGTCTGAGTAACTGAGTGTACTACAAAGCACAGATCATGTTACCTAGGTGCCTCACTGGGATCAACAAAATTTCCCTACTAAAATCTTCTGTGGTTATTTTGGGGGGTTGTCATTTTATTTGACGCTCTGTCTCATGTCTAATCCTAACAATTACTGCCTTTCCCCTATTTGTCCTCCTCCTTCTCAACATTTTTCTTATGGCTGAGACGTACAGAATTATTCTGCTGTATTTACTTGGCACTCAGTAAACTCAGTCCACTCAGCCCACCATAGCCTAATGTTAGCAGACAACAACCCCTTCTCAGAAGAGTCCTCAGTCACTGCACTGAAGTAATTTCCATTGCTAATAGGATGATGTGGGCCAGTCTTACTAAAGCAGGAGCCCTGGTCCATAAGGTCAGTTGTTTTGAGGCAGAAAGATGTAATAATTTCCTGGTTTCATAGATTCCCTTTGAATCTTAATGCTAATGTTTTCTCTAATGTAAAGAAGCAATAACCCATTCTGTTATTTTCTCCAATTCAGAGCAGACTCAAACTCTTGAATGCCCTTGTGACTGGTCTTCCAGGTACCATGAAAGTGACATCCTTTGAAATGTCCAGGAAAATTCCTATTTCCAATCAGGAAGACTGGCAACCACAGTACAAAACTTGGCTCAACCAGGCAACAGTCTCGCTCTTGCATAGAGCTTAACGTATAACGCATGACAGAAGCAAAGCTGGAGCGTGCACTTCCATAATTTACTTGAGCAGTTGTTGTCCATATGTGAAGTAACAGGTTGCCCAGTTGCATTTTGGCTAAAACTAAACCTACCATTATTCAGAGTAAAATGGTGCTGAAATCTGGAGATCCTACAGGCAGAATTTCTAGTCTCTCTCTGAGCCTTGACACCATGGTCCCCTAGGACTGCGGATCCTCTCTGTCTGCTTCTGGACCACATTTAGCACGTAATATTTCTAAGTAATGTAAACATGCCTTGATAGATTTTACATGAGGTAACTGCTCAAATCATTCGTCAGACTCCTTAAGTGAAAAAAAAAATTAAATTCAAAGTTTAAGAAAAAACTATCTCTGTATCTTCCTTATTAAAATTTAATATTATGAGGAAAATATAGACTGAAAAATGGCTTTTTCCCTTCCTTTGCTTTGTAATACCAAGAACCATAGTTTTGCCAATACTAAAGTACAACTCCTACATATTTAATAATTTTAATTTAATGATATTCTCTCCCTGTGAAGTTGGACTCCAGGAGAAATATTTTATTGGGAGCGTGACATTCTTATCCATGAACTCAGCATCTTAGAGAGCAGGTTGATGGACAAGCAGGGCATTTTCTGTATTGGTGAGTAAATTATCTACATTCCAGGCTTTATCTTCAAAGTTTGGAAACTTACAATGCCCGGTAAAAAAAATCTGTCATTCTCACCCTTTGAAAGAGTCTTGAAATTGCAACTGTCTGTAGCCAAATATCATTCTCTAAAATCTGTCCCCCTAAGCGAGGATTTATGAGTCCCATAGTTAGACAACGGGAAATTATCCAAGGAAAAGTTATCCAAATAGGCAATTATCCAACAGGCCAAAGCCAAGACAACTCTCTAGAGGGAATCACACGGATTCGGCTGCAGCTGCTTAGTAAGGATGGACACCAATCAGCTCTCTGAAGAGTGTCTCCAGGAAAAACAAACTTGAAAGACTGTTTTGTGTCCTAAGCTGTTGGTTTATATTTAAAAGAAAAAAATAAGGGATTGGAGCATAAGTATTTGCATGCCTGTGGTGGTTTTTTACTTCTAAATAGTTATACCGTAACATCACAAGTGGGGCATCTCTGGAATACTCAAAGAGCAAGGCAGATAGCCGCACGTGAAACTAAAAATACAGCAAATAATTTGACAACGTGTCCCTCTGATCCCTGAAGGGAAAATAATAATAATCACTCAAGCGTGAACTAGTTGCTTGTGTGCAGTCTCACTGGATGCTCTGGGTAACCTGGAAGAAGGTTTCATGAGTCTCTTTTCACAAATATAGGAATTAAAGCAAAGAAACTTTGGGACACAGTCAGTGGTACCCAACTAGTAAGAAAGAGGATGAATTTAAAGCAAGAGTTCTTGGTGGAGTAAAAGCACTGTATCAAGACATGCTTTGCTGTGAGGATGTCACAGCAGTCACCACCCCACTACAACTTGAGACACTAAAGAAAGTTCTTTCACTTCCCATCCTCAGAATTCCTAGGATCTCCTGCACCACGCCACAAAGAGCAAATCCGTATTGACAGGTAAGTATCAGGGCTACGTCCTACCTTATCACAACACGGTCCTTGGTAGTTTTTAGTGTTTCAAGTTAATATTCTTTAATATGTTTGCCTGTTCTGATCAAGTCTCTTTTGCAAGTAAAATCATCCTAAAAACATCTTTTGTCTTTCTTATTCTAAGAAACATAAAAGAGATGCTGACTCTCCAATGAACACTGGTGATATTGCTCAGTGGTTGAATGCTTGAGTTTGATTTCTAGCACTAGTAAAGAGATAAATGATGAGTGGATTGATGGATGGATGGATGGATGGATGGGTGGGTGGATGGATGGATGGATGGATGGACAGACAGTTGACAGACCAATGACAGGTAGATAGATGCTCCACTTTCTTGATCCTCTAAAAATCCAAGCATAATTTAGTAGAGATTCCTTATATAATGAAGGTGAGTTAACATTTATATTCATACTATCACATGTTCTAAGTCATTAAATGTGTGTACTTTGTTTTGTTCTGTTTTGCTCAGAGAGAGGGGGGGAAGAGAGAAAGTGAAGATGGGTAGAATATAGGTGGAAAAGGAATCTGGAAGGAGAAAGAATATGATTGGAATATATTCCAATCATATTCTTTCTCCTTCCAGATTCCTTTTAAAATCTTAAAATAAAAAACATTTTAAAAGATGTAGAAGTCACCAACAATGCTATAGCCTAGGTGTCAGCCCAAATCCCAAGATGTTAATAACATTCTCCCACAATCGAGAAGGACCACCAGCCTACAGCACCACTGATCCCTCAAGTGTACACATTGATAATGAAGAAGAGGGGGAGAAAAAGGAAGATGAAGAGGGTTCAAGAGTTTAGAGATATTGTCTGAAATTATATACAACATACATCACCTAAATGAACCATGAACTCTGGAGGATAGATGAAGAACAGAGGCAGAATGAAAAACAATATCTTTAAGATCAAACAAAAGGGATTCCAGGAAGGCACCGGTTACATCAGACCCCTAGTTCCCATTTGTCATATTTATTATTATGTGTCAGAGGGAATTTGTTCATAACTTGTGATGTTCATATCAAACCATGAGGTCTTGTGGTTATCGCTCCCTCTAGTATACACCATCACAGTAAGAAGAAAGGCAGACAACAGGGAGACCTGAGAAAGCATCTCCTCTCTCCCTCCCTTCCTCCCTTATTGGAAGTTCCATGAAAATACCTGAACAGATGCCAGATACTTGAAATTCGCATGTGATACCTGAAGGAGAAAGGAAGATGACATTTCTCTTAATAAAATTCAAGAAGGTACACACTGGCTGGTGCAAATTCTAAATACAGAAGAGACATTCCAGGAGCTTCGGGACACTGTCTATTTATGTGATGGTTCATTAGTCCCTGCAAGAACGTGGTCTTCACAGAATGTATTCAAGAACATGACCCTTTCCCTCATTTTTTCCAATTATAGCAGAACACAATTTAAATGGCAGTACATTGACCCATCCTTGGCCATTAAAAAAACACCTTTACTCTGTTCCTGTCCATCTCACAATGAGCGAGTGCCTCAAAAATAAGTTAATGATGACAAAAATTTGCATAGTTTTCTTCAGGCAAAACACTCGCAGTACTTGATACGTCTCATTATTATTTCTTTTTCTTCCCAATTTGCATCCTCCTTACACTTAATGCAGCCTCTGCCTGTGACTAGGTGTGTGTAGTAGAACTGAAGCGGTCAAAAGAGGCTCTGGGCAGGAGCAATGCTTTTTAACAAGCAATTGTTAGGGAAGCTCTGAAAATTGCAATACAGTGTTCTTCTGCAGCAAACTGTGAACTGGATTCAGACACATCTAGGGTTTGGTTTTTATGGGTTTTTGTTGATTTGGTTTTTTTCTGTGTGTGTGTGTTATTTTTATTAGATATAGTCTTTATTTACATTTCAAATGATTTCCTCTTTCCTTGAATCCCCCTCCCCAAAAGTTCCCTAAGCCCTCTTCCCTACCCCTGTTCCCCAATCCACCCCTTCCCACTTCCCTGTCCTGGTATTCCCCTACACTGCTGCACTGTGCCTTTCCAGAACCAGGGGCCTCTCCTTCCTTCTTCTTGGGCATCATTTGATATGTGAATTGTTTCTTGGGTATTCTGAGCTTCTGGGTTAATATCTACTTATCAGTGAGAGCATACCACATGTGTTCTTTTGTGATTGGGTCACCTCACTCAGGATGACATCCTCCAGTTCCACCCACTTGCCTAAAAATTTCATGAATTCATTCTTTTTGAAAGCTGAGTAGTATTCCATTGTGTAAATATACCACATTTTCTGTATCCATTCCTCCATTGAGGGACATCTGGGTTCTTTCCAGCTTCTGGCTATTATAAATAAGGTTGCTATGCACATAGTGAAGCATGTGTCCTTATTACATGCTGGGGAATCCTCTGGGTATATGCCCAGGAGTGGCATAGCAGGGTCCTCTGGTAGTATCATGCCCAATTTTCTGAGGAACCGCCAGACTGATTTCCAGAGTGGTTTTACCAGCTTGCAACCCCAGCAGCAGTGGAGGAGTGTTCCTCTTTTTCCACATCTTTGCCAGCACCTGTTTTCTCTCGAGTTTTTGTTCTTAGCCATTCTGACTGGTGTGAGGTGAAATCTGTGTATAAGCATGTGTTTGTGGATTCCCAGTGAGGCCAGAAGAGGGCAGCAGATCCCCCCTCCCGAAGCTAGAGTTACAGTGGGTAGTGGGCCGTCCAGAGTTGTACTGAAAACCAAACTCCAGCTTTCTGCAAGAGCAGTACTTGCTTGAGACAGCTCGTCTCCCCAACCCCCAAATGCCTCCTCTGAAACACACGTTCAGAAATCCAGTGACACGGGAGAAAGTGACTGCTTTGTTCAGAGGAGAGATTTCTATCAATATCAACTCTCTTTTTCTCTCATATTCTGATGTGAGTTTTATGTGGATTTCAGTGTGTGTGGTTCATTATATTCACACAATAATGTAAGGTTTTCTTTTTCCAACCCATAGGTTTTTCGGGTTGCTCCCCACAACTCAGCTCCCATTATACAGTGAATCATAACTGCGCATGGGAGCGCTTCTAGACCAACGGTTCTCAACCTTCCGAATGCTGTGACCTTGTAATACGGTTCCTCATTTTGTGATGAGCCCCAACCACAAAATTACTTTGTTGCTACTTTATAACTGTAATTTTGCTACTGTTATGAATCACAATGTAAATATCTGATATGGAAGATATCTGATATGTCACCCCCATGGAGGTCATGACCTACAGGTTGTGAGCCACTGCTCTAAACCAAGCATGATTTATTCTTTGCTTCATACGTGTCATAAAACACTTACATTTTGACAAGTCATGGGTGGTGCAGAATCCATGTAAAATGCTTATGATGTTTCTGTGATATATAAAACATAAGTTGAACATGTCAGAAACTGCCCATGCTAAGACTTTTCACCCTAAACTATATGAACTCTGTTACAGATCTTTTTCTCAGCAGCCTGGGTCCCATGGCTCTAAATTCCTAATTTGCATAATATAGCTTGCTTCCCCTACACTGATCCTGGTAACATGTCTCAAAGAGATGACCTCCTGGATGCTGTTGGTCATGAAAACAACTTGGCACACTATAACTGCACTTAATGAAGTTTACAAGCACATCGGTACCTTTGCCAGGGAAATAAAAAGGCAGACATAATGTGCCTATGGTTAAAATAATATTTCCTAAGTAAATCCTTTCTTCTAGACATGTTTCCTTCCATATTCATATAGCCCCAGCCAAAAGTAAAAAATAACACAACTCAAGATCGCGGGCTCAAAATTATTTCATTTTAATTTTGTACAAATCTGAGCTCTTGCTGAGTTTGCTGTGGGGAGGGCATAGTGTAAAATGAAAGGGAAGGGGGAGGTTGCTTTTCTTGTCAGTACACCATCCTCTGAGGGAGTTTATGGTTGTGTGTCTGTGTGAGCAGGTACAGTGCCCAAGAAAGCCAGAAGAGGGCATTAAAGTCCCTGGAGTTGAAGTTGTCCATAGGTATCAGCTGTCCAATGCAGGTGGGTGCTGGGACCTGAACTCAGGACCTCTGAAAGAGCAGAGGTGCTCTTAACCACTGAGCTATCTCCTCATCCCCTATTGCGTAGTTTAAAGAGGTATAAATGATGACTGAAAATCTTTACTAAATACCACCCAAGTGTCTTTTCTCATCAAGGTTATGATTAGAAAATAACATTTCCACAGTAAAAATCACCCAAGGTGAAAACATCAGCTATAGCTATGTAAACCAGTCATACTGAAAAGAAAAAGAAAATGTGCCTTAAGTTAGAGACACTAAGGGCCCCAGTCTTCCAAAAACATAGTAAGAATTTTCTACCTTTCATTTACTAAAGATACTATCTTGTGCATATGAGGAAAAGACAATGTACTCGGCAAACATGTTCTTAGCCTGGGGTAAGATACCATGCTCAAGTTACTACCTCTGCCCCCAGCTCAGACTCTCTCCCTGATCCTCCCTATCAATACTATTTACTTGTGGTTTATTAAAAGTTAATGGTCATAAATAGTTTCTAGTGGTTCTAAATTTTATTTCTAGCAATAATACTCTTGATGACTAGAGAGGTGGTTAAGTAGTTAAGAACACTGGCTGCTCCTTCAGAGGACCTGAAGTCAGCTCCCAGCACCCAGGAGGTGGCTCACAACTACCTGTAAGCCTCGCGCCAAGGGTTCCAATGTCCTCCTCTGGCCTCTGAAGAGACAAGGCACACATGGGGTACACATATATACAAGCAGGCAAAAGACAAATACACACAAAATAAAGTAAATAAATCTGAAAAAAAATTAGTATCCTCAGAACAACAAAACAAGTCAACAGGGAAAGGCTTGCTGCCAGGCCTGATGCCCTGAGCCCAGTACCTGGAGGAAGGATGGCAGAAGAGAACTGACTCCTGGAAAACATGTGTCCTCTGATTCCCACACTCACATACCTCTCCCCCCAATAGAAAAACAAACAAATAAATAAGTGTTTAAAAAGGAAAAGAACTCCCCACAGGACCAGGGAGCTCTCTCAGTGGGTACAGCATTTTCTGTTCGATCATGAAGACCTGAATTCAGATCTCCGGTACCAGTGCAAAGTCAGTCATGCCAGCACACGTCTGTAATTCCTGCCTGAGGGAGGAGGAGGAGGGTCCTGGGCACACAGGGCGGACACTCTAGCCCAGTAGCTGGGCTCCAGGCTCAATGAGAGACACTATCTCAAAAAAACAAAACTAAGGTGAATCTCAGAGGCCAGCATCTCAGAATCACAAAGCTGGAGCAACTCAGTGCCCAAGGCTATGCATGTTGTGGCGAAAAGTGTGGAGAGAGAAAATAATACTGAGAAGACGCAAGAGCTCATGTTCTGGTGACATGCCGACTGCTCTGAGGACAGCCAGGCGGCTACGCAGTAGGAGCAGCGGTGCATCCAGTGCCACCATGCATCTCCGGCTGCAGGACTGCCTGAACCAGTGGGCCATGCGCTGCAGTCGCAAAGCCAGAGACTTGATGGTTGCAGGGAGGAAGGAGCTGCAGGCGAGGCAGACGTGCAGATGACCGCATGCATCTCATCCCAACAACAACCAGGGAGGTGGAGTCTCTGTCGTACATCAGGAAATCAAACTTTGTCAGTGCCCACTGGGGCTGAGGGCAGGCTGTGCAAACGAAAGAATGGAAGTTGAGTCTTATAAGCAACAAATGTGAGTAAGGAAGACTCAGGACACAGCTAGTTCCAGGAGAGAGGCATTCACCTCTGGACGCCAGCTCCTTCATGTCTGGACCTTCGAAGGGGAAGTCCTTTAGCTAAAATTTGGATCACAGACCGCACAGGCTCCCCTAGAGAACTCTAGATCCTAAATATTCATGTCCAAGCTCTGCAGTACATCTGTAGCCAGGGTCCTATTTACCACAAGTGTCACCACTCTGCCTTGCATATCTTTCCATATCTTTATTTTTGCTTGGTTTTTGTCTTATATGCAAGAGTAAATCATACAGGAGGTTTGAATTGCTTCTAGAGCATCTTTGTATTTTCTGGTCATTAAGAGTGTCCATTTCTTCAAATTCTGTCATTCTGGAAGTTCCTAAAGAAACCGGAGAGTGTCACACTGTGTGTGGGACGTGGCTTCCTTCACTGACTTCTGCTGCAAAGTGACACATTTCCATGAAGAGCAGGGGCTTGCCTGTCACCCTCCTACCCGTAGCTGAGAGTAAGCAGAAAACAGAAACTGTGGCAAATCACTGGACTTGAGAACACCTAGATTTTACAGTATTCTCAGCCCCTGACTTCACAGAGCGCTGTAGGATAATCCCCTAGCAACAAGGAAGCCTAGAAGTAAGAGATTTGGGCCAGGGTAAGCTAGGACCATTATAGATTTAGTCAGGCCTACTCCTTACCAAATGCCATTTTGGCCTGGGGCTTTGCAGTGCAGTGTTGCTGGCCCAACGTGGCATTTTATATTTTAGAGGGGAGGGGGAGGGGGACGAAGAGGGAGAGGGAGAGATAGAGAGAGATAGAGAGAGAGAGATTTCCTCCTGGTGACTGTTTCATCTTGGATCATCACTGCCCTTGTTAGTCACGCTCTCTGCCCAAGAGTTACTGATTCAGACAGCTTAACTATCCGCTCCCATCTAAACTTTAAGATTTTCAGTTTACCTCGGCTTCCTTGAATACAAGGTTTGTTAGCGCATTACTCTCTGGAAACCCTCTCTCTAATTAGTACTTATGCTGACATGGAATTTCAAGCTAGTCTGCCTACTACTTCCTAATCCACTTCAGTTCCCGGAGCAGACGAGCATTCCTAAATGAAACAGTGTGTAGGCAGCAACATCCCGCGGACCGCGTGGAGGCCGCATTTCTCAAAAGCTTCCCCAAACACAAGCTTGACTGAGAAGAGGAAGCCGGCGCCCCTCAGGGGAGGCATAAAGGAGACAGTTGCAGCCTTAGAGAGGCCAGGAGAAATGCTCAGGACAGGACCGGCGAGGGAGGAGGAGTGTGAGCGAGTCATGGCTGTTGAATATTTGAAAAAACTGGAAATTGCATGCTTAGCATAGACCAAAACCTGTGGTATGCTTGCATGTTTCCGGGAAGAAAAGTCACCAAGGGCTGACAAAGGTAGCTTGTCCCCCTAGGACGGTTCCTTTTGTTAGATTTGTCTTAGTACAAATTATGCCTTGTGATGCTGAGAGGTACACAACCCTCACACGCCTGACCGCATGGCTCCTTCCTGCCCCTGAGACACTGCACTGTGGTATCTGCATTCGTTGAAAGTAGGAGCAAAAAGAAAACCGTTTGTGGGAGTCAGTCCTTCTCTCCCAGTGCGCGCACCCCTGGGTCGTGACTTCTGACTGAGCAGTGGCTACAGCACAACACGTGATTGACTGTGAGAACAGTGCTGGTCCCTGCCCATGCATTCCACCATGGCCATGGGGACACACTGGCCTTCCTTGCTCACCTGGGTCCAGGAAGAACAATAAACAGCTTCTGGTCTACCCCCTGCTCAGGCTGACACAAAATCCCAGTTCCATCCGTGGTAAAAATCCTCCCCGATTCGCTCAGTAGATGTCCCATGACTCTCTGGGCCTGTCCATTAACAGTCCTCTAGTGCCTGAGACAGCCTCACACCTGAACCCAGATTCCTCAGCTTTGAGTCACCTCTCAGGCCTAGTAAGACTTACCCCAGGAAGAGGCAAGAAGGCAGACACTGGGCTGTGAGCATTCTACTTCTCTGGCCCTGCCTTACATGGATGCGGGCTTTCTTAGCTTTCCAAACATCCATCTTCTCCCCAAGACGCTGGTTCTCCCCGCCTCGGGGACCGGTGGAGTGGCTTCAAGGAAACACTACTTTCACGGTGGGGTCGATGTTCTCACAGCACCTCGTCATGCATTTCCATCTCTATAATCTCTTCTGCGGATATCTTAATGTGGTGAGAGGACCTGAATTTGTTGCCTAGCACCTTGGGTGGCTCACAATCATTTGTAACTCCAGCTCCAAGGAAACTTGTGCCCTCTCTGGCTTCCCTGGGCACACATATGTGGCATATCTTCACGCAGGCATGCAGGCATACACATAAACAAAGTAATGGGTTTTTTTTTTGTTTTTTTTTGTTTTTTTTTTTTTTTTACAAGAAAAAAACAAGGCATGCGGTGGCACACATTTTAATTCCAGAGTTTGGGGGACAGAAGCAAGTACATTTCTAAGTCTAAAGAAAAATATCTTTTGTCTGTTTTTTTTTGTTGTTGTTGTTTGTTTGTTTGGGTTTTTTTTTTTTTTTGGTTTCTTTTTTTTTTTTTTTTTAGATTTATTTATTATATGTGAGTAAACTGTCACTGTCTTCAGACACCAGAAGAGGGAGTCAGATCTCAATACGGATGGTTGTGAGCCACTATGTGGTTGCTGGGATTTGAACTCAGGACCTTCAGGACCAGCAGTCAGTGCTCTTAACTGCTGCTGCTGAATCCCTGCCATCTTCCATTACGCATTCCACAAAGTACATCGTCATACTGATGCCAAGGAGAGACTCGTGAGCTCTGCCTTACCCAGAGAGGAATGAAGGAACCGTACACAGAAGGAACCTGAGCCTAGAGTATACACACTGTAGACCTTGTAGGTTGTATGTCATGAGGTTTGGGCTATTTATAGAAAATGTCACAGCAGAAATTAGTGTGTGTGTGTGTGTGTGTGTGTGTGTGTGTGTTCACAAGACAAACAATTGGGGATAAAAAGCTATTCATCCCACTAGGCTAATCATGGAGACAGAAGGGGGTAATGGGAAGGAATTGGTGAATTAAAGACTCTAGTGAAGTGATGATCTGAGTTGCAGCAATGATGGGAGTGAGGACGGACTAGTTAGAGAACTTGCCAATCAGGGCTCAGTTGGGAAACGCACGGAAATCAAGCAGTCGGGACAGCCAGTTCTTGATGGATTGATTGACTTCCAAATACAAATGAGGAACTTTTCGTCTTTAGGGAAGAATGCAACATCTGGTCATTTAAAACTTTACCAGACTCCTCCTCCTCTAAATCAATGACATGTAGCAGGCCAGAACAAACTTAGTAATGAGGGGGTTGGAGTCTCAACCCACTTCCTACAAATAACAGTTACACAAAAGAAAAGTTGGTAAGTCATTGCAAGATTATTAAAACCAGTAACTATCAGGGAGATGTCCTGGAAATTGTGTGTTGTTCCAACGGAAATCACCATTGAAACTGTTAATAAGGACTTCACTTGGAGTTGGGAAACAACTCTCAGGTTAAGAGTGCACGCTGCTCTTCCAGAGGACAGGAGTTCAGTTCCCTGCAGCTTAGTCTGTCAGCTCACTGCTCCAAGGGGCTGGGAACCCAACTAAGCCCTCTTAATTGCTCAGCCATCTTTCTAGCCCCGAGAGAGGTGCCCGACGGGCTGTTCAGCCTGTGCGCAGCCTGTGTCTGTCCCTCTGCTGTGTGCTGTGTTGTGTAGTATCATCATGTTAAATCTGAGCGGCTGGGATCTCTCCCACCAGGTCTGCAGGAGACTGGGTCTACGGATGTTCCCACAGGAGTGAAGAGAAAGGGCTCACGGGGATATGTGAGGATACCGTGAGGATATGTGAGCAGCAAGCGTCTGCTGGGAGCGGATATCTACTACGTGAGTCTCACTGATGTAGCAGCCATAAGTGCTCTGTGTTCCCGCTGGTAACCCCAATAAGCTCATCGGTCCTCTACCCGGGGTTGGGTGGAATCCATTTGGTCTGCCTCTGCCCTCTCTATTTAAAGTTAATGGAAACGGGCTCCCCGTGGAAAGCCACGCTGCAACCTCTCAAACCCTTCTTTGATTGTGTTTTCTGGATGTCACCGAGACAGAAAAATGCTTTTCAAACCGTTCTTTTCCAAGTTGAACTTGAAATTTTGAAGAGTCGCAGCTCCCCCTAGTGGCAGACTGCCGCGATCCACGCTCAATTTACTTCTCAGAGAACAATAAAGTTTAAGCAATGCTTCGGAGACATGGTTTCTTTTTTTTCCCCTATAACTACTATAAAAGCTAATTCTTGCTTCTGAGATGGAGTACGGCTTCCAGTAGATGACTTGCAGGTCACTGAAGAATGACTGTGGTCCAACCGAACACTGTACGTGGGCATCAGGAAGAACTGTATTAAAATACAAAAATATTACCGGGTTATGAGACACGCAAGTCTGGGTTGGAATTTGCATTCTAGTCCCATTCTGTTGATGTTTGGAGATGAGATGTGTGGCCAGAAATTTGACATGACAACACTTTGCTTTCTTCATCTACGACACAGGGTTGGCAGCATTAATGAGCACACAGGGACCTGCCCGTGAGGGTCTGCAGTGGAGACACGGGCTCCACAACCTAAAGCGAGGCAGTGCTCAACAATTCCAAAGCCCCACGATGGCCACTCTGACACATTGCCCACGACCCATCTTTACCCTCTGCCCCCCACAGTGTGCTACCTAAGTGCTCCAGAAAAAAAAAAAAAGATTGTTTAACCCTCACAGCAGTGACCCCGTGAGATAAACATCACCATCAGACTCACAGGCAAGAGAAGGCAGCTTGAAACTCACCCAATTTCACACCACCAATAATTGGTAAAAGCTGCAGGTCCATCTGTCTGCCATACGTCCAGATCACCACCTTCTTGGGGGTTATCCCGAGAAAACAGCCAAGGGTATGTGTGCTCTTCATCGGGATATCAATCCCAGTCTCTCTTATAGAATTTTTAAAAGATAATCAACATGACCAACAGCCACAGAATCTTGAGTTAAAGAGAAGATAGGAAAATAATTGTTCTAGACCCAAACCATGGACTTTAAAGAACTTCTGAAAGCTCAGGAAATGTGCCCAAAATGTTGCATGAAAATACATATATGTATGTGTATATACATACATATACATCATATACATCATATACACATACACATACACATACATATATGCATAATATATACATAGAGAGAGGGAGCCTGCATGTGTATACAAACATTGGGTAGATTATAAACTAAAATGAAAAACATCCCTAGAGCAGTCATAGTTAGACTAGGGCAGTGAGAAGAAAATATCACAATTTTTATTCTCTATTTCTACTTAATTAAAAGATCCATCTTCTACACTTTCAACAATTCTAAAAATAGTTTTGACAAAGGGATTTAGCAAGTGGATTCCATAAGACCCTCTAGTTCTAACTTTCTACGATTTTGAATGTGAGAGAGATGGGGTGGAGATATAAGAAGTCGAATAGGGAAGAGGGTTTACCTTCTTCCCTCCTCAGAATCCCCGGGAGAAATCAAAGTAAATAAAATCCCTCTGCAGTTTGGGGGAGGGCGTCGGTCCCAGGTCTGTCAGGCTCTCATACATCCCTGATGGTTCCTTCAACTTGACACAATCTAGAATCACAGGAAAACAAGTCTCAAGGAAGGGTTGCCTGGATCATGGTGGCCTGGGGTGTGTCTGTGGGGAACTGTCTTGAACGCCTTAAATCCATATGGGAAGACCCTGCCTGAAAGTGGGTGGCGCCCTTCCGGGGCTTGGAGCCCTGGCCTGGATATGAACAGAGAAAGCTCGCTGAGCACCAAGCGCCCAGAATTCCGCGTCTCCATTTCTGAGTGGGCGTGACGTGACCTGATCACCTCGACCCCCTCACTCCCCAGTGAACTGTAAGCTAGTTAAGAAGATTCAGGGGCTAGACGTAGAGTCTACTAAGGGGGCAGTTGCCTCACACACAGAAGGCCAAGAGCAAACAAAAGATTTGTTTCCCCAGCATTGAAACAGAGGTATGGGCCATCAGCTACAAATGGCCCCGAAACAGAGACGACTTGCTCCCAGCCATACTCATTGTAAACAGCCTGTTCATATCTCCTGGTTAGACACTAAGAACTGAGATTCATCCCTTGATGGTCGTAAGTCTGAAAACTGCAAAATAAGATTCAAAAAGAAACAGAATGCATGACTGGGAGTTCACAGTTAATGCAATTATTTGGAAAGCTTTATTTTAAAGACCGGACTGTCCACAAGTTCTCAATACCCCAAAGTGTACTGAATAAGGAAAGGTCACCTGGCCACACCGTGAACATGTTCGTGAATCCAGGGCTGGAGGTTGTACAATCCAAAGCCTTCCTTAGAATTCTAAAACCTAGAGATTTGCTGCCTTCATCAACACTGGGGCAAGATTCTCGTTTGTGGGGTAGCAACCTTAATGGTCTCAGACCATGAAGACAAAGATAAAATGGCCCACACATTCAGACACACATCACCAACGTTTGTACCCAGGGTCCTCCTGGGTCATTTTGCTCATGATGACACCTTCAAGGGTCATCTATTTAACACAGATTAAAATGTGAAGTAAGGTGATTTGTCACTGTTTCCTACCTTTCAAGAAGAAAGGCAACCTTAACCAAGCCCACAAATATTTAAAAATCAAACCCAGAACCTAGGCTGAAATGACAGGCTGCATGGAAACTGTCTGTTGGATGGACGAGAGTCACCAACAGTGTGCATCACTGTTAGTACCAAACCAGAGGAAAAATGGACATCCCCATTCATCTCCAAAGTACCAATGTGAGACCATAGACAGTATGGAGGTCCCCCCCCCCCCGCCCCCGCCCCGCCCCCATCTCTATATTCCAATGTGACATCTGAGGTTACCCCATTCTGGAAGACAGTCTAATTAAATTTGACTATAGAGTGAAGAAGGTAATATCTATCAGAAAATCATAAATATGTGTCAGGGTCACCCTGGTGCATTTTGTGGGACAGTGACTCATACATGGCAGCACTTGGCTCTGCAGACTGGCCGTCTAAGGTCAAGGTCGTCTCCAGAGAACCTTCTCCCTCTTGTGCCATGGTGAAAGACGGGAGAGCTAGAGAATGCCCGGACCCAGGATGGGCCCACGGACAGATCCTTTCAGGAAAAAGTCCCTTCTCTTGTCTTAGATGGCCCACATTGCCACACCATTGCTTTGCGACCTATGTTCACTGAACACATGATGCAGTCAATTCTCATCTGGGCTATAAAAAGCACCTGCGGGTCAGTGAACAGCTAAACATGAATGTCACCTGCCCCCCCCACCCCCCCACCCCACCCTGCTTCCTCATGCAGACACCTAAAAAGGTGAAAGTTAATCTCACAGGCCACTGATCTGTATCATCAGTGGACTCCCCCAGAGATTTTTATAATGAAAAACAGAAGGTGAACTTACTGCCAGCGGCCTATTCATCATTGACAATGATAGACATTGCCATACTTATGTTTTTCCAACTAGAAAACATAATATGCTTTTCAAGTTGGACACCGCTCCATCACCAATGGCCACAGACACTTGCAGTAACTTCAGGAGGGAAGAGAATTCTGCGCTATTATGGCTACACCATCACTATCAAGCCCAGGGACAAGAACAAGAAGTGTCAAAGTCTGAGTCTCACTTGGAAGAGGGAACTTTGCCCACTATGTTAAGGAATTGGTGTAATGTTCTAGCATCCTCTCCCTTTTTCCAATGCATCTCTCCTTTTCTTCTCCTGCCATCTCAGTCTCCTATCTCCTCTCTGCCTCATCCCCTTCCCCCAGTGACATGTATCCTAATACTCAGACAGATTATTACAAAGTATTGCACAGGGCCATGCTATGGTTCAGCTACTAAGGAGTCATGTCTCAGAACTGCCGTCCCTAGAGTGTTAATGCTTGAAGGTGGTGTGGCCTTCAGGATGTTGGGTCACTAGGTCAAAGGTGTTACCGATGGAAGAAATTAAGTTTATTGTGGAATACTGAATAGTTATTTTTGTTTTTATGTGTCTACTTATTTTGTGTATGTGTATCCTACCTGTATGTGTCTCTGGGCACCATGTCTGTGACTACTGCCCATGGAGGTCAGACAAGGACATTAGACCTCCTGGAACTGAGATTACAGACAGTTGTAAGCTGCCAGGTGGATGCGGGGAATTGAACACTGCTCCTCTGGAAGAGCCGTCAGTGTTCTCACCTGCTGAGCCATCTTTCTAGTCTTAGGATACTGAACAGTTCTTACATAAATGTTGCTGGATAAAAGCAAAATGTGTGCTGGAGATGGCTTGGCCAGTGAAGAGCTTGCAATGCAAGGATGGGGATCTGATCTCAAGGGAGGATGGTTCAGTCAGCACAGAGCTTGCAATGCAAGGATGAGGATCTGAGCTCAAGCTCCAGACCCCACTTGAAAAGCTACACAAGGCACCATGCACTGCGAGGGGCAGATGACGTGGTCCCTTTGGCTCAGTGGGTTATGAGGTCTAGGCCAGTGAAACAGCCTGTCTCAGAAACAAACAAGGTGGTCAGTTGTGAGAGGCGGCACCCAAGGCTTCCCCCTGGTGTCCACATGCACACATGTACACATGCACCTGTACATATACATACGCCGGCACAGGAGCACACACAACAGAGTGAGATGGACCTTTCCTGGTGCCTCTGGCTTCCTGTCTTACAGGCGATCTCCCCATACTGTTCACAAGCCCACCATAACACCACACCTGTGACGCAGGATGCGAATAGAAAGCTAAATAAACCTCTTTTCTTTATAAACTACTTAGCCTTAGGTCATTTGCTTTAACAACAGAAACCAGGTTAATATAGAGCTTAAAATAGTGTGCAGGCAGAGGAGATGTGATGAAATATGCTGTATTATAGCCAATTAACAGAGGCAAACAAGAAAAAAAGTCAGCGAGGTAGCCACACTATTGCGGGCAACCCCTCTCAGCAGACAGTGTTCTATTCCTGCCTCAAATGCAAGGGTGGCGTCAAGTGTTGTGGGCCTTGTGTCTCATGTTCATTCTAAACCTGCCAGAATCTCATTGGCCATTTTCAGTATTGGTCTTACCAGATCTCTGCCAGACCCCATGTCTTAGAATTTCATAGAAAGGAATAAAAATGGTCAGAGATCCTTCCTCAAGGTCCCAATTTCTGCTGAACAACTTATCTTCTACAGAGCTTCCAGAATGGTCTTCATCATTTCCCAGCCACAATCATCATTTGCTAGTGGGTAACACGGTGCAAAATTATCTTCCATTCATCCCCCCAAAACGGTATTGAGATTGAAAAAGAGAAAGAAATTTTGAAGCATTTTGTTACTTTTTTTCTTCAAAAAAAAAAAAAAAAAGGATATGGTATTTCCATAATCCCTGCCCCAGCCCAGAGGCAGGAAAGACAGAAACTCCGCAGATGAAGTCATTTTCAGATGCTGACACACACTCCTTAAAAGGAGCCTCAGACCTTAGGTCCTGGGCGATCTCCCACAACGGAGCCACTGTTTTAATACATTCTCCTAATGCCAAGGTTTTCCAAAAAGAGGGTAAAAATACCTTCTTAGGGCAATTTGCGTGCAAATGGAACAGCTCATTAAAGACTCCCTCAACGAGAATGTATAAACACAGGTCTTGGCCACAAAGAAACAGTTTCCTGGGGCAAACTTCATGGTCTGACTTCCCAGAAATACACTGGAAACGGAACAAAAGAAAACGCCTCACAGTGCTTTGTCTGCAGCCACAAAATACACACATGAGGTCCCTCCAGCCCAAACTTAACCCTGTGCCCTTAAGAGGTACAGAAATAAGACCCAAACTCCCACCACAAGGTCACTGCACATACGCAAATAGTAACTGTACCAGCTGCTCACGGTGGCCCACACAATGGTTGGCTAGGAAGCAAGCCATTCCTCAGTGCGGAAATGGAAACAGGTGCCCTGTCATAATATTTTCTACCCAAGAGTTTAGATCCGTTCTAGCAAAGACTAATAATCTCATATTTAGAGTACCTGACATACTTATATGAAAACTGTTAAGAATACTCCTACTAAATATGAATCTGGAAAAAAGAACCCAAACTATGGTATTGTAGCTATGGATCTAACAAGAGGTGGCTTAGCACTAACCACTCAGACAAAGCAGCGTCTGTTTTGATATTTCTCTGTGTCAACTGCCACTCCAGGTCTCTCCAGGGAGGACGATTGGTGTCTTTGTTCCTCTTTCCCAGTCCATCAACTGTCGCACTGCCAAGGGGAGCCACCTCTGCACACACTGGGGGTGGTAGAGTCAGGATGAGCTTCTTCCTCTCTTCCTCTTTCTCCTCACACTCATGACGCTTGCAAACATCTCCTGAGAAGTCTTCCTCTGGGTGTCCTGTTCCAGTCAGTTCCAAATTTGTCTTTCAATAAATGGCTCTCCACATCTCCCACTGAAGACTGGAGAAATATCCCCCAAACATTACACACACACACACACACAAACACACACACACACAAACACACACACACACAAACACACACACACAAACACACACACACACACAAACACACACACACACAAACACACACACACACACATACACACACACACACACACACACACACAAACTCTCTCTACAAGGTCAATTCTTCTTGCCAATCTGGTTTGCAAAATGAGGACTTTTAAGGGTGAGGAGATATAGCTCAGTGGGTAGAGTGCTTGCACACTTTGCACAAAGCCCTGGATCGAGCCCAGCACGATGTGAAAGTGGGTATGGTGGTAAAGCCTGTAATCCCAGGACTCAGGAAGCTAATGCAGAAAGACCAGGAGCTCAAGGTCATTCTTAACGAGAGAGCAAGCTTGAGGTCAGTCTGACCTACGTGAGACCTTATGTCCAAAGTAAAAAGATTAATAAATAACATTCAACACAGAGACATATACACTTATTTTATTGTTTCTAAATCGAAATATTTTATAGTAATGCTTTTAAAATATTTTTTTTTTAATTTTTGCTAGATTGATTCGTTTCGTTTTGTGTGAGTGTTTTGCCTGTATACAAGCATACTAAAAGCATGCCTGGTGCCCACAGAGGTCAGCACAGAGGACGAGATCTCCATGGAACTGGAGGAAGATGGTGGTGTCCCATTGTGCAGGAGCTGGGAATCGAACCCGGGTCCTCTGGAAGAGTACCTGTGCTCTCGACTGCTGAGCCATCTGTCCAGCATCCTTTACAGTAATAGCATTCACATTCATATCTTCAAAGAATAAGCAAGCAATTCTGAGCCCAGATGTGAGATGTTTGTGCCACTTATTATTTTAGAAAGTTTTTCCCTCTTTCCATAATTGTCCACCAATCACGAGTGACCTTGAGCCCAGTTGGCATGAGTTACTATTGTGTGACATAGCAAAAGGCACAGGGCTACGGTTTGGGGCTTAGCTCTGGTTCTCAAGTGAATTGTGCTAATCTGCCAAGTTTCAGTTTTTCTTTCTCAAAAATGGAAGTAATACTCCCTTGCCTACTTCACAGAGTTAGTGTCAAAATTAAATGAAAATAAGGTGTAGTTTTACATATACGCACCATATGCAAGTAGGCACTTTATAGCTAGATGATGAGCCCTTAGATTTACTGGTTATAGGTAAATACTGCAAATTAAGCAATATTCTATGAAGCAGAGAAGGGCGTATTTTTCTACAGTTATTGTTTCTGCAACCAATTATGTTCACTGAATACCAGAGGCAGCCCTCACTATTTATAGCAGTTGCTAGTGAGAGTATGCTGGCCCTCGGAGGCTGCCAGCGCTCTCCCTCATCTGTAATCACTCTCTGCCCTCCTTGGCAAACCCTCCTGAAGTCTGCAACTCATTCCCATCCCCTAGTTTCAAAGAAAAGAGAAGGCAGCCCTGCCTGCCCGCCCACGCCCACGGCTGAGTGGCCAGCACCGCCTCACCTTCCTGCTGGCATCGGGGCCTGGTTATCCTGCTACCCTCCTTAGTCACAGGAAGTGGGGTGGGGAGGGTATAGGTAAAGCCATGGCCCAAGGTTGAGTGTGGACAGTCTAGCGATGTCATCGTCTCTGGGGCCTTTGCCTGTGGGCAGGAGGGTATTAGTGGGTGAAGGAAAAGGATGCATCTGAATGAACGCTGGGGCCAACTGTCAACTTCTAAGACATGGGGTTAGAAGTTGGATCTGCCTCAAATTCCAGATTCCCCACTTGAAGCTTCATTGAGCCAGTCTCCTAGTTCCGGGGCCATAAGTGTTCAATTCATGGCTCCTAAAGGGGGTTCTCTAGGCATATTTCCTATGTGCCAGATAAGTCCTAGTTAGGTTGAGATCCTGCTCTGTTAGGCAGAAGTAAAAAGAGAGGACTAAAAGGGAGAAAGGGTGGAGGCCGGGGGGCGGGGCTGGGAGGTGGATGAGGGCGGGCAGGGATGGAAAAGAAGCTGAGTTTGATCATCAGCAACAAGAAGAAAGAAACGCTGTCATAGGTGTCTCAAATTTTCAATCCGAGCATCTGGCAGGCAGAGGGGCAACGATTACTTGGAGCTGAAAGGCCGGCCGGCCAGCCAGGCCTAAGGAAGGAGTGCCACCCAAGCCAGAGCTACGCAGCAAAACCTTCCCTAAAACCTACGTTCACCAGATCTCCTTACTCTGCACGCTCAGAAACGTGGACCAATTTTAATAGCTGAATGTGTGATTCGGAACACAACTTTAGGCAATACGCCACTTATAATGGTTTTCAAATGCAGTGTTTTGGATATTCCCTTTCAATTTCTCCTTTAAAAAAGCTCCAGGAAAGAACCCACTACTGTTGTTTTACTAACCGGATGTAGTATCAACCTGCCCTCTGAATAATTATCTCAGCCCTTATCTCATTCATTTACTTTTGCAGTGGATGGGGTTGGTTTCTAACCGTGGGCTCTCCCACTCATGTCCCAGTTCCCAAATAATATACCTCAAAGACTTAATATCATTAATAATTGCCTAGACGATAAGCTAGGCTCATTCCCTGACTAATTCTTAAACTTATATTCTGCTTATTCTAACCTAAGTTTAGCTAAAACTGGTTTCGTTTCCTCTGCTTCTTAAGTCTCCTTCAGGTACCAGTCTCATGCTCTGCCAACTGTAAGTCCCGCCTCCTACTCCTGCCTTAGTTTATTGGCCAATGGCTTTTTTATTGACAGGTGATTCTTCAACACAGTGCACAGGAAATTATCCCCACGATGGTTTAAATAAGAATGTCTTCCATAGCTCGGATGTTTGGCTAGTTCATGGTGATATCTGGGAGACTTAGGAGGCGTGGTCTAGATGGAGGAAGTATGTCACTGGGGGTGGGCTTTGAGGTTTCAAAGCCTCTTGCCATTCCCAGAACAGAGTTTCCTTCAAGCTTGAGGCTTAAGATGAGTTCTCAACTGTTCCTGTCACTATAACTTCCCAACTGCTGCGCTCCAAGCCGTGATGGCTGTGAACTCTTTAACCCTGTGAAACTGTAAGCCTAAGTAAACTCTTCCTTCTGTAAGTTTGTTTGGTCAGGATGTTTCGTCTCAGTCACAGAAAAAGAGCTAGATTAGAACGATAGAGAAACCGCAACTTGTCAAAGTACAGAAAATAAATGACTGTGGAATGCTCGGCCAAGTCCCTGGAAACATTGCAGGTGACCGGGTGGAAATATTGTAATAACCAAGAGTTGGGGAGGGCTGATTCGAAGCAGTGTCTCCCAAACGCCTCAGGGCCATTGCACTCGAACTCACTGTGGAGACTGGCATAAGGCAAGTCAGTCAGCATGGAGCGTGGAGCAGGGGTGGGCTCGGGAGCCACACTCCTATCAGAGGAGCTTCGGGCAGCTGAGAGCTGCTGAGAGAGGGACCGTCAGTTTGTGGTTGGTTGTTTGCTTTCTCAGGACTGAAGCCCAGGACAGGTCCCCAAGTTCCAGCTCGTGGCCCTGCACCCACGTTTATTCAGACAGCACTAACTATTCAGTAGGTTTGGGGGGGGGGATTGTTGTGCATTGCCCTGGTGTTGCTTGCATTTTGATGCTAATTCTGCTTTCCCAGGAGGGGCTGGAAGGAAGAATGTATCAAAGAGTCACATACTCAGGTCACTCCTTGTGAACCTTTCTACCCCCATCCCCCATGAATAAAGGGGCCAGACACTGAACCAGTAGGCGGGACTTCCAGATTGCTCAGAGGAAGAGAGGAAGCAGGAAAGAGTTAGGGGCTCTTAGGACAGAGATAGCCAGAGGGCACGATGTGGCTACTAGTGTCTCCCGGAGAATTTAGTTTTACTATGGCTTGCAAGATTAAGATTCTAGTTTTGGGACCCAGCGATTGAGTTACCATTGTTTCTGAACTAAGTTTGTGTGGTGTTTTCCTTCACCCCCCCCCCCCCCGTGGTTTGACTGGGTTCAAGAGAGAAAGGTACTGAGGCAAAGGGTGGGTTTGCCAGATGTACACCACAAAAGGCTGTGGGGACAGTGGAGCTGGACAGGGAGGGATCCCGCCATTCTTTTTAATATTTCCAGCAACAAATATTCAAATATATGTGTGTATACATATACATACGTATATTTTCAACGACTCCTCGATATCCCCTCGTCGCAGTCACAGTCATTAATATCGTTACTGTTCCAAGGCACAGGGCTGTAAGGTGCATGCCACATCAATTTCCAGGAAACACTGACAGCTCAGACTCAATCTGCCCTGGAAACATTCATATTGTGTGTTCCCTGTCATTTCAGAAACACAGCTTTGTAAAGTTTTCTAATCCTTTCTGCTGACCCCTCCACATCCCGGTGAAGCCTGCTATGGTGGCCTCACCTCTCACGGGAGTTACGTTGCCCTTCTTGACCCCGACACCCATGTCCTGAACAACTTGGCATTATGTAGAAAATAATTCAAACCTTCCCTTGCTTTAAAGATTTTTCTTTTATGGGCATGCCAAATATTCATATATTTATCTGATGCCTCACTCCTTCCTTGCTCTTTTAGCGTTGAATGTGGTTCCCCATTCCTACTTTCATAATTATTTGTTAATTCATACATGTATACAGTGTATTTAAATTTATCCCCACAGCCCTCCTCCACCACCTCAAGGACCCCTCTTAACTTATTGTCCTCTCTCTCTCTCTTTCTCTCTCTCTCTCTCTCTCTCTCTCTCTCTCTATATATATATATATATATATATATATATACATATATATGTATGTAAATCTTTTCAGACTGTCAAAAAATTGCTGAACCCCCTCCCAAGACAATTTTCAGCCCTTAAATATGTAGAAGATCAGCAATTAGTTTGGTATTTCTATCCTATTGCAAACTCATAAGCCTCTTAATTTGTTTTCTTGTTTCCTTTTTCTCCACCTCTAATTAAAATACAGTTATACCAATATATAAATACAACCCAATGTTAGTATGTATATGTATATTGTTAGTGTGTATATCGTTTCAGAGCTCACCATCCCTGTGAAAGGCTAATTCTCCCTCTCTCCTAAATCATTAGTTGCCTATGTTCTTTGTATACGGGTGGACCCCGTGATTTTCCTTGTCTGGGTCTTGTTTATGCAGAGGTTTCTAAGAGGGGCAGCCTCACAGCAGACTTGCTGGTACCCTGGTTTCTGCACTCTTTCTGTGCATTAATGCAACATGATCCTTGGAGTGTGAAGACTGAAAGTGTGGTAGGCAGACCGCAGAGGTGAGTGATGCAGCCAGCCTCTTCAGAAACACTTATTTTATCCAGGAGACAATGTCAGACAGTTCACAGCATCAGGCACTAGAGTGCTGATCAGAAATGAGTTTCTTGTCTCTGCCTCAGCTGTACCCGTAATAGTGGGTTCAGAGGTGAACTGGTGATACATCCCTGCTTGAGTAAATGCGGGAGTCATGTGCTGGAGCACTCAGGAAGTCAGTTTGCAAGCAAGTGACAGATTGGAACTACAGTTTGTGACTGCTGATGACCAGTCCAGATGTGCTTTCTTCAGCCCAGTGTCCTCAGAAGATTTGGGGCATGAATGAGCCCAGCGGAGCTGGAGTGCTGACCTCAGTCCTGAAAGCAGGTGTCTGGGGACCATGGACCTGCCACTCTGACAGATGGATGGAGTTGCCTCCAGCTGTTTGAGCCTTCCCAGCCTCTGGTGGGGACAAGGGACATGAACTACACATGTGTTTATTTCAGAGGAGGAGGTAGGGAAACAAATGGCTTCTTCACAGGAGGTCTCTACCTCGTTCTGAATTTCTTTTCCTATTCTCCTAACCCCCAGCATGGGCTGAGACCTGAATCAAAGACTGTTCTCCAGTCTGCCGTTCTGTCTCACAGACCCTCACACTCCTTCCTTGAGAAAATACTAGTGCCAACATCCCACGTCTCTTAGGGGTAGAGTTAATTCTTGATTTCAGAGTATAGGAAACTTCCCACACTGCTGCAGGAGCAGAAGCTGTAAGTCCTGTCAAAAATGGTGCTGAATCAGGGCTGTGGAGGTGTCTCTGTCCATATGGGCTTGCCTGGCAATCTGGAAGTCTGAGCCCCATCCCCTAGAACCTGTGTGAAAAGCTGGACGTGGTGATGCACGTTTGTAACTCCAGCCCTGAGAAGGTGGCTACTGGCAGATCCCGGTGCTCAGTGGCCAGGCAGCCAGGCACACTTAGTAAGTTCAAGGCCCATGAGAGGCTGTGGGAAAAAAGATGGGGTGGTACCGGGCAAGAGTGAGGGCTTACTTAGTGGACCAGGGGCAATTTATCTATGGCTACACTAGTGAGGAAACAACCCCCTCCCCCAATAGCCTCTCCCATAGCAACCCCCTCCCCCAGCAACCCCCTTCCCCAGCAACCCCCTCCCCCAATAGCCTCTCCCCTAGCAACCCCTCCCCTAATAACCCCCTTCCCCAATAACCCCCTCCCCCAACAACCCCCTCTCCCAACAACCGTTAATGTCCTGAAGCACACCAGAATTGCAGACATCAGAATCTGAGGGTACTCACTGAGAAGGCTTGTGATGAAGTGGTAAGGATAAGAGAGAGAGAGATGGGCAGTAAACATGAATGTAATTTGTTATATGAAGGTATGAAACTGTCACACAATAAAAACAAAAAATTAAAGGTAGACCGTACCTGAAGACCAGCACTCGAGGTTGCCCTCTGACCTTTACAAACTGGCACACACAAGTACACATGTGCATACACACTCATGCACAAAGGCACATGCTGCTCATGACTGGATATCAAAAACCTTGGGAAAGGAACTATAAAGGTCAGACAGATTAGAAAGCTCTTAATGAAAAAGAAATATGCAGATTATTTTTTCCTGAGATGGGATTTTGGATGGCCTGTTTTAGTGACTACCATAGGACTGGGCAACAGAAACCTGCTGAAGGTGGAAGTACGCTGTGACGATGGAAGTGGGCTGTGATGTAGTGAGCCTAGGAGCTAGCATCGGGCTTGGGGCTTGGGGCTTGGGGTCTTCACCCAACACTCTGTCCCATATGGAAGGTCTCCTGTGAACACCCCAGAAATCTTGCAATGTTGCACGTGGAAATGGAGACTGGGTGGCCTTAAAATTTTTTTCTCACTTTTCCTTTAGCTGCAGGGAGTAAATTTCTAATAGGACATGAATTTCAGATTAATTCTTAAAGGAGGGGACTCAGGAGAAGATGATCATAGACAAAACTGTAAGAGCAATATACTTTCTAAGCAGCACTTCAGTGGTCTTCTTTGTTAAGTGCCAAACAAAGACGTATGCAACCCCAGTTCACCCCCAAAACGTTCAGCTCACTTGCTACTCACATAGGAAAATGCATCAGGCACCTCACTTCCCGAGCCGGGCCAGTGGCTATTTAGAAGTGGAGTGGAATAACAAGTCATTAGGGCATGGGGGGAGGGGGCAGGGCGTGTGTGTGTGTGTGTGGGGGGGGCGTGAGTAATACACTTATTGTATTTCATGTGTCCGAGTGCTGTCTCAGCGTTTACAGATCCAGCAGGAGGAGCTTCTTGATGTTCCTTCTGAGTTACAGCCAGATGACAAAGTTATAGTTTTTCTGGTTCACGGAGAGCTGTGACCTTTGTACAGGAGGGGTGTAGGCCTCCTAATAGGTAGAGGGAGTGACAGTCACAGGAACTAGTGCTTCTCAACTCAACGTGTTTTATGTTTTCTCAGTCTAACCTCAGCTCTTCCCTTGAACCATCTGCAACACCCTGGTCCACATCTGCACTTGGCTTGGTTATCAATCGGGCACATTCTGAGAAGATATTCAAGATAAAGTTACATTCACTGTAATGGGGGGGGGTGCACTCCACAGCAAGAAGGTCTCGGGCAGAAGGGGCTTCTGGGAATTCTGTCATTGTGCTGCACTATTATGAAACCATCTCTTATATCCCAAAAGTCTTGAGTTTTTGCTGGAACTCACAATCAGAGTTAATAATACACACTGAGGTCACTTAAGACCGCTGTCCTACTGTGTGTTCAGCCTGTTTGTTCAACCTGTCGCCGACCTCCTATGCCTTAGCATCTCCACATCATCAGATTTACAACCTAAACGGACACATAGCTGCAACCTCAAGTTCTGTACTCTTCCATGCCCCTGACTGAAAGATTGACACACGTGTGATTTTGCATGTGTTTTGATAATCATTCGCTGCAAGCAGGAAAGAGACAGAAAACAACCTTATAAAATGGTTGTCACCGTAAAGACTTGGTAGACAGTGGTGACTGGTATGCTGTTGGTTATCTGGGTGTGTAGTGGGCTGGCCTGATGTTGATTGTTTTCTAAAGCTGATACTGGTTCCTCTAACCTGGGTTGCCCCAGAGACAAGAGAGGCCACATGTAAACCCAAGTGACACTATGCAACCTTGCCCCCATGTTATTTCTGATTGGTGACTAAAGATGTCGACAACCAATAACTGGGCAGAGGAGACATGGGGTTAGGCTTTCCTGGGCTCCTCGTGGGTAGGAGGAGAACCACGAGGGGGAGAAGGTGAGTGGAGGAGAAGCTGCCATGGGGAGATGAGTCATGAAAACATGGCCCCGAGGGCTGGCCAACTGGAGTTCAGAACAGTCCAGATGATATTCCAGCTGACCTTCAGCCCAGATGAACCACAGTAGGAGAAGGTCAGAGTCGTCCACAGGAAAGTAGATTCCAACAGCATAGAGAGTCAGTATCTGACCAGCTCTGTGCTGTTTATTCCTGCAAATAATAAAAGTTGTGTGTCTTTTATCCTGGAACTGAAGGATCATGGCAGGATCGAAATCCAGACTGAGATTAAAATTTTCTACAATTTAAGTGAGTTAATCCCTTGGAAAACCGTGCTAAAGGTTCTGTAAAGATTTTCTCTCTCATTCCTTGTGTGATGCTTTCTGTGCTGATCAATAAAGGAGAAAGCAAAGTCCTTTTTCAGGAAAGGCATACTGACAGATTCACAAGACAGCATTCAGGCAGGCACATACTCAGTTCTTTATAACAGACAGACAGACAGACAGACAGACAGACAATGAAAGACACAGAGAGTGAAGGAGATAATTTAAATCTAGGCTCATGACTCTGGTCAAACAACATTGAGGGGAAATGCTTTGATTTCTGCCTTTAATACTACATTAACAAATTATTGGTGACTCTGATCTTACCATCAATGCATTCAAACTGACCACAGGTGATACTCTATTTGTTAGCCATGCTGGCTTCTTTGTGAAAATCAGCTTACTCTATGTGTGGGGTGAGGGAGGGTTAATTTTTATGCACAAAACATTTTACAGTAAAAATAAAAGTTAAATATATTAGTGTAACTCACTAAACCATATTTTTCCTTCCCACACACTTGGATTATGTCAGAATTACATGGAAAGGACTCTAAGCTATGAACCCACAGAACTAGGAGACTGGAGGAATGTAAGGTAGAAACCAGAGAGACCAACTACATTTTGGAGTAGATTGTGTGGTCTAACAACTGACTTAACAATGGGAAAACTCCCCATACCTGGGAAGGGAAAGGCACAATCCTTGGCAAGTCTCAAGGGTTAGTCCTACTAGACAGCCCCGAAGCTGAGATGTTGTCAGGACTCAAAATGACAGGATTGGCACCCAGACCTTACAAGAAGCAGTCAGGCCTCTAGACACCTCCATCACCACAGATGGAGAACCAATGGGAGTCACTTTGCACGGCCCAGAGCCCCAGTGCTGGGTGAAATTTCAGATGCTGAGGAAGGAGACAACTTAGACACTTCCTGACTTGACCTCCTGGGTGCTGGCAGTGAGCCACACAGCCCTTGACAGGAAATGACCAATTTCTGTCCAAGAAAACTAGCTGAGTGCACACACACACACACACACACACACACACACACACACACACAGCTTTTAATCAACACTTTAGGACTTCACTATCCACCACAAACAGAAAAACAAAAAAGGCCAGATATTTGAAGAAAACTCTTTGGCACAGAGACTGTCAAAACAAGTCAAAATAAATAAGAATGGAGTTCAGACAACAGAGTTACTGTGGAGAGCAAAATAAAACCATGAAACAGGAACAGAAGGCAGGAAAAAGGAAACATTTAAGAAAAAGACTCCGAAATAATTAAAAATGATAAGACGACAGAAATACAATACAAACTTTTAGATTTAAAAAATGCTGAGAAAGAAAGCCATCCATTTAGTCTGGAGACGTAGCTCAGGGCTAGACCCTTCCCCAGCACGCACGGGGCCATGGGGTAGATCCTAGTATCACAAGTAAAAGGTGCTCAGTGCTGGGGATAGTGAGAAACTCTACAAGGGACAGAGGACAACAGTGTAAAAGCCTGCAAAGGGAAGAGAAAGCAGGCATGAGAAAGCCGACAGCTTCAACAGCAGCCTTGGTCCCCAGCAGAAGACTCCACACTGTCTTCCAACTCAATAGCAATCTGCAGAGCATTTGTACATGGAAACACAGGGCCCCAAGCCTGCAGTCCCAGTCTACGCTGACATGGGAGGAAGGAAAGATTTCAGAAAGGGTGGTCCTGAAGGGGCGGGGAATGGGATTCAAAGGTCCCGGCTGTTTCCGAACTGTGGAGAGGAGATTCACACTTCTGGCTTTAAGTTTAATGATACATTTGTGACAATAAAATAAAAATTCAAAAAAAGACCTACCAAAGTGGAAAAAATTGTTTTTACTGAAGAGGAAAAATTATAGAATGACCTTTAGCTTCCAGCCAAGACCAATGAGCAGAGACTAGACTTACCACCTGAACAAACGAAACCAAGAAGGACAAACAGTCACCTAGAGCAAAGATGTCCAGACACTGGCCGTCTCTCGCTCAGCCATGTCCTGATACGTGATCTTTCAAGGGAACCATAACGTGGACCTTAGTTTCCTACGTCTTGGGCTATGGGAGATAGCAGCTCAGGTGGTGACAGGCTTGCCTTGAGAGCACCAGGATCTCAGCTGATTCCTCAGACCCCACCACAGAAGGCCAGTGGTGGTGCATGCTTGCAATCCCAGCACTACGGAGGCAGCATTGGCAAATTCCCGGAGCTCTCTCATCTGCTGCTCTAAACTACCTGGTGGGCTCCAAGCCAGTGAGGGCCTGTGTCAACAACCAAAGGGGCTGGTGTGAAATAAATATGAAATAAAAAGCAAATCTGACCAAAGACAAGGAAGAAATATATACTGGAAACTGAAAGATATTGTTGAGAGAAAGTAAAGGCCTGAAAAAAAAAAAAAAAAAAAAAAACGAAACAGAAATGTACTGTTAATGGTCACAAAAAATGTGATTAAGATTTAACTTCCTAAGTTAAATAACAGATGAATTAACTCAATTTAAAAAAAAAAAAATCCCAACAGATTTCCTATGGCTGTTGAAAAGCTAATTCTAATCCACTAAAAATGCAAAGGACTTGTACAACTACAAGTTTTTAAAAACCGAATTTGAAGATCTAGAATGCCCTGGGAGGGCAGTCAGCATACAGTCTGGGCCTTAGCACAGAGAGCACAGCCCAGCAGGACTCTAACGGACTGCTCCACGCAGCTGCAGAAGCTCTTTTTATAATCCACACATTTTGGTCTCTCTCCTACCCTCCCCCTCGCCTCCCTCCCTCCCCACCCCTCCCTCCCCATCTTTCCTTCTGTCTCCCTCCCTGTCCTTCTCTTACCCACCCTCCCTCTCCCTCCCTTCCCCTCCTCTCTCTCTCTCTCTCTCTCTCTCTCTCTCTCTCTCTCCCCCTCCCCTCTCTCATTTTCTCTCTCCTTGCATGCTATCTCTCTCTCTCTCTCTCTCTCTCTCTCTCTCTCTCTCTCTCTCTCTCTCTCTCTCTCTCCCCCCTCCTCTCTGTTTCCCTCTCCATGATGACATCACTGGCCTCTTTCCTTGGGACAAGTAAGTCACAAGTAAGCCAGATGAAGGGCAGCATCCCAATAAGCCTGCCACTATATACTTTACCTTTATATATTTTAATTTGGCTTGAATTGGCTTGTTTCATCCGTGGAGAATACCTTACCACCTAGGACTCTGTCAATGTGACACAAGCACTCTACCAAACAAGCTACTCCCTTGGCCTGTACATACACTCTTATTAAACTATGGAGGGCCTGACTCCTGCTTGCAAAAGTACCACATCCAAGAGAAGTTTATAGCCATCATCAGCCTGTTTTATAACACACTTTATTAGGATAAGAAAACTTTATTTAAGAAAAAAGATAGGAAAGAAAAAATGGAAGGGAGGAGGGAAGGAAGGAAGGAAGGGAGGAAGGAAGAAAGGAAGGAGGGAGGGAGGGAGGGAGGGAAGGAAGGAAGGAAGGACAATGTGGCATCAGCACATTGGCACCCACCCACTCCTGACTCACCCCTCTAGAATTCCCCTTATCTGGGACATCAAGCCTCCCACAGGACCAAGCGTCTCCCCTCCCAATGAGGCCAGATGAGGCAATTCTCTGATATATATGCAGCTGGAGCTATGGACTAGCCCATGTAAACACTTTGGTTGGAGGTTTAGTCCCTAGGAGCTCTGAGGGGTCTGGTTAGTCGGCGTTGTTGTTCTTCCTTTGAGGTTGCAAACCCTTTCAGCTCCTTCAGTCTTTGGTTGGCTGTAAGTATCTGCATCTGTCTTAGTCAAGCACTGGCAGAGCCTCTCAGAGGACAGCCATGCCAGGCTCCTGTCTGTAAGCACATTTTGGCATCAGCAATAGTGGGTTTGGTGTCTGTGGATGGAATGGATCCTACAGTGGGGCTGTCAGTCTCTGGATGGCCTCTGCCCCATTTTTGTCCCTGCATTTCCTTTAAACATGGACAATTCTGGGTTAAAATATTTAGATAGGCTGGAGGCCCCATCCCTCCGCTGGGGGCCAATGTCTGAAGAGACTGGAGGGGGTCTTTAGGGTCTAGCTCCAGCTGTTGGGGATTTCTGCTAATGTCAGCCCCAGTGGGCACTCCCTGGGCTCAGCTTATAAGAGATTCAGAGAATCAATCAATCTCATGGAAACTACTTTAACCTTGGCCAGCTACTGCACTAATTCCTCTGAAAGCCTCAAGACCCCAAGACCAATGGTGTTTTCCCTCTGGAAAACACCCCGCCTCAGAGTTCTGCTTTGGCCACGGATGCTTAATCACTCTAAACTTTCTATAATAGCAAAAGTCATCCTTAAAACTCACCCTCAATTTATAGCACCCAGCTCTCAGGAGACCTAACTCACTCCCAGGGATAGAAATTAACCTGTGTTAAGGTCTCTGCACCCATGACCTAATTACCTCTAACTAGGCCCCCTCCTCTTAGAGGTTCCACTACCTCCCATCAGGGATCAGGCTTTCCAACACATCTCTGTTCAAACTCTATCTTTCCCCTAAAAATATTCATTCACTCTTTTTCTGTGGTCTCAGGCACACTGTTCATTTTATCCCTGCGTATCTCAGAATGCTATGATGATCTCTGTACATGGCTATTTCCCAGAATAAAATGTAAATTCCCGCCTGTGGTAGTTAGTTTTAAAAGACACAGTTCATTACCTAGGAAGGGAGTCTCAATAAGGGATTATCTAAGCTGGTTTATCCTCTGAGCATGTCTTTAGGGGATAGTCCTGGTTATGCTAATTGATGTGAGAAGACCCACCCATTGTGGGGGGGGGGTATTCCCTACACAGAGGGTCTTGAATGAGTGAAGAAAGCAAACTGAGTGAAAACCTATACATATTACTGCACTGTGTTTAGCTTTTGACTGTGCATAAAATATGACCAACTCTCTCCACTGCTTATCATCGTGATTTCTGTACTAGATGGAGTTATGACATAAAATAAGTCCTCTCTTCCCTAAGGTTATTTTAACACAACAGTAAGAAATAAAACCAATGCACAACCCAAATCACACTGAACATTTTTCTTCTTGACTAGCAACATAGACTTATCTGATAAAAATGTAACCATAATAATAATAATAATAATAATAATAATAATATCATCAGTCACCATAAAGAAAAGTGTCTTTTAAAAATTGCAGAAGGAAAAGGAGGAAAATAGAGGAAGACAAGAAGAAAATAGGGGGTAGGGAGTGTTGGTTGATTTTGGTCAACTCGACACAAATCTAGACACACCTGAGAAGAGGGAACATCAATTGAGGAATTGCCTATGATCAGATTGGCCCGTGGGCATGTGTGTGGAGCTTCTTTTTATTGGTAGCTGTTGTGGGTTGGGTTGCCCCTGTGTATGTTGGTCCAGGCTCTATAAGAAAGCAGGCTGAGCACTGAGTGAGCCAGACAACTAAAGCGCAGCGCTCCTCGATGGCCTCTGCTTTGGTTCCTACCTCCAGGTTCCTGCCACACTTGACTTCCTGCCTTGACTTTCCTTCAGTCAGTGGCTGTGACCTATGACCTCAATAGACTTTGCCTCTCCAAGTTCCTTCTCAGTGTTGTATCACAGCAAGGACAGAGGAGCTAACTATGATGGAGGGTGAAGAGAGGACAAAAGAAGAGAAGGCAGCAGAGGGCGAAGAGGAGGAAAGCAATCTATGCAACGCTGGTCTACAGCAATGCCATCTCTTGTTCTCTCTCAACCTCCTAGAACCATAACAGCACATGAATTCTATCAATGGCTTTGAGTTGCTGCATTCCAGCCACTGTCTGTCATTGATAAAGCCCAAGAGTCTCCGACTTTTCACTTTTAATTTTGTGCAACCAGTTTTCATGGCAGGTCACTGTGAAATCTCAAAGAGTAGGAAGCTCTATGTGGCAACAGAAACTTTCACTCTGGGTGAAAATTAAGTGCTTAATTAAAATGATCTTCCACAGTGGCTGTCTGTAACACTTATCTTTCTGAAAGGGGGTGTTGTGTATTCCAACACCTACAGTGTGAAAGCTAAATCCTCCAGTCTAAAAATATTTCTATCCAGCTGTAGGGATGACATCATTTTAAAAAGAGCCCATGGTGTGATTCACCATTTGAATAAAATGTAGTTTAACTCTAAGAAGGATGATTCCATTATTCTTTTAATTTTATGCTACACACCTGAATAACATTTATTCTGCTTCCTAATGAAGTTGTCTTAAAAATAAATGCAAATACTTATTGACCAAACCCTTCTATGGCCCCCATTGATTTCATCTCACTGGGGTCAGCGAGAGGATGAAGAAAAGACAGACAGACATAGACACAAAGAGACAGACAACCTGGAATCAGGTGGACTGGGCTCTGACAGAGAAGCCAGAGAAGCCCAGGAGCTCAGAGTGTTTCTTTTGCATAGTTGAACAGGAAGGCAGAAATACTGTATACAGCTAAACAAGGATGCAGGGTTCTTACCCGATAATATCCTAAAAATCATGGTCACTGCAATTGATACATCGGGACTTCAAGGAACGTGGTCGGTCTGCAACAGATTAAGCTCAGATTTCTTGGAACAGTCCAACTCCATTTGTTTTGTCTCATACATATGCTTCTGTCCCCATTTTTGGTGAAGAAAAATATGTCCTACAGATCCATGCCAATAGGACATCCTGGCTAGCATCTGCAGCAAGTGCTTACAGGCTGAGTGAGCCTGTCTAGGTAAAAATGCATCTTATAAATCTCAGGGGGAAAAAAACCATAGATTTTGAAATCAGAAATATGGGATTCAAATCTCTACTAGCCCACATATCATTTCTGAAATCATTAGCAAGTCTCCCTCCCTCGCTCCCTCCCTCCCTCCCTCTCTCTCTCTCTCTCTCTCTCTCTCTCTGCCTTCATATACTTCCTTGAATAAAATGTAATTACCTACCTGAAAAATGTAGATTTGGAGAATTCATGCAAAAGTACATAGTACATGATACAAAGAGAGTTGTTGAAAAGTGATTTTTTTCAGTTGTAAAGGTTCAGTTTTATTTACTTACATTCTTTCATGGTTCATAGAAATACCAAGATAAATTAGGAAGGGAAACTACAGTAAGTTGGAGCCAAATCTTCTGTCCATATCACCTTCCTGAGACACCATAGAATGTCCTTGCCCAGGAAGCAGAGACTCTGGGGAGGCTGCTGTGTGGTTGCCTTCACTCTAGGTGGGAAGGATCAGGATTCCAACAGTGACCTTTGTGCAGCTCTCCAGTTTGAGGTCCATGCCCCATCGTAAAGCAAACACATGAAATCAATTAGACATCTAAATTCCAGGCAGGGCCCCTCTTAGCAGGGAATATCACTGCCAAGAAAACCTGGTTTACTACTGGGAGCTTTCTGTAGAGAATGTAAAATCATGACAGTGAAATTGTTACATGCCACATCTTAGCAAAATAATACAACCTGGGTGATCTACTGGTCATGTGTGTGTACACCTTCAGTATGACTGTGTCTACTCTAGAAGACTGAAGTCTCAGACTAAGAAGACCCCAGATAGCCCAGGTAAGAGGACCAATAATAAACCACTAGTTATTTGGAGCAGAAATGCAAGGATTCCAAGGTTTGAAGCACATGACCTCGTACCCCGAAATACTCACTTCTCACTTATAATTCTCTGAATTTTGACCTTTCATCTGTTTGAGCAGAACTTGGTATTGTGGAATTCACCAAACCTTCAAACCATTCATGTCAAGACATCCCACTTAAATTCATCCAAAGCTATTTTTATTTTTATTATCATAAACTTAAGGGGAGAAAATAATCACTTCCTTTAACAAGGGAAAGAAAACCAAGCAGGCTTACTAAGAAGGTGTCTTAGTCAGTGTTCTGTGGCTGTGAATAGACACCATGACCAGAGACACAACTCTTATAAATGAAGACATTTAACGGGGGCTGGCTTACACTTCAGAGGTTTAGTCTGTTATTGTCATGGTAAGAAGCATGGCAGCATCAAGGCAGACGTGGTGCTAGAGAAGGAGCTGAAAATGCTACATCTGGAACTGTCAGCAGAAAGAGAGAGACAGAGAGAGGCAGAGACACACAGAGAGACAGAGAAACAGAGACAGAGGATGAGAGAGAGACTAGGCCTGCCTTGAGAATTTGAAACCACAAAGCCCACCCCCAGAGACTCACTTCTTCAACAAGCCACACCCACTCCAGCAAGCCACACCCACTCCAACAAGCCCCACCTACTCCAACAAAGTCATACCTCCTAATCCCTGTCACATAGCAGCAACACACCCTGATGACCAAGATGTCTTGACTATGAGCCCACGGTGGCCATTCCTGCTCAGACCACCATGGGTGAACAGTAGACCTCACAGGGGAAGGAAGTGACTCAAGACCCAACGTGGCCAAGGTATCGACATTAAAAAGTCCATGTTTCAACAAAGAAATATAACTTAGAAAAGGGCAGTACAACAGAAAACAGTCTAAAGCTACAGAGGTGTAAAAGATCATAAAATATGCCATTTTAAGCAGTATTAAATGTTGAAATATAAGGCACTAATTAAACATACAATGTTTTTGCAGCAGCCAGTACTATCTAATCAATGAACCCTCAAAAAAAAAAGTTTTTTCTTAGAGAATTGAATAAAGTAATACACATAGTCCCTGCCAGAGGGAGCTGGGGACACAGGATCCAGGGTCTGAGCCCGCAGAGCTAGATGCAGCTCAGCAGTAAAGAACAACTAGCATCTCTGGCGAAAGATGCAAGTATAGTTCCTAAAGCCCACATGGGGAGGCTCACAGTGATTGTAATGATATGACACCCCTTTCTAGTCCCACAGACACCTCCATGTACATATTCAGATACATACACGTTAAATAAATAAATACATAAATAAATAAATAATCTTTCTAAAAAAAAAATACTTAAAAAAAAAAGGAGTGGGAAGCCAGCTGGGCCACAGAAAGTCTTTTTGGTATGAAGGAAAATTTAAAAGAAAAAAAAAAAACTGAAGGAAAAGGAGCTCTTATTTTTGATAATCATCCTCACTTTTAAGAGCTTTCTTTTAGTAATGTGATGGTTCCTATGGACTGCCAGCCTGACAGGATCTAGAGTTGCCTAGGAGACAAGCCTCTGGGACAGCTGGCAGCGGGGTTTCTAGACTGAGTTCCTTGAAATGGGAAGATGCACCCTACTAATGGGGGACGTCATTCCATGAGCCGGGCTCACAGATAGAATGGGCTGGATAGAAAGGAGGGTGTGAGCTGAACTCTGGCACTGATCCCTCTGCTTCCTGACTGTGGAATGTGACACTGTCCCCCCCTCCTGCTATGGCCTCACACCATGAACTAGCACGGACCCTGCTCCTTGTGAGTCAGAATGAACCCTCCTCCCTTTGAGTGGCTTTTGGCCTATATTTTTTCACCAATATCAGGAAAGTAACTAAGATGATGATTCATGTGACTACATCTGCACAGGGTATCATGCTTCCCAAACATGGCAAGTGCCATTCTCAGTGCCAATCAAGTATTGACAAGACTCTGAGATATTGGAACTTCTAAAGCATCTCTGAGCCAGAGATGAAGACATCTCAGAAAACTTTTCTTATTCTATCTATCTATCTATCTATCTATCTATCTATCTATCTATCTATCTATCCACTTAGTGTGTATGTGTGTATGTACCTGTGTGTATTCTTGTACCCATACACACATGTACATCACAGTACACATGTGGAGGTCAGAAGACAGCATAAGGGAATTTCATCTCTACTCCCCTCTGTGAGTTCTGGGAATTATATAAGGCTTGTTAGCCTTAGTTGCAACTACAGAGCTGCTTAATGATCCCTCTCTACCCTCACTGCCTTTAAATAAAAAGAAAATAGTGGTGAGCAGACCTAGAAAGTAAAGCATTGTTTTTCTTTAAAAATTTTAAAAAAGTGTCCTTTTTTTGGTTGGAAAACAACTACAGTAATGGATCATAATTTAGACAAGAAGACCAATTTTCCAATTTCTGTAAGAAAATTTGAGCCTGTCTTCAGTTTGTTTGGTTTTTTTATTCATTTATTCCTTGAGAATACAGATCTGTTCTTAATAAAAAATCCAGAACATGTGAAACTATTTCTTTGTCAAAAAGAATGCAACCTCAAGTTGGCTACTCACCAACTTTATAAAATCTCGTTGCAAGAAATAGCATTAGGAAAAGGACACATAATCCATTCTTTCTTTGAGAAGTTTCCAATTGTCTTCCTGCATGTTGAGATTTGGAGATTTTCAGCTGCCAATACCCAACACAGCTCTTACCTCAAAAGCAAAGATCCTGGACTTAAAAGAATCAATGAAATATCTTTGACAAAGGAAGCTGAACGTTTCATTAATTTAACAGTTAACATTTTAGAAGCATTTGTTCATCATAAACATTCATCCAGAAGAGGGGAGACCACACGAATAGTAACTTTTAACTGTATGTTTGTTGAAATGAATTCCATAACTGTTGCAATTTAGTCCCAGCACTCCAAGTAGGAAGTATTCTTTCTAATGGAAACAATATCCTCTTGAATAGTCAGAGAGTCATTGGAAGAATAAGGAAGAAAATATTTAAATTTCTAAAATCAAATGAAAATTTAAACCCAGCTGACCAGAGCCTTTGGGATACAGTCCAGGAACTTGGAAGAGATAAAGTTAGAACTATGTGAACTAGCATTTAACAATCAGAAGGAATAGGATTTTTTTGTAGACTTTGTTTTCTTTTGCTTTTTTCTTATTTGTCTTCTGTTTGTTTTGATTTTGTCTTGTTTATTTGTTTGTTTTGAGAGAGAAAAACAAAGGGAAGTGGGGAGAATCTGGGAAGTGTTTGGGTAGTGAAAAATATACTCAATATTAACAATTAATAAAATGTTTTCAAGAGAATAAAAATAAAAATCAGAAGATTCAAATAAATAACCTACTCAAAATCTTAGGAAAAAAGAGAAACCCAAACATGAAATCACTAATAGTGAGAAATAATGGAAACCAAGCAGAGATTAATAAAATAAAGAGATCAATACATAGACTTGACTCCCCTTCTATTCCTTCCGCCCCTTCTGCCGCATGGCCTTTCTGCTGCTGCAGACTCTTTGTGGATCTGCTACAGCAAAGACACCATCTCCTGATCCATCCTAGACAAGCCTCTGCACTCAGAGCAGTTTTGGTAAGAACCCCCTCCTACCTCTGGGGTCCCAGAACTGCTACTGGGGGCCTGGTGGGACTCACTACCCAGCAACCACTGAAACCTCTGCCCTCCCGAATACCACTCCCTTTCCATTCCTTCTGCCCCTTCCTGTACTGGTCCCTCCACAGGGGTGCAGAGAGGCCTGAGAGCACAGGTAGGACCACCCCTGCTGCTCAGAGGAACCCACCGGAACCCTCAGGTAGGAGACTTCCTGTTTCTGTCTCTGGCTGGGGACCATCCTCTGCCACAGAGCACCATATCCAAGTGGCGCAGGGAGATAGCAAACCTCCCAGAACTGTAGAGAGGCTGGAAAGCACAGAGCTGACCCTGGGCCACAGAGCTCCATACACAAACACCACAAGATTTACACACCATCTTTCCAAAAATCCTGTTCTGCAAAGGATAATAGGTGGAAAATACCAACGCAAAGTAGGAAACCATATCGTAGAAAAATCAATAAGGTAATCTTTCAATAAAACCAATAGAAGATAGCTACACAACCAGAATTTCACTTTAACTATGAAGATAACAGTAAGAAACAATCACTTTTCCTTAATATCTCTTAATATCAATGGTCTCAATTCCCCTATAAAAAGACATAGACAGACTGAATGCGTAAATAGGACCCAACATTTTGCTGCATACAAGAAACCCATCTCAGTGACAAAGACAGTCACTACCTCAGAGTCAAAGGTTAGAGAACAAATTTCCAAGCAAATGGTCCCAAGAAACAAGCTGGAGTGGCCATTCTTATGTCAGATAAAATTGACTTTGAACGAAAAGTTGTCAAAACAGATAAGGAGGGACACTTCATACTGGTTAAAGGAAAAGTCTACCAAGATGGACTCTTAATTCTGAACATCTATGCTCTGAACTCAAGGGCACCCACATTCATAAAAGAAACTTTACTGAAGCTCAAAGCACATATTGCACCCCACACAATAATAGTGGGAGACTTCAACACCCCACTCTCAAAAATGGACAAATCATGGAATCGGAAACTAAGCAGAGACACAGAGAAACTAACTGAAGTTATGGACCAAATGGATCGAACAGATATTTATAGAACATTACACCCTAAAGCAAAAGAATATACCTTCTTCTCAGCACGTCATGGTACCTTCTCCAAAACTGACCATATAATTGGTCACGAAACAGGCCTCAACAGATACAGAAATATTGAAATTATTCCTTGTATCTTATCCAATCACCATGGCCTAAGGCTGGTCTTAAGCTCAAACAGTATCAATGGAAAACACATATACACATGGACTTTGAACAATGTTCTCAACAATAGGATGGTCAAGGAAGAAACAAAGAAAGAAATTAAAGACTTTTTAGAATTTAATGAAAATGAAGGGACATCATACCAGAATTTATGAGACACAATGAAAGCAGTGCTAAGAAGAAAACTCATAGCTCTGAGTGCCTCCAAAAGGAGAATGGAGTGAGCTTGCACTAATAGCTTGACAGTGCACTTGAAAGCTCTAGAACAAAAGGAAGCAAATAGCCCCGGGAGGAGTAGACAGCAGGAAATAATCAAACTTAGGGCTGAAATTAACCAAACGGAAACAGGAAGAACTATACAAACAATCAACAAAACAAGGAGCTGGTTCTTTGAAAAAAAATCAACAAGATTGATAAACACTTACCAGACTAGCCAGAGGGCATAGAGACAGTATCCAAATTAATAAAATCAGAAATGAAAAGGGAGACATAACAGCAGAAACTGTGGAGTTTCAAAATAATCATTAGATATTACTATAAGAGTTTATATTCAACAAAGTTTGAATACCTGGATGAGATGGACAACTTTCTAGATACATACCAGGTGCCAGCATTAAAACGGGATCAGATAAATCATTTAAATAGTCCTATAAGTCCCGAGGAAATAGAAGAAGCAGTTATTAATAGTCTCCCATTAAAAAAAGCCCAGGACCAGATGGGTTTAGTGGGGAATTCTATCAGACCTTCAAAGAAGAATTAATACCAATACTCTTCAAACTTTTCCACGAAATAGAAACTCAAGGAACACTAACCAACTCATTCTGTGAAGCCACAATAACGCTTATACCTAAACCAAACAAAGACCAAACAAGGAAGGAGAACTTCAGACCAATCTCCCTCATGAACATTGATGCAAAAATACTGAACAAAATCCTGGGCAACCAAATCCCAGAATGCATCAAAACTATAATTCACCAAGATCAAGTAGGCTTTATCCTACTTGGGATGTAGGGATGGTTCAATATACGGAAATCTGTCAATGTAATCCACTACATAAACAAACTAAAGGAAAAAAAAATACATGGTCATTTCATTAGATGCTGAAAAAAAAACTTGACAAAACCCAGCATCCCTTCATGATAAAAGCCTTGGAGAGATCAGTAATCCAAGGTCCATACCTAAACATAGTGAAAGCAATATACTGCAAACCAGTAGCCAACATCAAGTTAAATGGAGAGAAACTTTAAGTAATACCATTAAAAGCAGGGACCAGACAAGGCTGCCCACTCTCTCCCTATCTATTCAGTATAGTACTTGAAGTCCTAGCCAGAGCAATCAGGCAGCAAAAGGAGGTCAAAGGTATACAAACTGGAAAGGAAGAAGTCAAAATGTCACTATTTGAAGATATGATAGTATACTTAAGCAACCCCAAGACTTCCACCAGAGAACTACTAAAGCTGATAAACAACTTCAGCAAAGTGGCTGGATATAAAATTAAGTCGAGCAAATCAGTAGTCTTCCTCTACTCAAAGGATAAACAAAATGAAAAAGAAATTAGGGAAATGACACCCTTTACAATAGTCCCAAATTTCATACATAGGTGTAATCCTAAAGATGCAAGTGAAAGAAAGATCTATATGATAAGAACTTTAAGCCTCTGAAGAAAGAAATCAAAGAAGGTCTCAGAAGATGGAAAGATCTCCCATGTTCATGGATTGGCAGGATCAATATAGTAAAAATGGCCATCTTGCTGAAAGCAATCTACAGATTCAATGTAATCCCCATCAAAATCCCAAATCAATTCTTCATAGATCTAGAAAGAGCAATTCTCAAATTCATCTGGAATAACAAAAAACCCAGGATAGCAAAAACTATTCTCCACAACAAGTGATCTTCTGGGGGAATCACCATCGTGACCTCAAGCACCACTACAGAACAATAGTGATAAAAACTGTTTGGTATTGGTATGCAGACAGGCAGGAAGATCAATGGAATAGAACTGAAGACCCAGAAAAGAACCGACACACCTACGGTCACTTGATATTTGACAAAGGAGCTAAAAACATCCAGTGGAAAAAAATGACAGCATTTTTTAACAAATGGTGCTGGATCATCTGGAGGTCTGCATGCAGAAAAATGCAAATAGACCCATTCTTATCTCCTTGTACAAAGCTCAAGTGCAAGTGGATCAAGGATCGACACATAAAACCAGACACACTGAAGCTTATAGAGGAGAAAGTGGGAGCAAATCTTGAACACATTGGCACAGGGGAAAAGTTCCTGAACAGAACACCAAGGGCTTATGCTAAGAACAAGAATCAACAAATGGGACCTCATAAAACTGCAAAACTTCTGTAAGGCAAAGGACACTGTCAATAGGACAAAATAGCAACCAACAAATTGGGAAAAGATCTTTACTAATCCTACATCTAAAGAGGACTAATATCCAATGTACACAAAGAAATCAAGTTAGTCTCCAGAGAATCAGATAACCCTATTAAAAATGGGGTGCAGAGCTAAACAGGGAATTTTCAACTGAGGAAACTTGAATGGCTCTAAAGCACCTAAAGAAATGTCCAGCATCCATAGTTATCAGGGAAATGCAAATTAAAACAACACTGAGATTCCACCTTACACGGGTCAGAATGGCTAAGATGAAAAACTCAGGGGACAGCAGATACTATAGAGGATGTGGGGGAAAGGAACACTTCTCCATTGTTGATGGGATTGCAAGCTGGTAAAACCACTCTGGAAATCAGCTTGGCAATTCTTCAGAAAATTAGACATAGTAGTGCCTGTGGACCCAGCTATACCACTCCTTGGCATATCCCAGAAGATGCTCCTACATGTAATAACATACATGTATGAACATGCTCCACTATGTTCATAGCTGCCTTATTTATAATAGCCAGAAGCTGGAAAGAACCCAGACATCCCTCAACAGAGGAATAAATACAGAAACTGTGGTATATATACACAATGGAGTACTATTCAGCTATTAAAAACAATTCAGCTATTAAAACAATTCAGCTATTAAAAACAAGAATTCATGAAATTCTTAGGCAAATGAATGGAACTAGAAAGTGTCATCCTGAGCGAGGCAACCCAATCACAAAAGAACACACATGGTATGTACTCACTAATAAGCAGATGTTAGCCCAAAAGCTCAAAATAAACAAGTTACAATTCACCAAGCTCAAGAAGGAGGAGTTCTTAAGTGAGGGTACTTCGGTTCCTCTAAGAAAGGGAACAAAATAGTCACAGGAGCAATAAGGGAGACATTGTATGGAGCAGAGACTGAAGTAACGGCCACCCAGAGACTGCCCTACCTGGGGATTCATCCTATAAACAGTCACCAAGCCCCGACACTACTATGGACGACAAGAAGTGTATACCAAAAAGAGCATGCCATGGTTGTCTCCAGAGGGGCCCTGCCAGAGCCTTAAAAATACAGAGGCAGATGCTAGCAGCCAACTATTGGACTGGGCTTGGGGTCCCCAATGGAGGAGCTGGAGTGTGGTCTGGAGGAGCTAAAGGGATTTACAGCCCCATGGGAAGAATGATGATTTCAGCCACCCAGACACTCCAAGACTTCCAGGGGCTGAACCATCAACCAAGGGCACACATGGTTTCAGCCAAAAATGTGGCAGAGGAAGGCCTTGTTGGGCATCAGTGGGAGGAGTGGTCCTTGGTCAGGTGAAGGCTCAATAGATGCCCCAACAAAGGGAAATGGGGGGGCCTCGAGGAGCGGGGAGGTGAGAGTGTGTCTGGTGGAGGGGCATATATGTGGGGGCAGAGGGTGGGAGGAAGGGGTGGGATTTTAGGGGAGGGGGAAATTGGGAAAGGTTTACCACTGGAAATGTAAATGAAGCTGATTTTCAATTTAAAAAAAAGAGAGAGAGAAATTATGAGATCGTTTCAATCAGTAAAGAAAAGGACCTTGACAAAGTTCAATGTATCTTTAGGATAAAATCCCTGAAAAAGCTAGTGATTTCGTGCCTATGTACTGCAAACCTATAGCTAACATTATATTGAATAAGAAAAGACTGAGTGTTTTCTCTAAAATATGGGATGAGATAAGGTTGGGCCATTCTCTTTTCTCTTCCTCAAAGAACTCTTATGGCAATCGAGATAGACATGAAAAGCATAGAAACACAGAAGGAAGAAGCCAGATATCCCTGCTTACAGAGGACACGAGTTTATACTTAACCACTCTAAAGGCTGTGTCTGAAGTTTCAGACCTGATAAACAGTTTTAGCAAAGTAGTAAAACACAAAAGCAATAAAATTCAATAGCTTCTCCATATGCCAACAATGATCTTGCCAAGAAAGAAACCTCAGGGACTGTGGGCAATCCCATTCAGAAAGGCTTCGGGGGAAGACTAACCTTGAAGTAAAAATAATCAAGAAGGAAATTGAAATGTGCCTCAATAAAAACTTTTAAGATATCAATTAATGAAAGAACTTGAGGAGAGACAGTGCTATAGAACCTGACTTCATGTGACACCTGTGTAAAAATAGGTTTTATAGATTGACAAGCTCATGAAAGTATCAGTGGGTCTGATGGAAGATCCAGTGTGGTCTTAGCCACACTGACAGTGTGAAGGTCACCAGGCTATTAACCCCCTTCTGGGTTGGTGACAGGTTATGGGTTCCTTCTGCTGAAGGACCAAGCCTGTGTGTTTGACATTCCTGTGACGGCAATGATCTCAGAGCACCTCCCACGGTGAGAAGAGGTCAGAGTGTCCTTTCTTCACGTGCTTCCTCAAATTCCTTCAACTTTAAATATTCAGTATGACAAGGTGCACTCTGTAACGGAACATGTCTTGAGCAGTCCTACAGCCTAACATCGGCCTGCCTTCCTGCATACCTGAATCCTCAGGGACTTAAGTATCAAAAACCTGGGGGTATTGGCCTTCCTTTCTGCCCTCAGTTTCCACGGTGCCTGCCAAGGAGGCGAGTGGCCGACCTCAGCTGAGTGTGCAATGGGACCAAAGTGACTGATTTAGCCCCACACATTATGCCCACTAGAGAAGGGCCTGGCTTGGTCTGCTTACCTCCCCCTACCATCCGGCCCAATATGAGGAGCTCGCTTTTGCCGGAAATGGCTGGGTTTTGAAAGAGAGGCAGACAAGAAAGGTGAAATGAGAAAGAATTAAAAGTCAAAGAGCTTGGGAAAGAAGCCAGACTTGGGCAGACACTCGGAGGAGGAGAGTTGTGAGACCCCACAAAGCAGGAGCGAACCTCAGAGGTTGTCAGGGGTGTTGTCTGTGGTGTTGGATAAGCAGGCACCCATGTACTGAGAAGAAGAAAGCCAGGCAGAAGAAGAGAGCTTCTCGATCTGCCTAGAACCAGCTGGTGTTACTCTCAGTGTATTTTGGAAGCCCAAGACAGGAATTCCTGTGTAATTCCTTGGTCGGCTAGGCCTGGTCTCTTTAGCTTGGTGCTTTTCTAGGACTGGGCCCTCTGGGACTTGGGGACTTACTTGGATTACACGTGAAGCATGCATTCACACACCATGTGGACAGAGGCATTTCCTCCAGAGACCCGCCCTCCATGAGAACTCTATTTAAGTTCTATTTAAGTTTAGGAGGGTTGGCTTGGGTATAATGTATCGCCTTTGCATGAGTCTGGGCCTGTCTACTGAGGTAGTGGCAGAGGTCTTTACACAAGACAACCTGACTTGGAGAGATAGATGATGGCCGAGGTAGGGGGAAGGAAAATGGACTTTCCAAAGCATACAGTGTGAAAGAACCAGGATGACCCTCCTGATTATCATAGAGGCTTATGTGAGCCCTGACAAGAAAGCAGCCACAGGCATGCACGAGCACACACACACACACACACACACACAAAGGGGGGGGGGAGAAAAGTAAACTGCTTTCCCAAGGGACCTGTGTAAATACTCAGCTTCTTTTTTTTTATTAGATATTTTCTTTATTTGCTCACCAGCCTGAAAAGGCTTGATACCCCAGTGTAGGGAAATGCCAGGACAGGGTAGAGGGAGTGGGAGGGTTGGTGAGCAGAGGGAGCAGGGATAGAGTAGGAGGTTTTCAGAGGGGAAATGAGGAAAGGGAATAACATTAGAAATGCAAATAAAGAGGCCTCAGCGTTGCAGCTCTGAGAGCAGCAGGCTATGGTAACAATGGGCAGAAGGCTCTGGACACATTCCCAGATAGAGGACTTAAGGCAGAAACTCATACCTTGATCATATGCTTGGAGTGCATATGACTGCGGGGATGCAGAAGGAGAATGAACATCGCAACTTAGGAAGTGTGGTTTATCATAGACAATGCGTGCAGATGTAGTGTCAGAACCCAGCTGCTGCTCAGACCTCCACTCATTATAGCAGCTCTCGCTCTTCCACAGATACCCACGGGCCAGCTACTGAGGCACCGTGTGGTGGGCCAGCATCTCTCACCTGGAAAGAGAATTTACATCAAAGCAGGTATTATTAGCCAAACTCCTTGCCTGCACACAGACACACCACCTCCTGCCTTGCCTCCTGCCTTGCCCCAAGAAAGCCTGACTGCAGGGTTGTAATGTGAGACCTCTTGCAGCCTCAGAGAGGTATAAAAAGAGACTCTACTTTTTTTGTTGTTTTGTTTTGTTTTTCAGCTCTTTTAATTCGATATATTTTTTATTTACATTTCAAATGATTTCCCCTTTTCTGCCCCCCCTCCCTGAAAGTCCCATAAGCCCCCTTCCCTCCCCCTGTTCTGTGGGATCCCACCAATCCCTTCCCACTTCCCTGTTCTGGTTTTGCCTTATAGTGCTACACAGTCTTTCCAGAACCAGGGGCTTCTGATGCAGGCAGAGTTCCCGTTGGCTCCCTGGCTTCAGATAAGAGACTCCCACCATCTTGGTTACTGTGACCAAGCTGCCAGCTTGGCCAGGGGTGCAGGGAACACCGGAGTGGGGGATCGCTTGGGACTCAGATTGCTTGGGTTCCTTCTGTGCGCCAGAGCAACATAAGAGTGTTCCTCTTTGCCCACATCCTCACCAGCATCTGTTTTCTCCCAAGTTTTTGATCTTGGCCATTCTGACTAGTATGAGGTGGATTCTCAGGGTTGTTTTGATTTGCATTTCCCTGATGATTAAGGATGTTGACAATGTAACATTACTTGTCAGACAATCAACAGTAAAATTCTCCTTTGTCTATATAGTATTCTACTGAAGATGCCACAAGCAAACTACCTATTCCTTAAACAGCTCATCCATGTGCTATTAAAAATTAAAACTTCTGCCAGGAATTCCCTACACAGCTACATCTTATCTGTCCTCATGTGCTGTGGGATTAGACTTGTGTGAACTCATTATTTGGAAGTGACCTCTCAAAAAAGGTAAGGGAGTCTGATTTTTCCCTTTGGAAACAAGTAGTCATTGTGATCAAGAATGGGGAATACCTCGGAAAGGTCAGTGATGATAAAGGAATACATAATATCTAAGATACAGTCCACACAACTCAAAAAAAGGTCAACAAGCTGACATGCACAAGTGAGGACTCCTCAGTCCCCCTTGAGAGCAAAAAAAAAAAAAAGCAATCCAAGTTGGGAGGAAGGGTGGGACTTGAGACAGAAAAATGGACAAGGATGCAGGGAGTCTGGTGAGAGAGCAATCTGATCTGGTATTCGGAGAGAGACAAGAACTGAAGCCCTGAGTACTAGCAGAAAGAATGGAAACAGGCAACCTTCAAAAGTAGAAGGTTAGGGGGACACTCCAGAATGTACCAGAGTCCTGGGAAGTGAGAGACTCTCAGGAAGTAAAGGGAGTGACCTTAGATGAAATGCCTGACAGTAGGGAGAGGGAACTTATAGAGCCCACCTCCAGCCTGAAGAAAAAGATAGGGCATCAAATGAAGGAGATGGGCATTCCACAGTCACAACTTTGACCAGTAATTGTTCCTGTCTGAAACTGCAGGGATGGAAATGCAGAGGAGCCTGAAGAAAGGAGCCAGGGATAGGCCCAAAGTGGGATCTAGCTCAAGGGGAGGCCCTAAGGTCTGACCATATCACTGAGGCTATGGAGAGTTCACAATAAGGAACCTATCATGACTGCTCTCCGAATGATCCAGCACACAGCCGAAAGAGTCAGATACAGATATTTGCACCCAACAAATGGACAGCAGCAGCTGACCCCTGTTGTTGAATTAGGGAAGGCTGAAAGCAGCTATGGAGGGATACATTGTAGGAAGATCAGTACTCTCAATCTGGACCTCTGAGATCTCTCAAATACTGGATCACTAAACAGGCGTCATACACCAGCTGATATGAGGCCCTCAACACACTTACAATAGAGGACTGACAGTTCTGTGTTCACTCAGAGATGATGCACCTAACCCTCAAGGGATAGAAGGCCCCAGGGAGTTTAGAGGTCAGGTGGGGTAGAGGATGAGGACATCCATGTGGACACAGAAGGGTGGGGAGGAGATATGGCATGTGAAAAATTCTAAGAGTGGATGGTGTAAAGGTCATAAAATATGGAGTATTGAAAAATAAATAAATAAAATTAAAATATTTCGAATGCTACAGATAGGAATTAAGCTGATCTAGTAAATCAGTGTGATAAATTCACAAGTCTATGGCCTCACTAGCTCCATAAATCTGTCTAAATTTCTAGCTCCAGCCATGATGTCAATTCTGTTAACATAAATCTTTCCTATTGTTAAATTATTTCATATGACTTTCCCCCAAATACCAATGTTTGAGGTAGCCCTTGTCTTTATCTCAGGGTTCAGTGGTTGAGTGCCTGTTGCCAAAGAAATCTTACAGGGATGTCTCTGAATTCAACTGATTCTAATGGGTTATGACTTAGAAGCCTCTACCTTGAAAATGAGTTTCTATGGTACATAAAACAGTAAGCATGTTGACATGTTAGGGAAGCAATTGACAGTTGAATTCACTTGCAACACCTATGAAGTATGACAATAACCAGTACAGCCAGGTATCAGAATAGGTGCAATAAGTGGTACTTACATGTCAGTAGTATCCAAGAAGTCTTTGATTAGTCTAAAGTTTATATTTTTTACTACACAATTGAACATAGTTTTGGATCTTTCATTGGTTTTTCCGGAAAAAAAAAAGTTAGTCTGTAGACTCTAAGAAGCCTGTTATTTTCTAATGAGATAAAGAAATGAACTTAACCCAGATGTGAGATAAGGTGTGTGTGTGTGTATGTGTGTATGTTTGTGTGTGTGTGTGTTTGTGTGTTTGTGTGTGTGTATGTGTGTGTGATTGTATGGTTGCGTGTGTGTATGTGTGTGTGTGCATGTGCGCCATGTGTGTAGGGGTATAGGGTGGAGAAGAATTGAGGAGTATAGCAAGGGAAAACTATTAGAATGTGTTGTATGACAAAAGAATCTATTTAATAAAAAGTAGGAGGAAGAAAAATGATTCATCAGAAAAAAGGAATAAAAAGACCTAATTTTTAAACCTCAAACTTTAATAGCAAGAAAATAAAATAGAATCATATTTTATACTTATTTTAACCATTTTATAGTGAACATTTAGAGGATAAAATGAATTCAATTAAAGAATGTACTTTATATTTGACCACGATTCTGAACTAAGCATCGTTATGATGAGAAATACAGTATAGAAATCTATAATACTGTCTGACCTCCCCTGTAGATGAAGCTTTCGGACTCTATTCAGTATAGCATATATATTTTTAAAGTGCCCTTTGATTTTTGCATGTTGGTCTCTAAGGTTCATAGTGTTAATGAATCTGAAATTTCACATATGCCTTTGATAGGTTAACAAAGAAGTAGATATTGAGAATATTTGGGCTCTCTGAAGGGGAGCCAGCTAGAAGCCCACAGGGCCTAAGATGAGTGGAGCTGCTGGGAAGGAAATCTTCTGCCTCCATTTGCACCAGGGAGCCAGGAGATAACTCCAGCCTGTGTCAAGTTGACACACAAAACCAGCCAGTACACCGACCAACAGAAACCAAGGCCACATGACAATATCAGAACCCAGTTCTCCACAATCTTCTGTGCATAGCTCACCAGGAGAGAGAAATCTCCCAGCAGTGCTTTCACTTTTGAGCTCAGAGGAGTAAGGACACAGGCTTACAAGCTCACAGGAGGAACAAACTCCAGCCAGAGGCAACAATACCAACTAGCACCAGTTGGAGAAAGGCAAGCACAAGAACCCAACTGTCTTAGGGCTTCTATTCCTGCACAAACATGACCAAGAAGCAAGTAGTGGAGGAAAGGGTTTATTCAGCTTACACTTCCATGCGGCTCTTCATCACTAAAGGAAGTCAGGTTTGGAACTCAAGCAGGTTAGGAAGCAGGAGCTGATACAGAGGCCATGGCGGTATGTTTCTTACTGGCTTGATTCCTCTGGCTTGCTCAGCTTGTTCTCTTATAGAACCCAAGAATACCAGCCCAGGGATGGCACCACCCAGCATGGGCCTCCCCCCTTGAGCACTAACTGAGAAAATGCCCCAAAGCTGGATCTCATGGAGGTACTTCCCCAACTGATGCTCCTTTCTTTGCGATAACTCCAGCCTGTGTCAAGTTGGCACACAAAACCAGCCAGTACACAGACCAACTGAAACCAAGGCCTCATGACAATATCAGAATCCAGTTCTCCCACCAGAGCAAGTCCAAGCACACTGGATACCCCAACACACTGGAAAACTTCCCTAATCTAAAGAAAGAGAGATACCCATGAACATACAAGAAGCCTACAGAACTCCAAACACACTGGACCAGAACAGAAATACATCCCGTCACATAATAATCAAAACCCCAAATGTACTAAACAAAGAAAGAATATTAAAGGCAGTAAGAGAAAAAGGCCAAGTAACATATAAAGGCAGACCTATCAGAATCATACCAGACTTCTTACCAGAGATGATGAAACCTAGAAGATCCTGGGCAGACCTCATCCAGACCCTAAGAGAACACAAATGCCAGCCCAGACTACTATACCCAGCAAAACTTTCAATCATCATAGATGGAGAAAACAAGATAATCCATGATAAAACCAAATTGCACAATATCTGTCCACAAATCCAGTCCTACAAAGGATAATTGATGGAAAATGCCAATACAAGAGGGAAACAATACCCGAGAAAAAGCAAGAAAGTAATCTTCTTCCAACAAATCCAAAAGAAGATACTGCACAAACATTAAAAATAACATCAAAAATAACAGACAATAACAACAATCATTATTCCCTAATATCTCCTAACAACAATGGACTCAACTCCCCAATAAAAAGACATAGAATAATGAAATATTTCTCATATAAATCTTCAGTTTTATCTGAAAATGTTTGCAACTCCCCCTTTTAATTAATTTAGTAATTTCTTTTATGTCTACCATTTTATCTGCATCATTTTTCATGATAATCTTCAATTTTAATATATCTTTCTATATACTTCCTCTATTTTATCAGAAATGTTTTCAATGTAAATCTTTGATTTTATCACAAATATTTCTAATTCCATCTTCAATTAATTTAGAAAGAGTTTTTACATCAACTATTCTTTATGTAATATTTTCCATGAAATAGTCACTTTTAATATGTTTGTCTATTTATTTCTTGAATTTTACCAGAAATATTTTCCATGTAAATCTTCAATGTTATCTGAAAATGTTTATAATTCCACCTTCAATCAATTTAGAATTATCTTCATGCCTATCATTTTATCTATATAATTTCCATGATAATCTTTAATGTTAACATGTTTTTCTAAATATTTTTACAATTTTCTCAGAAATATTTTCCATACAAATCTTCAAGTTTATCAGAAAATGTTTATAATTCCACTTTTAATCAACTTAGAAATACTTTTATGCCTGCCATCATTATATCTATATAAAATTTTCCATGATAATCTTCAATTCTAACATGTTTTTCTGCATTTCTCTACAATTTTATCAGAAATATTTTCCACATAAATCTTCAATTCTATCATATATTGGTTCTATACCACAAAAATATATATATATTAATGAAGATTTTTTCTCAGAATGGAAAAAAATGCATGACTTTTAAACCTCTTCTTTCACATTCCTTTAATATCCAAATATTCTATACATAATAGTTTTGTGTTCATAATAGACTAAATTTTAATAGTGCTATCTCAGATGGTTCTGAAAATGCACTATTATTCACATGTTACCACTCTGTCACCTTTACTTAAAGTAATAATGGCATGAAATTAAGATAAATGAGACTTCCTCCAATGATAAAGAATAACTTTAATGATAAATTTCCTCCAATAAACTCCCCTACACCCTTACTTTAAAAAAAAAGAGAATATTTGAGAATGAATATACATTTTACAATGTTTTGCAGAAAACTGCTCCTTTTCTTGGTCAGATATTATTACTGATATTTAACATCTATCTATCTATCTATCTATCTATCTATCTATCTATCTATCTATCATCTATCATATCACCTGTATTTTTATGAAACTTTGGCATTTAAGAAAGATACCTATGATTCTATAACTGTTATAATATATTTTTAAAACCAATATATTGAAGGACATGAAAAGCACTTATCCCTTTGTCAGTTACAGCATGAGCTTTTGATTATATCATCACAATAGCCTGTCAACCTGACAACCAAAGAATCCTCAGACTTCAGTGGTTGGTTTACCAACTGCAGTCAGTCTTCAGTTTGGTAGTTAGTGCCTAGAAGAAAGTGATAACTTCACAGTCATTGATTAGTTCTCAATTCCAGGCTCCACTGTGAAGGTATGTATATAATAACTAATTTCATTCCTATGATAGTCTAATGGAATCAGGAAGTGTTCTATCTTGGTTTTCTGCCTCTTGTAACTTAGCTTTTAACTTATCAGTGGCTTCATGAAAAGGTACTCATTATAAATATTTAATACCAATCTCCTAAAGAAACAAAGTTATCAGGAAAGGTATGCTTTGAGCTTCCAGAATAATGCTTTCTAGAAGTCTTCAAAAAGTAGGGAAATACCAGGACAGGGAAGCAGGAGGGGGTTGATTAGGGAAGGGGAGGATTTTTCCCTAGATATATTGTGTTTTTTTTAAGTTTTAAATATTTGAATGTTCACTCAGATGGAAAGAGAAATCACTTTCCAAACATTCATTTCCAAGTATTTCATTTACTTTTAATTTTTAATAGCATGAAACTGAATTGGTATTTTTGTAAAATATCTTTACATGATTGTTTGATGAGTGTTTTGATAACCATTGTTGTTCCTCCTAACTCTTTGAATCTCACAGGGCTTAAATGGTTTCTACATAAAAGCTGGCTTCTCTCTACATATGCTTTGAAAGATATATGTTTGGGCAGCATTATATTCACTTAATATGTGTTTTAGTATTAGAATTGTATGCAGGGTACAGCAAAGAAACCAGTAAAATAATAGCTATGAATTCATCTGTCTATTGGTCTATCATTCATCTGTCTTTATAGTCTGTCTCTTACCTATATAATGTTCATATAAATAAGTATAGTTGCGAAAATCAGTTATTCCTTACAAAGACTTACAAAGGTTCATTAATGGATTGAAAAACAATTTTGAAGCAACTAAGTAGAAGTAAGAGAAATGCATGTGTCACTTTGTCAGATGGCATGAGCCATAGACTATTGACATCCTAATGGTCCTTCAGCCTGACTACTACAGAGGCCTGAGAATGCAATAGTTTGTCTACCAACGGTAGTCACCAGTTTGGTGTTCAAGAGCAGGAAAGAAAAATAAAATTTCAAGTCCATTGAAAGGTTTTCCCTTCCAGGCTTCACAGAAAAGGTATTTTTATAACTAATTTGGTTCTCATAATAGACTAATTGAATCAGGAAGTGTTCTATCTTGACTATTCCAGATCATATGAACTAACTCTCAAGTCAGCAGTGGTTTCCTGAAAAGGTAATCATTGGAGGAATATTCAGTACCAAGGTTCTGTAGAAACCACATCATTGTGTGAGAAGTATGCTTTGAACAGAGAGGACAGTTTCTTTAAATCTTTAAAAACCATCTGTCCAAGTAAGGAGTGAAGATATTGGTATTGCAACACAATTGGTTTTTTTGTTTGTTTGTTTGTTTGGTTCGTTTTTGGGAACAGGGTTTCTCTGTATAGCCCTAGCTGTCCTGGAACGCACTCTGTAGACCAGACTGGCCTCAAACTCAGAAATCCACCTGCCTCTGCCTCCCAAGTGCTGGGATTAAAGGCTTGTGACATCACTGCCCAGAGCAACCCAATTGTTTTAACTCCCATGAATACTAAGATGTTTAAAAAGAATTTGTTCTGACTTTCTTGATAAGACTCCAAATCTCTGGTTTTCTTCAAATTGTTATAGATTCCAACAAATATTATGTTCATGGAATCTATTTCTGTGTATTTGAACATAAATTCAGATTAGACAGGAACTACTTTACAGAAATGTTCATTTACTTTCAATTTGTTTATCATGAAACTGAGGTGATATTATTGTTTTTAACATATCTCTCCATTATTGTTGGAAGTATGTGATGACAACCATTGGCTGCTCTTCCTCCTGACTTTGAATTTCATGTGTCTTACATCTTTCTTCATGGTAGCTGCTGTCTCTGCATGTTGTTTAAAAGATATATTTTGAGCAGAGTGATATTGACCTAATATATTTTAATATTTGTATTGTATGAGCAGTATTGTATAAAGAAACTACAAACAAGTAGTCACTTCCTTATTATAGAGAAGAAGGTTATTATGGATAAGATAAAAATGTTCAGAGGTATGTGGAAGTGTTTAGAGCAGAGAGAAACTTCATTTTACCAATACTGTCTAAGAGGGAATGGAGACTATCAGCATAGAAAATTGAGATAACTGAGGGAGGGAGAGATACATTCCCTTCCTAAAGAAAATGGAGCTTCTATAACATTGTGGGAGTTAGCTTAGTGCAGAATTTGATGCAGATGTTTGGGAAGGAACAGCAATCCAAGTAAGTTATCTAACATTTTTACTTCCTGTTCAGACAGCAGGAACCTTCAGTGTGTCTACTGGCAATCCTAATAGAAGGCACAAGTCAGTGGATTGCCATGTTTCTTTTGCCACCGGCATTGGAAATGACTCTCCTTAAGTTGAGTTTTTTCACTTAAGTATTTATCATTTTTGATAAATACTAATTTTGATTTTGAGCTTTATGTTTATTTGATTTTAACCACTAAGAATCTATCTGTAATCTATCCTGAGCTGGGCCAAGCTTGGCATTGTAGAATATATGGACTACCTGAGAATTAAGTAGGTTTAATGTTTAGGAAAAGCTGGTTATTTCCCTGACCTCAACATATATTAGCTTACAAAGAGTAAAGTAAGTCATTTAAACACATACATTTCACTCACATGTTTTCTTTACCATTTGTATCAGTCATTTGAAATCTGTGTTATGTACCAGAAAATCATTATGAAGAACTTTACAGTTTGGTAGACTTTTGAAATCTTAATTAGTACCATATACTTCCACGTACCAGTGAAACTACACTGTTTGTAAAAGGCCCAATTTATAACTATTCTGAAAATTCAATCATTTCAAAAATTTAGGCGTTCTAATTTTATATGATCTTTCTCTATGATTGTTATGTATCTAAGGTGTATTATGGATTTAATTTTTACATTAACAGATTATCTCCCATGTTGTTTCATTCCCAAATCTTTGTACCACTAGGCTTTAGTATAAAAATGTTATTATATTAATAATAAAAATATAAAAATATAATAAAAAAAGAAATAAAAAAATTAGAAAGGAAAAAAATGTTATTATATGCTAATAAGAATGTAACCTCTTCTGTAGTCCTCAGTGTTGTCTGACTTTCCTATGCATGAAACTCTCTGACTACTCCATACAAGCACCATTCTCTTTAAGGACCCCTGCTATTTTGGCATGTTTTAGATTCTTAGGATCATAGTGTAAATGATATCTCAATACTGCCCTTTTTAACCTTAACCTTTCATTGTTAAGAGAAGTAGATATTGAGAATCTATGGGCTCTAATATACATTTCACAATATTTTACACAATGATTTCTCTTATTACTAATGTACATTAGTAATATCTGTACATATATTAGTGCAGATATGAATCCATATCTCTCTCATCTATTATCTACTATCTATATAAATTCAAACAAATATATAATGTAGATGAGAAAATTTTGTTGTTCTGTATAAATACGTGAGCATCAACAATTATCCAAATTAAAAAAGCCACAAAGCTGAAGGGAATGAGGTGTGTGTGGCATTATCTCAGGTATGAGATAGCCTTACACTATGGGCATCACAGTTCTAATTTCCCAAGTTTATTCTGTGATTATTTGATTTTCATGAGATGCTACATAATTAATTAATTATTAGATTTGCTCAGAATCTCCCAAGCTCTTTTAGTCATTGTTGTGTTTCTCAGTTTTACTACATAAATTTTGTTGTATCCTAATAAGTTTGTATCTTCCTCTAAAGTCTTCAAATTTCCCTGTGATTTTTGCTTTTATTAGACTCTCTAAGTTTCAGAGTATTGATGAAGTCTTCATGCTGTCTTTTTCACATTCACTCTGGATAGGCTAAAAAAATTGGAACTGAGAATCTTTGGGCATGAATATATATTTCATAATATTTTAAACAAATAGTTCTCACATTGTTATACACATATTATTGTGATCTATCTATCTATCTATCTATCTATCTATCTATCTATCATTGTGAATATCTGTTATTCCTTACAATTATTCAACAATTATTAAAAATATAATTTTTGAAGCCACTAAGGATAAGGAAAGGCAATGCATGTGTAACTGTTTCAGATGATATGATCCTTAGACTATTGACAATTCAGTGATCCATCAACCTGAGCTCTGCAGAGGCCTCAGAATTCCCTAGTTTGTCTACCAACTGCAGTCACAAGTTGGGTATTCGTGAGTAAGAAGGCAAAATAAAATTTCAAGTTTGTTAAAAGATTCTCCCTTCTAGGTTCCAGGGAAAAGGTATTTTTATATCTAATTTGAATCTCATGATAGACTAATTGTGTCAGGAACTGTTTTTTCTTGATTCCTCTAGATCATATCAACTAACTCTCAATTCAACAGTGGTTTCTTGAAAAGGTAGTCATTGAAGGAATATTCAGTACCAATCTTCTGTAGAAAGTGCATTATTACATCAGTTTAGGGAAGCTTTGAGCATCCAGGAGAATGGGTTCAGTGAATCTTAACAAAAAATCTTTCCAAGTTATGAGTGAGGATTATTTTATGTTCTTTCCAATTGTTTTAATCCCCATGACTACAAGGATTTTTAAAATGAATTTGTCCTGAATTTGGTAGACCTCAAAAATCTGGTTTCCTTCAAATGGTTATAGCTTCCAATACATATTGTGTTCATGGAATCTATTTCAGGATATTTGAATGTTAATTCAGATTAGACAGGAACTACTTTCCACACATGTTCACTTACTTTCAATTTGTTTATCATGAAACTGCATTGGTTTTATCTTTTAACACATCTTTACATTATTCTTTAAGTGTGCAATACAGCCATTGACTGCTGTATCTCTTTAATACTTTGATTCCAAGTGATCCCAAAGGCTTTCTAAGTAAAAGAGATCCTGCATCTGTATATATTCTGTGAAAGATATATTATGATTTGGTCAGAATCATGTTCCCTTAAAAACAATATATCTCATAAATGATCCATTTGTATGAGGATGTCACTGTATAGAAACCACTAGAAGATTAGCGACTCCAGTATTACAGGGAAGAATTTCATTATGGATAAGAGAGGAAACATGGTCATAGTCAGGTGGAAGATTTTGGAGTAGACAGAAAACAGGAAGAGATTTGGTATGACCAAGGCTGGGAGAAAAATGGAGATGATTTGAGTAGGAGAAAGGCTGCATTCATTAAGATAAAGAGCGGGATTTATACTTATCACAGTACAGGAGAGGTTGGAGTGGTAGAGGAATGTATGTTGAGAATTTAAGATGTATAAGTATTGCTTCCACTGCTGATGGCCCTTCCTCTGGACCAGGTGCTGCTGTTGCCATGCAGCCCTATTTATAATAGCCAAAAGCTGGAAAGAACCCAGGTATCCCTCAACAGAAAAATGGATGCAAAAAATGTGGTATATATACACAATGGAGTACTATTCAGCCATTAGAAACTATGAATTCATGAAATTCTTAGGCAAATGGATGGAGCTGGAGAACATCACACTAAGTGAGGTAACCCAGTCTCAAAAGATCAATCATGGTATGCACTCACTAATAAGTGGATATTAGCCTGGAAAACTGGAATACCCAAAACATAATCAACACATCAAATGAGGTACAAGAAGAAAGGAGGAGTGGCTCCTGGTTCTGGAAAGACTCAGTGTAGCAGTATAAGGCAAAACCAGAACAGGGAAGTGGGAAGGGGTGGGTGGGAGAACAGGGGGAGGGAAGGGGACTTATGTGACTTTCAGGGAGTGGAGGACCAGAAAAGGGGAAATAATTTGAAATGTAAATAAAAAATATATCGAATAAAATAAAAATACATCGGGGAAAAAAGATGTGCAGGTTTTTTAGTTCTCAGAAACAATGTTGTTATCTTTAGAGGAGACACAGGCAAGACACATGGGAAATGACTCCGTTTTCTGGACTAGAACAACTTACAAATATTTTTGAATGCTGGAGTGTTAGTTAGTTAGTTAGGTTGTTTTGTTTTTCTGATTTGATAGTGATCTAGTTTATTATAACAGTTTTGACAGCTCAACTGAACATCAGAATCTCAAAAGCAGAGGTCTTTGACTTGAGTTCTTTAGATTAATGCAATTACACCTTCAGAAGACAATATGCCCCAGCTGCTCATTTCTAAGTTTTCACGGTTCCAGACAGTTTGAGGAAGGGACAATCACATTAAAAAGAAATTTCTGAAGGAAACAGACATATAGGCTAATATAGGAAAGGCCAGGTTCTACACATGTGTAAGAAACAGTCTAAAAGATTTATCTGTCGTTCAGTTTTTAATTTATTATTGTCTTTCCCATTAGCATATCATTTCTGTTAAGTTACAATTATCTTTTAATATCAAATACTTATTTGTGAATTTCATTCATGTATACAATATATTAACTGTTATCATTATAAATGTTGCTATAATATTCCTCAGATCTTCCCTTTAAACTTTATTTACTATGCTTTCATATCATGAACCCTTTAAAATTTAATATTTACATTGGTCTTATCCACTGAATACTTGTTTTGTTAGGTGGAGACCTGTACCAGGAGTACCTTATTTTTCTAAATGGACACCCCTGTGAAGGAAGACATGGGAGAAAGACATAGAACCTTGCTGTGCCAAGGCCCCGTGGAACTCACAAGGGGCACAAAAATGAGTAAAAAACACCTGTACTTATTTAACGACATCTTGGTTGTGTCTAATAACCTGTGAGTATCTGCAACATGCATTCCTTATTATTAGAGACTACACTTTAACTAGGCCTTTTATATACAAATAAAAAATGTTCTTTTACTTCTATTTTTAAAAAATATTGTTCTTACTTTACTACTTCATGATCGCAACTTCTTTTTACTCTACTTTAGTTGGTGGTCACTCTCTCACACATTTCTCAATTCGTTTTGTCACAAGTTTTAGACACATCTTTAAATGAATGAGTTATTTAAGGTGCTATCCTCCTATTTGAATCTGGGAAAATAATAACAAACTTGAAAAGGAGGAAGATGTGCAAGCACATGCCAGTAATACTAGCATTGTTAAAGCTGACTTATGAATATTGAAATTTTGTGGGATTTGTGGAATATACAGTGAGACATGTTCCCAACACCAAATATTTAAAATATAAGAAGCAGGTGTCCTCTTGCTTGTAGTTTACAGATAACACTGTAGATAAAAGAGGGAGGAATCCCTGATTAGGATCCTTGTACACAAGTGGGAATCCATGTAAGCCTCTTGACCTCATATTTTCCAAATTAGTATGAAGAATCAAGAAGCAGCTACAATTCCTACTAATAGCAACTACTAATCAGGGGAAACTGCAGGTATGGAGTACCTCCTGGTTGGTGATTCTGCACATCCTAGAGAAAAGTGCTGTGATTTAATGAAGCAGTATACAATGTTGCAATCTAACTTATTACCATGGAGGTGTTTTCTGGGGCCAAATCACATATAATCTCTACTGCCCATCATCATAGCTTTCATATTATTCTAGAAGGTACAAAGTTCATATTGACATTATCAAGTAAATAATTCATGATATGTTCTTATATGTTCTTATAAGTTTTGAGGACAAAAATCAATAATAGAGTTTATTTAGTTTGGGGATTAAACTTTCTGATCATTCTTAAACAGTATTCCTGAAGATTCACTTCAAAATTGGGAGAAAATGACATGTTCAGAAGAGAATTCTTCAGTACATTGCAGTTACAACCAATCGAGTAAATTTGGTTTTCAACCCTGATCAGTCAGTGTAAGCTCCCAGCATAGAAAATGGTAGTTCGTGTCTGACTGATGCGGGTTCAAAATTAGTGAATGTCCTGACTGTTTATCCATCTCCGCACCCTTTTGTCATTTCTACTCATCTCAACTTAAGTCCACACTTGGAAATAATTACATTTTTTAAAAGATAGTCATAGACTCATTTGAATTAAAAAATGCTATATACTGGTAGTGTGACTTTTAATGAAATTGGTGTAAGTGAAATTCATTTTGAGATTTGATAGAAGAAAGTATAATGAATCTTTTTCTTGAATGACCATATATTTTTCCACTTCTGCTGTGTAGTGACATTGTCATTGATAGTATGGAATGAGCATTATTAGTCGCACTGGGGGTGATTGTCATCATTTATATTTTCATCAAGATTATCTCTTATCAGACATTTAAACGAGAGGTTTAGTATCATACATTTCTTCTAAAGTGTGGTTCACATATATGCATATATATGTATTTATCTATAATTAGATGACTTGAGGTGGAGAGAAAATATAAGTATAAATGTTTCATAAGAATGTGAAATGTGTTTGTATGTTTGTGTGAGTGTGCATGTGTATCCTTTAGTAAGTATCACATAATATGCTTGTATTTTTCTATTACATGTTACATTAGGTAGAGTGGGCTATCTTTCTCTGTAGTATCATGTTTCAATAATGCCACCTGTTTGAAGGTGATTATATATATATGATTTTTGAATCAGGATTTATTCTTGTGTCCTATTGTCTCCTGAATAGGAGAGAGGAAGAGTCTCTATCTTCAGTTTTGGACCAACGCATTAGCTTAACAGTCTCCAATGCAGAGTTACATACCCAAGTTCTATCTCTCTCTCTCTCTCTCTCTCTCTCTCTCTCTCTCTCTCTCTCTCTCTCTCTCTCTCTCTCTCTCTCTCATACACACACACACACACACACACACATACACACACACACATGCATGAACACAGAGGTAATATTCAGCCTATCATAGCGTAATAGAACAGTCATAAATCGGGGAAGGATTCTGTCAAAAGATAGAAGGGAACATAGAGAGAGAAAAAATAACTGATCAGAACATGTTGTATATGTTTGTGAATTTCTCAAAAAACAAGCTCAATAGAAAAGGAATGATGAAAGAAGGAAAGTAATGCTTCCAAGATTACTCTTTCTTACAAACACTTTGCTTAGATCAGAATGTTTGATAGGAAGGCATTTCCAATTATTTGTTTAAATTATTGGGATATATACTCATCTTTTGGATACTTGTATGAGATGTGCTTTGTATGCTTACTAAAGGATCCATTGAAGTGTGCTGTAGTGACATCCTAGTATACAAAGAAGGACAATGTAAAATGAATTTTATTCAGTCAGATATTTCTATATTATTTAATTTTGAAATATTATTAAATGTAACTAAGTAAAACAAAATTATAACTGATATATTTTGTATGGAGAGTATGGAAATAAAGTAATATGGTTACTTATTAACAAAATCACACAGAGAAATCATGAAACACATGGATTTATAAAAATGCCATATATATGCATACACACACACCCCCACACACACACATTTATAGCATACTCATTCTAAACATTCTCCAATCAGAAAATGATCAGGCTATGTCTATTTGTGAGCACTGAGAAACTAGTATCCAGTAACTTCTTTCAGCACAAGCTTTGTTGAATTCCATCTTCCTTGGCTTGAACGGTGCCTAAGTGAAAAAGTGAAGAGCTCCTAAAAACAATTCCCAATGAAATGCAATTCAAACTAACAGAGATACTTGATTCTCTTTCTAGGAAGAAGAGAAAGGTTAATGTAAAACATATCATCCCACTGAATTACCTGTGTGCTGTGGATGATATGGACACAGTCAACCTGGTCAGGATAAACGAAATCTCTACGTTTAAGACACTTGCACTGTTTTGGCCCACTGGAAACTTCTTGGCCACCTTTCGGTAAGACCTACAATTTGGGCTTATATTCACAGGCAGATAGCTACAGACATTGTGGGGCAACTTAATGCTTCCTAATTCACAGGATAAATAATTAACCAGAATATTTGCATTATAAGAATCCAATTTGGTCTGGTTGTATACAGGTTGCCAACTCCAATTTCCCCCTTTTATGGTGTCCCTTGTTGGTCCACACTTTTCAAAACATACATTTCACATGGAAGTATATTAATTAATTTTTGATCCAGGACTCCAGAAGATTCATCAGGACTCCAGAAGATTCTTGGGGTAGAACGGATAGACATGGTCTTCTAAGCAGGACGTGGACAAAACAAGGACTTGGCATAACTTCCACATTCTTTTCTCTATAATTTCTGGTATCTAGGTCTTGAAAATGCAAAACTTGATTTCTCTCAAATAATACTGCATATTTTACTTAAATTTGACCAATACCTCCAATACTGTCCAGCTTATTTCCACAAAAATAGTATTGAATAGAATACATAAAAATAGCTACTCATAGAATGCTCAAGTATTTGAATATCTGGTGTCTAATGGTCAACTGGTAAGGATAGAGGCCAAGGAGTAAGGTTCCACTGGATCTGCAGATGAGACACACACGTTAGCTTATTTGGATATGCTGGATCTCGATGTCTAGGCTCTTCTAAGCCTTCCTCTGTTCTCATTTCATTCTTTTCGCTCCCAGCTCCTCACCTCTGCATCTGCACTCAAATTTGTTTGTTCAGTCACCTTAGTCCTATCTCAGCACCCTAAATCTACCATCAGCTTAATTGTGTTTCTAATCTCCTGCCTGTTACCCCAGGCCACTTAGGGAAGCAGTCAATGCACAAAGCACCTTGGATCTCACATGGCTGGTGACTCTTTCTCCTTCTGTAGCATGGGGAATCTTTTTCTCCTCCCTTGCATCTGCTAGCCTTCCTGTGGTAAAACTGGAAGTCCCCCCTATCCCACCCAGCTCATTGACCACTAGCATCTTTATTGAACTATCAAGAACCAATTGTGGAACAGGCCCTGCTGTATTCATGGGCAGACTCCTGATCAAAGCATCAGAACCAACCCCTACATATCACCAAGTACCTATGAGGTTTCCTGCTATGTCACTTTTTATTTTAGTGATATTATATGTGACAGTATATATGTATGTGTATATATACACATATATATGAATATGTATATATGTGCGGAGGTATGTATGTGTATGTAGGTTGTGTGCCACAGGTATACTCCATCCTTCTGATAAAAATGGTTGTAAGCAGAGAATAGAGTAGGTGACCAGTTAATGGTAGAAACATGAATGTGCCAGTCTTTGGATAAGAATCAGCCCAGAGTTCCAGAGGAATATCGCTTTTATTATCCATAATACACATGAATTATGGATATTAGAATCCTGCCAAAAGGGAGAATAAAATTCTGTGAATGAAAGACCTTTGCAGCATAGATAATTATTTTCAGAAAGAGGAAACAATGTACCCATTAGCTTACAGATAGAAAAAAATATATCTGACATAGATAGGCTTGTAAGGATGGGCAAGAGGAATAGAGCATTGGGAAATGTTGCTGTTTGAATCAGAAATAAATTGATCAATAGGATAATGTTGATGGCTATCAGACACTGAATGTGTCAAATATCATTGAGGTATAACTCATTCAACATATAATTATCAGTTATAGAATTTTAGCATTGTGAATTCATCTTGAATCCATCTTGAATGAGAGTATTTCATGCTACAGTGGAAAAGTGGTGGGCTTATTATTAATTTGTACCAGGAGAGTTGATGTGATGACTCTCATAGATGAAGCACTAGTTTCTCCGGCCTCCTGTCTTGTATGCCAATTCTGTAATTCACACAAGGAAATAAACAATTTTTTTTCTTAAAAGGTGTTCTGCCTGGGTTAAGTGTATTATAACGAAAGGTTATATAACTTTCCCATGGTTTAGTGCGAATAAGGACACCTTTCTCTATGTCCTCATGGTATCTTAACTATCCCTTTATACATAAGAAACTAAAGCTAGGAGTAATTGTTGCCCGTGCCACAGTCATACAGCTCTTAGAACACAGTCAAATCTTGACATTCCCAACTAGCTTCCAAACTGTATTCAACTTCCTGTCAAAAGTGTTCAAGTGAAACATGTCATTCAGAAAAGCAGTCATGTGGAAAATACCATCTACAGTACACCCTCAGGAGGGTCATTGGCTTATAATAACTTTTATGAACAATAACCTTAAAAGTTTAAACCATTGTCAAGACACTAATCTTGTTTTTCACTTTTAACATTGCAGTTCGAAAGAACAGAAAGATCATTGGTACTATTTCCTCAAAAGGTATTTTATTTGTAATTATACTTTAATTCTGTGCTGATATGGGAATTGCAGTTTATTACTCATTTCTTTCTTAAAAATATATTTCATAGTCTATCTCCAAATATGCTAATGACTAGATGGTCACTGGATACTGCTTTAGGTTCGCCTGTCTATTCTATATTTCATTTAAGGTTTCACAAGTCCTGCATTCATTGTCTCCTCTTTATATTGGAGCAAGCAGTACTCTTCAGTCTTTGTGTTCTACTCCTTAGATGTTACTCTGCCATGTCTAGTCAAACCCTCTGCTACTTCCTCCTTTGAGATAAAGCAGATTTTTGCCTTTTCTTTGTATATTAGTCACAAAACTTTCTCTAGAGTCACAGAATTTATGGATTTTTTCTGTATATTAAGGGAACTTACTGTAATAACTTACAGCTGTAGTCTAACTAACCCAAAAATTGGCAGCCGTGAATAGGAAGTTGAAATATCTAGTACTTGTTCAGCCTACAGGGCTGCTACTTTGTTTCACCTGGTCTAGTGTATATACTAGAATCTTGAAGATGTGCATATCAACAAATGTTCTGGCAGTAAGTGCAAGCAAGCGAAGGAGAGTGAGTCTTCTCTTTCTAATGTCCTTATGGAGGCCTCCATCAGAAGGTGTGACTCAGATTAAAGGTGTGTCCCACCCTGCCTATATTGGGACCTTGCTTTGTCCCAGGATGGCCTTTAACTCAGATCCACTCCCCCAGTGCCTAGGGAGTAAAGGTGGGTGTGTTTTACCTTGCCTGGGCCTAAGCTTTTCATGGCCACTATGTCTCAAGTTCTCCACGTTGAGGTCCAAGCCAGAAGCTTGTGTCTTCCAGCCTCCAGATCTGGTTCACAGGAGTGCTCTCCATTTGAGGCTTGTAGTTCATTCCAGATGGAGTCAAGTTGACAACAAACTTGCAAACAAAAAGTTCTGAGGACTGGCTGTGCTTCATTTGTCTATGTGCTATTAACTGACCATGTCTTTCGCTCTGAAACTCTTTTATATATTCCCTAATCCAATAATGAATATTGCTGATCTACTTATATTTAACACCAAGATGATAGTAATAAACTATTAACAGTGGTGATAAGCTTAAAATGAGCTACTAGCAAATTAATTTTATTATATTCTGTGTTTTATTGTATTTGATCAGATCCACTAATGAAGCCAAGATGGGTATCCAGAAAAATTTCTCAATGCAGATATTCACTGAGGACATCCCAAACTGTGACAGTGTATGTGAATACAAAGCCAAACCTGATATTTCAAGTTCATGACTTGCAGAGAGACAAACAGTTTGTAGAGTAATGGAATTTGGAGACATAATAAGTGTGTGGAGGGGATACATGAAGAGATTTTTGTATATAGAATATATAATTGTATGGTATGCACACATGTGCCTTTTACATGTGATATATAGAAAGCACTATGGGGCAAGATTGCTCCAGAAGTTAAAGCATAAAAAGGAAGAAATATTTTTTTTTAAGTGACTGAAAATTATGTCAGGAAGTTGCATCAGCATACATTTCCAAGTCAAGTAGTATTATTCTAATTAAACTGTTTTTTCTCATGAGTTATTATTATTGCTTATGTAGTAACTCATGGGCTGTTCAACTATTATTTAAAATATTTCTGTGTAGTCATAAATGTTATTATATAGCATAACCATAAAAATCATAAACAGAAAATACTATCAAGAATTAATTTGCTCTCCACATCCACATGTTCCATACCATTTTATCTCCTAACATCTGTCCCTACTCTTTCAGTATGTCTCTGTGCATCTTCACACCTGCTTTGGAAGACCAACTACATAATCACAGCTCTTTATCCTAGTATTTATTTGAATGTTCTAGGCATAGTGATATCTTTTCATGTAACTTCTATGTAGAAATCATTTTCACTAATTTACCCTTGGTGTTCTTGTGTATGTGTGTGTGTGTGTGTGTGTGTGTGTGTGTATGTGTGTGCATGTATACATGTGTCTTTGTGTATGACTGTGTGTGGTCATATGTGTGAATTTTATCATTGAGTTACACACATACCTAATAAATAATTGTCTGTTTTTTTAGTACTTCTAGTATTATTCATTCTCACTGCTGTGTTCAGTGCAGATAAGAAATTTAACTGCTATGTAGCATGCAGAGAATTGAAGACCATCCCTACTGTAAAGTAGAAGAGAATATAGCTCAGAGGATCACAATCTCTCTGACTTTTATAAATACAAATGGGTACAAAATGTACCTAGAGTTGTTATTCTAACATGTCACTGTTGATTTTGCACCACACTTACCAAATTGTGTATAATGATCACCACAATTTGATATTCATATTTCCTAGGTCATAGAAAATAGTAACTAAAGAGAGAATTATAGTATAAAAGTAAATACTAACCAGTAACATACATTAGGAGAACACTTACTAGTTTGGCTGGAACAGATGTGTCCTCAGGACAGAGAAGAGGAGAAGAGCAGAGAGTCCTGTAGGTAACTGCTCTCTTGCCTCTAATGCTTGATTTCAGCTATGGCAAATGTTCAGTATTGTACATGAGCAATCTCCTTGAAGTCTTTCAACACCATGGTGACTTAGATCCAATTTCTGTAAAGTAAAAATTTTTTACTGATTTTTATCCATGACTAGTATTTTCATATTTTACCCTGCCATAATTATTAACAACCTTTTGTGTTTGTGTTTCAGAAGATTGGTAACAGGTACCTTTTAGCTTTTCTTCACGTGATATGTTTATTTCCCTTTTATCCTTGAAGACTTGTTTTCTTTTCTTTTTTCTTTTAGTATTAGATACATTCTTTATTTACATTTCAAATGATTTCCCCTTTCTTGGTTCTCCTCTCCCACCATCACATAAAGTCCCATAAGCCATCTCCCCTCAGCTCTTCCCCAATCAACCTCCTCCTGCTTCCCTGTCCTGGTAATTCCCTACACTGCTGCATCAAGCCTTACCAGGACCATGGACCTCTCCTCCCTTTGATGTCCAACAAAGCCATCCTCTGCTGCCTATGCATCTGGAGCCATGGGTAACACTGTGTGTACTATTTGGTTGATGTTTTGGTCCCTGGGAGCTCTGAGAGTCCTGCATGGCTCATACTGTTGTTCCCACTATGGTGCTGCAAACACCTTCACCTCCTCGGGTCCTTTCTCTAGCTCCCCCACTGGGGGAGAAAGAAAAAAACCACATGGTCATTTCATTAGATGCTGAAAAATAATTGACAAAATTCAGCATTATTTCATGTTAAAAGTCTGGGAATGAAGAGGAATTCAAGGCCCATACCTAAACATATTGAATGCAACATACAGCAAACCAGTAGCCAACATCAAACTAAATGGAATGAAACTTGAAGCAATCCCACTAAAATCAGGGACTAGTCAAGGCTGCCCTCTCTCTCCATATTTATTCAATATAGTACTTGAAGTTCTAGCTAGAGCAATTAGACAATAAAAGGAGGTCAAAGGGATACAAATTGGAAAAGAAGATGTCAAATTACCACTATTTGCAGATGATAGGATAGTATACTTAAGCAACCCAAAAAGCTCTACCACAGAACTACAGCTGATAAGCAACCTCAGCAAAGTGGCCAGATATAAAATTAACTCAAACAAATCAGTAGCCTTCCTATACTGTACTCAAAGGATGAAGAGACTGAGAAAGAAATAGTAAAAGGATACCCTTCCTGAGAGTTGAATTGTTTTCAGAACACAAAACTATTCTTTTAATGTAAATAAATATCCTCTATCACTTTTCATTCTCCACGTTCCCTCTTGAGTATTCAGCAATTATCCTTCATATTTTATTAATTCTCTGGTTGTTTTATTTGACTTTATGTTTACAGTTTGGCTTTTTAGGTTTGAGTGTTCTTTTGAATCATCTATGTATTTCATTACACTTAAGATAAACTTGTACTTTTTACTATGGATGAATTAGGAAAATATTTTTGATATTCTTACTTAATTATTTCTTTTTCTCCAAATTTTCCCTATTTTCTTATTCTTAGGATTGAATGTAGATCCCCTCAGACTCTGCTTATATTATAAAATACATCGATGCAGATGAATTTTCAATCATCTTTATTTGATAATTTCTTTTTTTTATTCGATATAATTTATTTACATTTCAAATGATTTCCCCTTTTCTAGCCCCCCCCCACTCCCCGAAAGTCCCGTAAGCCCCCTTCTCTTCCCCTGTCCTCCCTCCCACCCCTTCCCAGTTCCCCGTTCTGGTTTTGCCAAATACTGTTTCACTGAGTCTTTCCAGAACCAGGGACCACTCCTGCTTTCTTCTTGTATCTCATTTGATGTGTGGATTATGTTTTGGGTATTCCAGTTTTCTAGGTTAATAACCACTTATTAGTGAGTGCATACCATGATTCACCTTTTGAGTCTGGGTTACCTCACTTAGTATGATGTTCTCTAGCTCCATCCATTTGCCTAAGAATTTCATGAATTCATTGTTTCTAATGGCTGAATAGTACCCCATTGTGTAGATATACCACATTTTTTGTATCCACTCTTCTGTTGAGGGATACCTGGGTTCTTTCCAGCATCTGGCAATTATAAATAGGGCTGCTATGAACATAGTAGAGCATGTATCCTTATTACATGGTGGGGAATCCTCTGGGTATATGCCCAGGATCGTCTACCTAAGTGACCCAAAGAACTCCACTAGAGAGCTCCTACAGCTGATAAACAACTTCAGCAAAGTGGCAGGTTACAAAATCAACTCAAGCAAATCAGTGGCCTTCCTATACTCAAAGGATAAGCAGGCTGAGAAAGAAATTAGGGAAATGACCCCCTTCACAATAGCCACAAACAGTATAAAGTATCTTGGGGTGACTCTTACCAAACATGCGAAAGATCTGTATGACAAGAACTTCAAGACTCTGAAGAAGGAAATGGAAGAAGACCTCAAAAAATGGGAAAACCTCCCATGCTCATGGATCGGTAGAATCAATATAGTTAAAATGGCCATTTTGCCTAAAGCACTATACAGATTCAATGCAATACCCATCAAAATCCCAACTCAATTCTTCACAGAGTTAGAAAGAGCAATTATCAAATTCATCTGGAACAACAAAAAACCCAGGATAGCTAAAACTATTCTCAGCAACAAAAGAACATCTGGGGGAATCAGTATCCCTGACCTCAAGCAATACTACAGAGCAATAGTGTTAAAAACTGCATGGTATTGGTACAGTGACAGGCAGGAGGATCAATGGAACAGGATTGAAGGTCCAGAAATGAACCCACACACCTATGGCCACTTGATCCTCGACAAAGAGGCTGAAAACATCCAATGGAAAAAAGATAGCCTTTTCAACAAATGGTGCTGGTTCAACTGGAGGTCAGCATGCAGAAGAATGCGAATTGATCCATCCTTGTCTCCTTGTACTAAGCTCAAATCCAAATGGATCAAGGACCTCCACATAAAGCCAGACACTCTGAAGCTAATAGAAAAGAAACTGGGGAAGACCCTTGAGGACATCGGTACAGGGAGAAAGTTTCTGAACAGAACACCAATAGCGTATGCTCTAAGAGCAAGAATTGACAAATGGGACCTCATAAGGTTACAGAGTTTCTGTAAGGCAAAGGACACCATCAAGAGGACAGATCGGCAACCAACAAATTGGGATAATTTCTTATAAGTATAGAAATCCACTGCCAAATCATCTGCATGAATCCCAAGATATCCCCAAACCTCTCCCTAAGTTGCACATGCCTTCCTCTACTCTTGACTTCAAATACAAACATATACAATTTTGACCTTTTTACTTAATATTGCAGAGATAACAATTAATTGCACTGTCCTCATGAGTCAATGCCTATGCCTTGGCTTGAGGAGAGCATTTTACTACATGCCCAGGTGGTTTAAAGTAATGTGGTCTGAAATTCATAACTCATTAGTAAGAACAACACCTCACTGTTTCACATCCAGGTTATTGACATGTAATTTCAATATTTACAGGGTTTGTATATTTATCCTTTTAGGATAAAAAGGTCCAATTCCTTTTTCCTCCAATAAACATTTTTTGTAAAATATTAAAAGCCTATTTTTCCTCATAGTGGAAGCATGTGATCTAGTATAAGGCTAATATTATCTCTGAGAATTACTTACATATCCCTAGTTCTCTATGAACCCAGAAATATGTTAACATGTACAAAAACTGCCAGTTGATTTTGATTTTCATGCTTTACAAACAGTAATTTTAGAACTATCTTGTTTAAAATTATATCACCACCATCAGGAAGAAATGCACACATCTTTACAATCATTAGTTAGATGGTAATATGTTCCAAATGAATTCAGAATGCAATATTTTGCAATAATGACAAATAAAATCTTGTCTGAATTTTTTCTATCTCATATATAGTTTCTATAATACATTGTTTTAAAATTATGCAGTAGTTTGCAGATATTCATCAAAGTATCAAAAGGTTTACTTTTCTTTAAATTAATAATGCTTACTCTGTGTGTGTGTGTGTGTGTGTGTGTGTGTGTGTGTGTGCGCGTGTGTGTGTGAGAGTGAGAGAGAGAGAGACTTAATGCACAAATATATTTGTTTATATGCTGTTGGAATTTGTTCTTCTAGCATATATGATTTTTGAGCGATGAGGTATATTTTCATCCAGAAGTGACTAACTCTACATTCTGAGCTAATACACACATTGGTTCCATAATATTTACATTGCAAGCAGAAGAACAGAGATGTTCTTCTTAGTCTATACATAGCAAGATATAGCATTAGTTAGTGTAAAGTATCCTTATTCACAACATTGAGGTAACCTGTCATGTTTCAATACAGACTTCGATGAATCTTCAGCAAAACACACACACACACACACACACACACACACAGCGGGTGGAGGGGGTGCATGCCTTTAATCCCAGCACTTGCGAGGCAGAAGCAGGCAGATTTCTGAGTTTGAGGCCAGCCTGGTCTACAGAGTGAGCTCCAGGACAGACAGGACTACACAGAGAAACAGTGTCTCAAAAAAATCAAACACACACACACACACACACACACACACACACACACACACACACACACGCACACACACATACACACACACAAACACACACACACAGACACACACACAGACACACAGACACACACACACACACACACACACACTTATTTTCAGAATAATAGGCTATGCCCAGCAGTTAGAAGAGAATAACTAAAAACTCTTCAAAAGAGATGGATTATGAAAATCAGGATGCTGAGCTCCTGCACCCATGGCTACTCAATCTTCCTTTACCATACATAACTTGGGACAGTCAATGTTTGAATGGCAAGTATCCATGTAGTCAATTTTGTGATAAATATTTTCGATATCTCAAGCGAAGAAAACATGATGCTTGTTTTATATCAGACTTGCCATTACAGACTCTAGATTATTAGTAAAGATCAGACAATAACCACTATTATAATCATGAGCTTCAACACTATTTTATACCATTCTTCTCTGTACTTTTCATAGCCTTTATGCATAACAGCAACAAACATCGATACAGTGAATGACATAATTAAGAAGTTACTACCAATGATGAGAATGCCTGTAAGTTATTTTCAAGTTACTTGGGGTTAAAATTGAATTTTGTTTTTGAGATCCACATATCTGCAAATGTGTATGTATATAGATTATACAGATGAAATCTCATCATGATAAATTTACAAATCGTATTTTACAATCTTCTCCTTTTGGAAGTAAAGGCATCCAAAATATAATAGTCTCCTTTTTTCTTGAATTTCTTGTCTACATTTCCATAGAAAGGAAACTCATAACCCTATGTTATTGAGTGTGTGTGGGATGTGTGTGTGTGATAGGTGTATATATCTCTCTATCACTTCCCGTGGTTTTGAAAGATGAGTATCAGAAAAACAGAGTATCATTCAGTTCCTCTGTCTCTTTCACTGTTTCTCTTTCTTACTGTTTCTCTCTTTGTATGTTTTTGTGTGTAGAGGTTTGAGTGTCTGCTTGAACGGATTTTTGTCCCTTAGTTTAATACTTAAGAACTCTATGGTACAATTCTTGGATTTATTCATTAATCAACAAGGCAAGTACAATTAATGATAACTCCAATTAGAGCATATCATCATTTTAGTCACTCCTGGAGTTTGCTAGCAATTTCCACAAAATGTTCTATTTATACTATTGTTTCAATGGACCCATCACTCTGTGTGCAATAGTTATGTTGTAGAACTTCTTTCCAGTATCTGGCCTATTTTCCAGGTTAAACACATCTTCATCCTCTCCACAGACTGGCTACAGCTAAATGAAAGCCAGTGGTTGTGTGTACTCCTTGGCACCCTCAAAGCCTCTGTTTCTTGTGTCTATTTTTCTCACTGTTGCTGAAATAACCATATCTTTCAAATGTTTTTTATCAAGTCATCATAATCACAGTGAGTATATGACACTAATGGTTCTAGGTTGTGTGTTCATGTGAAATCAACATTCAATATCCCACTGACAGACTGGAGAGACCCTTGTGAGTCATTTTGTAATAATATTGGTGTTGGTTAGGGTTGGTGGCTGAATACAATTTCTTATTCTACTGTGGATCAATAGACCAAGTTTACCTCAGAGAGCAAAGGCAAGTACCTCATGGTTTTCTCCTGAAATCAGCCCTGATGACTCAAACCTGTGGTCAGAAGTCATGCCATTCATACTAGTCCTAATCATTTCTCTACTAGAGAGCTGGAAATTGTAAGTAAAGAAAATCACTAGATTCCTCAAGACTCTACTGTCAGATTATTTGTGACAGTTGGTTCTTTTTGGCTCTCAGAACAGTGCAGATTATCAGCTGTGGTTTCGTCCTGGCCCTGCGGAAGCTCTGAGACCACTCCAAGGTAAGTACCAGGGAAATCTGAGGAAGGACTGGCTGAGTTCATGGCTCTAGCCCTGAAATCGTAGGTTTTCATTATTTAGTCTTACATATAAGTACATACTAAAACAAAATTTGTAAATAGGATTTTATGCATTAAATTTATAAGAACTTCATTATAGCTTTCAGGCACACTGATAACCTCATAAAGATAGAGTCTTTGATCTGACAAAAGAAAATAACAGATTCTTCTGTTTTCTACCTGGGAAACTTAATTTTCCTAAAAAGAGAAACAAAACAAAATTCTGAATATATTGTTTCTGAAGAAAATAACGTAAAACAATCTCTGGGTAATCATTACACAAAATCCTACTAGATAAAGAAATTTTTCATTGGTTCCAAACAGTCACATGATAGCTCATAGGCAACAAAACTCTAGTTTCAGGGGATCAAATTCCCAGGTATGACCTGCTCAGTTATCAAGCTCAATATGGTACAACAGTATACATCTGAGCAAAACAATTACAAACAGAAACAAGTCTAAAACTTAAAAGAAAACACATTCATAAAATAATTCAGTGCCTTTAAAGAAACTGCGGTCACAAGATTTTTTACATGTGTGTCGAAAGATTTCATGTATGGGGCAAGAAATGCAGCAACTTTAAATCCTATTATATTTGTTTTGTTTTGGAGCTTTTGCTCAGGATATAAAATCTGGTACAGTGGTAGGTTGGAGCAAACATCCTCCAAGGTTCTACAATGTGGCTGTGGACTTTGATTGTACATTGTTTTATTTTTCATTTTTGTTCTTTTTAAAAGTCTTTCCAATTATCCGTGAAATACATGGTTACAGGAAGTCCTTCACCCACTCCCCAAGCCACCCCCACTCCTAAGAGGAGGATACCTGAATCCATGGCCTGAGTCCACACTGGGAAGTTGACAGCTTTGCTTCTGTGTAAATTGTGCTGCATTTTTTAAAATCTTCTGCCTTCCTACTTTTTTATTTTTTAATTGAATTTATTCTTTATTTACATTTCAAAGTTATACCCCTTCCCAGTTTCTCCCTTCCGCCAAAGTCCCCAACCCATCCTCCCACACCCTGCCTCCAAAAATATGCTCCTCCACAGAACCCACTCCCTTGACCCACACTAGATTTCCCCACACTGGCCTCTACTGAGCTTTCATCAGACCAAGCACCTCTCCTCTCACTGATGCCCCAAAAGGCATTCCTCTGCCACTCTTTTAGCTGGAACCATGTGTACACCTTGGTTGGTGGCTTAGTACCTGGGTGTACTGGGTTGTCTTTTTGGCCAACATTGTCACTCTTCACATGGATGAGGAAACCCCCTTCCCAACCCCTACTCCTCCCTCTGCCCTCCAACTCCTGCACTGTGAATCTCACACTCAGTCAAATAATTGGCTGCTATTATTCGCCTTTGTATCTGTAAGACTCTGGCAGGGCCCCTCCAAAAGACAACCATAACAGGCTCCTTTCGCTATTTACTTCTTGTCATCCACAGTAGATTTGGAGTTTGTAATCACTAGTTTCTTACAATATCTGCACAACCAGCTGCAGCCCAAGATCTAGCCTTAGCCCAGACTTCACTGTCCAACACAGCTTTGGCAGCTGGGAATCGAAGGCATATTTCATTCCTCAACACACTCTCACAGAAGTTGTTCAAGATCATACTGCCACGCAAGACTAACTGTTCCTTGAACATCTCAATGATTTGGATGCTGCCTCAGATGAAGTGTTACACACTTCTCTGAGCACTTCTCACTCCTGGATACCATCTACGAACTGTTGACCCAGAGGTTTGGCATTACTGTCTTCATCTACCAAAGTGTATGGAGGACATTTGGAGATTGATTGTTTGAACAGCTGATGTTGAAAATTTTCTGTGAGAATTTCTCAGTTAATGTAGTATTATATATTTTCAATATATCCCAAATGTACAGCCATTTATTTTTTATTTTTTATATTTTTATTTTCTATATTCTTTGTTTACATTCCAAATGATTTCCCCTTTCCCAGATCCCCCCTCCCCATATGTTCCATAAACCTTCTTCTCTCTACCCATTCTCCAAACACCTCTCTCCTTTTTCTCTGTTCTGATACTCTCCTCCAATGCTAGATCAATCTTTTCCAGGATCAGGAGCCTCTCCATACTTCTTCATGGGAGTCATTTGTTATGCTATTTGTGCCTTGGGTATTCAGAGCTTCTGGGATTATTTATATCCACTTATCAGAGATTTCATTCCATGTGTATTCTTTTGTGATTGGGTTGCCTTACTTAGGATGATGTTTTCCTGATCAAACCATTTGCCTGAGGATTTTGTGAATTCATTGTTTCTAATTGCTGAGCAGTATTCCATTGTGTAAATATACCACATTTTCTGTTAAAAGCCAGACACTCTGAAGCTAATAGAAAAGAAACTGGGGAAGACCCTTGAGGACATCGGTACAGGGAGGAAATTTCTGAACAGAACACCAATAGCGTATGCTCTAAGATCAAGAATTGACAAATGGGACCTCATAAAATTACAAAGTTTCTGTAAGGCAAAGGACACCATCAAAAGGACAAATCAGCAACCAACAAATTGGGAAAAGATCTTCACCAATCCTACATCAGATAGAGGGCTAATATCCAATATATATAAAGAACTCAAGAAGTTAGACTCCAGAAAACGGAACAACCCTATTAAAAAATGGGGTACAGAGTTAAACAAAGAATTCTCACCTGAAGAACTTCGGATGGCGGAGAAGCATCTTAAAAAATGCTCAACTTCATTAGTCATTAGGGAAATGCAAATCAAAACAACCCTGAGATTTCATCTTACACCAGTCAGAATGACTAAGATTAAAAATTCAGGAAACAGCAGGTGTTGGAGAGGGTGTGGAGAAAAAGGAACACTCCTCTACTGCTGGTGGGGTTGCAAATTGGTACAACCACTCTGGAAATCAGTCTGGCGGTTCCACAGAAAACTGGGCACCTCACTTCCAGAAGATCCTGCTATACCACTCCTGGGCAAATACCCAGAGGATTCCCCACCATATAATAAGGATACATGCTCTACTATGTTCGCATTTTCTGTTAAAAAAATAGAGCAGTGCTTGCCAAATACCATTGGAATGGTTGCTCAGACTCATTAAGATTAGTTTCAATTTATATTCTCATTTTCTTCTTCTAGGGTATGAGTATCCGCATGAGGTCATAATGACCCATCTTCAATATACCTACACTAGATTAAATTTAAAAAATTCTACAGCTTTTCCCATCTTGCCTGGCTTGTTTGGGAAAGATATAAACTTGGATGAAGAGGGGCAATTCCTCTTAAAGCCCCGATACTCAGCTATAAGCCAGCAGCAAAGTAAGTCCTCCACCTTCCTTCAAGTACCATCTGAGTTTGGGTTTCAATTTTGCAAAAAATATCAATCCATGTTGACATTTTCTTGCTTAAGGGAGGGGCACTGCAGAAAACAAACCTAAAACCAAACAATATGCCCCAGGTCCAGCCTGAGATCCCTATATTCTGACATTAAGTCTAAACTTGATTTTTGGGAGAATATTTTATTTGTTCCAGACTGATAGTCAACATAAACTGGAATGCCAAGATACTATATGTATACAAGTGTGTGTGCGCACATCTTTTGTCCCATTAGAATATGATTTCATGTAGTTTCATGATTAAAGCAGAGAATGAACTAAGAAATTTAAAATATTGTTCTGTAAGAGGAACAGAAAGATATATGTATGGAATTGGAGATAGTCTGGTTCAGACTAAATTAGAAGTAACATTGGTCTCCAAGCTCAGACTCTAATCTCACTTTCAATCCACACAAAAGGCATATTTTTTCTGTGCCTTCTGCACTTGCAGTTGGACTTCAAAGAGACTTGAAGAAGGCATATTTTTTCGACGCATTCTACACTTGTAGTTGGACTTCAAAGAGACTTAATACTTAAGTTCTGGGGCTTTTGAAATTGTTCTAAGAACACTTTTTCCAAAAATAGAATAATTTCATTATTTTCCCTATTACACCTATGTATCCCCTTAATTGCTTTTAAGTTCTTGTTTTTCTTAAAAAAACATTGTGTGTATGGGTGTGTGAGTGTGTTTGTGTCTCTGTGTGTGTGTGTGTACCTGAATAAATGTCAATACAGACACATACATGCACTAAAACTGATACATCTTATTGAGTCTGTATCGTATTATTTAGGTTTTTCATGCCTTATTATTTTGTTTTAGACAAATAGTCAATATTTTCTACATTGAGAAAGTGTTTAATTTATATTTTGTTATATGACTACTGCATTTACTTTTAATACATTTGTTTTAAGTACCATATATAAGTGTTCATATAATCCAGCCTTTGAAAGATGTCTTTGAAGAGAAAAATAAACTTTGATCTCAGCTTTAAACTTACACTACAGGAACTAGGGTCCAGAGTTTGACAAAACAGGCAGTCATGTATGCATTCCCAAGAAGGGTACATAAGGGTGATGATAGAAATGTAACAATGGTTCTTCTAAAAGCTCATCAAGAAAACTAAGAATTAGAAATTTGGATATTTAAAAGAGCCATATTACACGATTTCAGGTAATGATCTTATCTCGTCCTTAGATGGAAAGGAAATGCTTCAAAATAAACAAAGACCTTATAGTTCATCGCGTTTCCACAGGGGCTCTGTGCTCCACCAACAGCAAGAGTGCACTGTCCCGACCATTAAAAAGAAAAGAATACTGTATGGAAAAGAACTGATTTCGATTTCTAATGATGGAAAATGGCCCACCGGAATTCTGGTAGGACTCACATGATTCAACTCTGGCTTTCCTATGGAAAAATCTGATAAAAAGACCAGTGTTGCCTCAACTTTCTGAGTTAACATTAGGGTGGGACTTGTACAAGTCAAGATTGAGAGTCCAAACGAGTTTGCAGTCCTCCTTGTCCATGCCAGCCCTTGTACTGCATCTGTGCACACCATTGGTCTGCTTCTCCTGAGTCAATAGTGCTCTGTGCTGCATAGAGTGACTGGCATTTCCCTTTTTTTCCTCTCAGGACATCCTGTCCCTCTTAAGGGAAAAGGGCCCTAAAACACAAGGCATTTTTAACGTAGCCCCCAATGAGACACTGTGCAAAAAAGTAAAAGAAAAATTGGATTCGGGACAAAAGATGGATATGAGAAAGCACTCAGTACATGTTTCAACGTGGATTCTAAAGGTAGGGAAGGTCCTTGCATCATCCACCCTCAGGATTCCTCTGAGTCTACATGAGTAGTTTCCTTCATCATGCATTCCATTCCCTTGAGTGATAGTAGATACATAAGAGGGAAATCTGGTATGCTAAATGGTTCTTCTGCTATTCATGACATAAGGATTAGGGACTCAAACAAAAATCCATTCAGAATGAGCAGTAAAGTAACTAAAGTATCTTTCCTTTGATTTTCTCATGTGGCCATGTGGAGGGTCACTTCATACTTGCATAGGAATGTCACCTGGTATGTATGCCAATTCAGATGCATTGACAATCAAAATTCTTCATTCTCTGTCTTGCACTACTGTTTTTCTGAGAAGCAGTTTTCTCTTCCTCAGTATAGAGTATGTGACTCCTATATGTAACTCTTTGCTACACATATCAAGTAGGATGTCATGAACTGCTTGTCTATATCTCACAAAATATTGGTACAAAATCCAATTCACCATTTCACTCCTTCCTTTCCCTTGATCTAAGTTTGTTTCCCCTTAAACTCCCAGTTCTGCCAAAATACATGGCCCATTTTCATTTTCTGTTATCATTATATAGATAAAAATGAGTCAATAATTATGTTCAAACAACCTGATGAGTCCATTATCATTGGTAGTATATGGAATATTTCTGAAGTAACTATGATTGGCTTACACAGTAGGGGGTTCCCTTTGAAAAACACTAATTTTCTCACTCTTTGTAGTATTTATGTGCATGTAATTCTTTATCTAGAAGTTTATCTTTACAAGATGTATTCATTCCCAGTTAGGGTTACTAACGCTGGTGACATTTGTTCAGAAATTGTTTTGACAGGCATATTATATTGTTGAACTATCAAACATGAAGCCTCTCCCACATTTCTAGGACTCCCAATGTCAAAGCAGATATCTTCATGCTCTGGTGCACAATCTTTCAGACTCTTTTGACCAATGTTTGGTGCCCATGGATTAGGAGTTAGTATTTAATATATATGCAGTATGTCGGGAAGCCACAGGATATTTTGTTTTCTGTACTTTGAATAGCTGTGCTTTTCTGTAATAGTCTCCATGCATTGCCAAGAGAACCTTCTTTGATGTATGGGTAAGGGCTACATCATCTGTAAAAATTATCTTTAATATTTAGAACAGATTGGGGAATTGTGCTTGTTTAAAGAAACTGTGATAGGACCTTCTCTAAGAGCCATGACCTCATGTGATCCCATGCTTCCAATAGTAGACATGATTTTATGCACCTCAGAAATTAGATACTAACATAATATGATTTTCTTTGTTAGAGTTATCATAGTTGTATATTTCTGTCATTTAAAAATACTATTCGATCTGAGATATTATTCTCTTAGGTATGCTAGTTCGCTCAGTTGTCCACTACAGGCACTTTGATCGAAAAAAGAGATTTTTCTGCAATCCAAAAACATTTGAAAATCTGCTTTTAGTTTTCCAGTGTTGTTGGATTATACTTACGGGCCCTACAAATCAGTCAACATTCTACCTTGGGAAATGTTGTGAAGAAAGTTGGAACTAACCTAAATTTCAGAGTTTGCTAAGTTTTCAGTAATCTCCATAATATGTTTTCTGCAAAATCTTTTTTCTCTATAAGGAGTTTCTTCAAACGATTAAAGGGAGTCTGCTGACCTCTGAGTTATATGAGCGCTGGCTAGATGTTCCGCAAATGGTCAGTGATGAAGCGAAACTATCAGCAGTAAAGAGGTAATGGTTGGTGAATTGTGTGACCAACATCAACCAAATAGAAGTAATATTTGCTTACACACATTAGAGAATATATATTCCCAAAACTGTTCAGTAAAAATACTGACAACAAAAGGTTTCAATTGCTCACAAACATGGAATACATTTTCAGAGGTGTGACTTAGGGAATCACAGTGAACCACGGTTTTAATTGTCAGTTTTGTATTAGAGTTAAATTTGTCATTTTGCTTCCCTTCCCTATGATGAATCTGGGAAAACATTTCAAGCAATATTTTGAGTATACATTCTTACTTTCCTTTTATATTATGGAGGTCTATTCAAAAGATATAATTACTCTTTCCTCTTTTTTCATATTTACAAATTGAGTAAACTTGTTTTAACATAACTGTCTCTTTGTTCAGTCTTTTAGAAGAACTCCCAACATCAAATGCTGCTTTGCTGGGACAGCTGTTTAAAATCTTAAATAAAATAGCCAGAAACTCCTCGGTAAACCACATGACATCCTACACTCTCTCTGCTGTTCTTGCACCATTTCTCCTATGCCTTCCTTGCTCCCGAAATAAAGTTCTGGGTAATGATAATGCCAGAAAGGTAATTGGCCAGTTATTTTAAGCCTAGCTTTGATAAGCCTTTACAATGTGACAGGAAGACGGGGTTATGCTCAGAGTCTGGGTTACTTTGTTGTTGATGATGATGGTTTGGTGTTTGGTCTTGTTTCAATTTGTAAAAGAAGTACATGTTTGAATAGTGTTCACCTGGAGAGAAAGAATCATTGGTGCATTTTAAATATGTAAAATATAAATGGGTTTCTGAGCTCAATGATGGAGACTTTTGTCAGTTGTGATTTAGAATATCCATAGACTAACCCAGTGAGAATAAATGTTGTCAAATGAAAAAAAAAATCCTGGATACTGTGTTGAATACTGATGTAATCCGTGTAGAATTTGTAAAATGCCACTAGTTTACGTGATGGTTTACTCAACAAAATAAAGGTAATGCAATTTTGGATCATTTTTATCAGGTATGGTTAAAATGACTCCTGATTTCTGTGATTAAATATGGCCTTGACTTCTTGATACTGGTTATGAATGGTTTAGAGAATTATAGAGTAAAGTTTTCTATGGGACCTGCCTTTCAAATATTATAATAAAGTACCAGAATTTCTACAGTATTGGGCTCAAAAGTTTACTTTGATTATCAGTATTTGAGTTCCTGATTCACTATTAATTGACCAACTGTCTTTGGATCAGAAAGGAATATATTATAGGACAGACTAACTGAGAATAAATATTCCTCAGATTGCATAGTATTAAATTTCCAAGGGGAAAAAAGTGTTACAAAGAACCAAACACTGGAGACCCATAACTATCCAGTTTCTTCCACATAGGCATTACTTCCTTACCTCCCAACATAATAAACCTGAGGATGAAGCTGTTACCATGGCATTTGCACTGAGCCATCAGTGAAATGTGACTGTTACCACACGGATGGGTTTACCTGGCTCTTGCCTTTTAGTTAGTTCATGAGAACTTAGAGTAGGAAGTTCCCTCCTTAGTTGTGCCTTTCTTTAAGCATCCTTACGAATATGCACAGCCATGAATGTGTCAAAGACAAGCAGAGTTAATAAAGTTGACAATATGTATAACATTCTGGCCCTCACAGGGTGAAAATTGGAAATCATCCTCTTAAAATATTTGACTGTGATGATTACACTTGAATATCTGATCTCACAATCATCTTTTATATTTCTAACAAGCCCGCCTCTGTACTTTATTAAAGCTAACATTATCTCAGAATTTTGAAGTACATACTTTTAGCCATCAAGACTCTTAAGAAAAATGTGATTTGTAAGTATGCAAAATGACAGAGACTCTCTTTGTTTGCCCTATTTTGTCACAGATTTCTCTCATAACATTCCTAATAGATAATTCCCCAGAACTTTTTGGGCTAGATGTGGTTGCACTGTGGTATGAAACATCATTTTATAATACCTCAACTGACCGCATGACTCCATCTAAAGAAACAGAACATGGAGTTAGCAGCTGCCCCAGGGCGAGGACATACACCCCTGGCCATGATGAAGCAACAATAATTCCAGCTGCTCCTCCTCTCTATGAGGGCATTATCGGTGTGTATACATGTTCTACTACCATACGTTAAACATTAGAATCATTTAGCACTGAAACTATGAATTATAACAAACAACAATGAAGAATTTGCTAAACCATGTGAAGGGACACTTCACCTGTGTGTTGTCATTACCTATTGTAAGAGATTGCATCCAAATTTTGGTACCTCTTTCAACTGGTCCTATATTTATGTAAAAGTTAAATCCCAGAAATGAGAGTAATTAACTAAGTATATGACACTTGCTTTGATATAAAGAGTATTAATTTAGATGTGTATTACACATTGAATAGCAATCCAAAACCAAATTGGGTTTTCTCTACATGAGAGGTCTGGCTGTCCTAAGTCTTACTGTGCTGAACTCAAACTCACAGAGATCAGCTTGGCTCAGCTTCTGAGGTCTGGGTATAAAGGCACATGCCACAATGCATTTCTCTTATGCAAGTTTTAAAATATAGCCTAATATACCAGCATGGGATTCATTGACACTATGAACTAAGATTTGAGCTCTCAGATCTGTAAGTTGGGAGGGAAGAAACAAGGACTGGAATAGAAATGCAGACAGACACATTATGTTGTGAAATGCAGATACTACTGTTAATTTACATTTGCCCATGGCTGTTTAGTCTGAAAGTCACACAGGTGGACTAAAATATCGGTACTATTTTATTGCTTGACTCTAATACCTATATGCATAGCTTTCAAGACAAACACCAAAATTACTTTGTATACTAGAACTATGGCCATATATAACTAGATATCCAATGCCCTATGAAGCGATGTCATTATTATAAATTTTATAATACTGACTACTTTTCTGTGTTTTTGTGGTGATGCATAAGTCACACAGGCTGTAAAATGTGAAAGCCATGAAAGAGCAAAGTGAGATGAATTACAACAAATCATGATTTCATTTCTTTATTAGAATCAAAGAATCTAGAAGGCAACATGAATGAAACCCAGCAAGCAACCTCTCAAACTCTTCCTGTGCCGATGAAAAAACAAGTATTTCGTTCACTTCCGCCAATTGTATGCTTGGACAAAATGCTACCTTCTCCTATACTCGTGAGTTTGTTTCATTTTGGGTTTCTAAACCTGTCATATTTCACATAATTTCTGTGAAACTGTTTTCTAAGTAAATTATTTCACCAAACTGATGAATATATAACCTATTCATGAGTTACTGTCCTTTTAAAATAGAAATAAATCCTACCGAATTTAGAGTCTTCTAATTTAAAGGAAAATGAAAAATCAAAAAGAAAGCATGCCCATGTTTTTCACTGATTTCAGCAAAGACCCAAATTCACCAGCTTGTTGTATGAAATGGATCTTTGGAATTGCCCCTCTGGTTCTCCAACTATCATTACTTTCCTGTGTTATGACTCCATATTACTCGAGTCTTAATGTTATTTCCTCTGGTATTACTCAATCTTATAATCAAAAATGTCTATAGAGTATTATCTGATATGTACAATGAATTAGATATACACATTGTTTTGCTATATATTAATCTTTTTATACTACCAGACTATATAATATAAAATTGCCACCTAATAGGCTTGGTCTATTTTAAATATGCTACTAGATTTCCATTGGAAATATTCATTTACTATCCAGCATCTCTTTTAGCACTATGCCTGTGCCAGGAATTTATGCTGCATGTCAACAAGTTTATCCTGTTAGACACATACTGCATAGTCCTTAGGTATTTTAGATCAGGATTTTTTTGTCATCAATAACTGTAATCATGTAATTAATTGAAAAGAAAGAAAATGTGTAATCTCTTTATGGCCATCAGTTACAGAGTGAAGCCATGGTAGAACAACTGAAGCTTGCTTGGGTTCTTAAATATGAGAGTATCTTTAGATAGAGATAGTTTAAAATAAGATGTCACAAATCAAAGGAAATAAAAGTCTCAGAAGTTTAGTGGAAAAAGAAATATTTCTTAAAAATACAAATGCCAGGATTCACATACAGACCAAGACAGACAGGAAGTCAAGAAATGATTTGATGTATGAAAGAGAACAATAGTAACTTGGAATGGCATGAATATGAAGTAAAAGTAAGAGGGCACCATTCACCAAAATGCTTTGGTGACTAGAAGTGTGATTCAATCTTGAGGATTATTTAATTACCAGAATCCCTTGATGATTCAAATTGTGAAAAATGGATTAGGGAAGGAAATATATTTGGAAGCCAAAAAAGAAAAAGTTCAATGTCTTCTTCATTCCTTTCAGTTGTAGCTATGCATCCATAATTGCCACAGCTCTGGTTTACCTTCAAAGACATATTTGTGCTTCAGCAGTTTGGGTCTGTAATAATAGAAAATTGTCCTTATCCCACACAGGAGATGTTGTCAATAATTGAGGAAAAGGGACAAGAATCAGATCAAATATTCCGATACTTCTCAGAAAAATCACACTGGTCCCTGAGGGATAAAATTTACACTGAACAACCCATTACCTGGAAAGAAGAATCTGTTTTCACAGTAGCTTCTGTTTTAAAGGTGAGGAAGTATTTTGCATCTCTAACATTCAGCATCTCTTTAGAGATGCATATGTGCTTTCTGTCTGTGAGCTTACCAGATGAAGACAGTTTTCTTGAACTATGGATACATGACCTTCGAATAAGAGTCAAGGTAGGTGAAAGTCTGACAAGCTCAAAGATTAATCATCAAGACACAGATGAACACTTTATTTTATTTTTTTCTGTAGCAAGAACTCTTCTTCTTTGCTTCTATTCTTAGGTAAGAACACATAGGCTTCTGCCTTTAGTTTCCACTTTTGAGTCAAGATTCTGGTTGGTGATAGCCTGGGAATCTCTTAAGGAAGTAGGGTCTCAACCAGTGGTTTTCAGCCTTCCTAGTCATGTGACACTAATGTAGTTCATCATGCTGTGGTAATCCCAAACCATGACATCATTTTGCTATTATTTCATAACTGAAATTTTGCTACTGTTATGAATTATAATGTGTAATGTATGGAATACCTGATATGCCGAATATATGACTCCCAAACAAGGGATTGTGACACACAGGGTGGCAATGTGTGAGGAAACCTCTCATTTTTAAACAATTTTTTTCAAATACTTTCTACAGTGTACATTGGCCATTAATATTGTGTTTTTTTCATTATAAAAAGGATCTTATAAGAAACATACAAGGAAGCTTGCTTTCTTCAGAATTTTATGAAAATTGGCTTAGTGTCCTTGATGAAGAGTCTCTGCTTGGAAAAATTTCTGCCATAAAAAGGTATTGACACACTATACACTTGAGTAAATGCCCAAAGATAGAAGCAATGCATTTTGGAGGTACACAGCCTTGTTTTTACAGGATTATAAGCTGGAATGATGTTCCAAACCAAGAGGTTTCCTTAGCTAAGACATGCATTGTCACTTTGTAAACAGGTGCATTTCTCACACAAGTGTGTTGTGCCATGTCTGTAATCCCACCACGTGAGTGTCTTCTGCATTATTATGGTCATGGTGTAGAAGACAGCCTATGCTATGCTGTTGCTATGCCTATGCTATGTTGTGTGCAAGTCAGATTAGAATATTGGTTTGAGTTTCTGAGTGAGACAAGTTAAAAGAAGTGTGTATGTATATGTGGGTTATTTGCATCCTAATATCATTACCATAGTATTGTGAATATTGAACATTTAAATATATATCACTAATTACAACATGAAGGTATTACTGAGTTCTTCTTTCTCAACCATAACTCTCTAGAGAAGTCTGGGTCAGGTATAGCTTTGACTTCTTTGGATCATTTTCCTGTATGACATATTTTAGAATGATTTCTTAAGTACCAGGAACTTTGAGCTCCCATTTTGACATAGTACTCCAGTATCTCTGCTTTACCTATAGCAGAAGCTTTTACACCTGCATTGTGTAGGGTTTCTAGAGTGCTTTTTTGTTCCTTGTGTTCCAGAGGGTCACAAGAGTGTTACATGGATTCATAATACATTAGATATTAAATGTGTCCCCATGGGGGCTGGAAAGATGGTTCATTATTTAACAATGCTATATTTCAATACAGAGGACACACACGACCTGATACAAGCTTCATCCATTTTATTTCCAGAGAACCTGACACCTTCCTCTGGGTTCTGTGGGTAGCAGTTATACATCTAATACAGAGAAATTCATACATAATTTTTAAAAATTTCTCATAATTCCATAAGGGGACTAGATTTTCAGATAATGTTTTAGCCAACACTTTAGCTGTATATTCTTTTTTGGGAGGGGTCATTCATTTGTATATTTTAGTGCACATGCACAAGCTACGCATGCAGTCGATGGCATTACTATATTCAAGGTTTCATTTCTTTTATTTACATTTCAAATATAATTCTCTGTCATTTCCCTCTGATAACTCCCTATCCCATCTCGCAGACCCCTTCTCACCCACCTGACCACTCCCACTTTCCTGTCCTGGCATTCCCCTCCTTGAGGCACCACGCCTTCACAGGACAAATGTACTCTCCTCTCATTGATTTCTGAAGAGTCCAGCCTCTGCTATCTATGTAGCTGGAGACATGGGTCCCTCCATATGTACTCTTTGGTTGGTGGGTTAGTTCCTTAGAGGTCTGGGGTTACTGGTTGTTTCATATTGTTGCTCTTCCTATGGTGCTGCCAAACCCTTCAGCTCTCTAGCTCCTCTATTAGGGACCCTGTGCTCAGTCCCTTGGTTGGCTGTGAGCATCAACTTCAGTATTTGTCAGGCACTGGCAGAGCCTCTCAGGAGACAGCTGTAACATGATCCTATCAGCTAGTGCTTGTTGGCATCCACAATAGTGACAGGTTTGGTAACAGTATAGGGGATGAATACCTATGTGGAGCAGTCTCTAAATGGCCTTTCCTTTAGTTACTACTCTACCCTTTGTCTCTAAATTTCCTCCTATGGGTATTTTAATCTCCCTTCAAAGAAGAATGGAAGTATCAACATGTGGTCTTCCTTCTTCTTGACCTTCATGTGATCTGTGAATTGTATCTTGGGTAAGCTGAACTTTTGGGTTGATATTCACTTATCAATGAGTGCATATCATGTGTGTGTGTGTTTTTGTTTGTTTGGTTGGTTGGTTTTGGGTTACCTCACTCAGGATATTTTCTAGTTCCACCCATTTGCCTAAGAACTTCATGAAATCATTGATATTAATAGCTGAGTAGAACTTAATCATATAAATGTACCACATTTTCTACATCCATTACTCTGTTGAAAGACATGTGGGTTCTTTACAGCTTTTGCCTATTATAAATACAGCTACTATAAACAAAGAAGACCATGTGGCCTAATTGTCTGTTGAAGCTTCTTCTGCATATAAAGCAAGGAGTGGTATAGCTGGGTCCTCGGTAGTACTATGCGCAATTTTCTGAATAACTGCAAAACTGATTTCCAGAGTGCTTTTACCTGCTTGCAATCCCAATAGCGATTTAGGAGTGTTCCTCTTTGCCCACATCCTTGCCAGCATCTCTTGTCCCCCAAGTTTTTGGTCTGGGCCATTCTGACTGGTGTGAGGTAGAATTTCAGGGTTTTTTTTTTTTTTTTTTTGGTTTGCACTTTCCTGATGATTAAGGATGTTGATAATATAATATTACTTCCCAGTCAATCAACAGTAAAATTCTCCATATTTATTTATAGTATTTTACGGAAGATGCCAGCAGCAAACTACCTCCTCCTTAAGCACCTCATCCGTGTGCTATTAAAAATTAAAACCTCTGCCAAGAATCACCTAGACACCTACATCTTATCTGTCCGTATAGCCCCCCATGTGCTGTGGGAGCAGACTTGTGCAAACTCATTATTTGGATGTGACCTCTCAAAAAAGGTAAGGGGATCTGATTTTTCCCTTTGCGAACGTAGTAGTCATTGTGATCAAGAAATGGGGAATACCTCGGAAAGGTCAGTGATGTTAAAGGAAAGCCTAGAATTGCATTATTCTGGAGTGGGAGATATATTGATCTATTTCAGGAAACAGTGGAAGATCAGTTAATGTAGTTTGAAGAAAGTGAATCATTTGTTTTTTTTCTTTCCTTTTTTCTTTCTGTTCATATAAAAGGTCATTTCATAGAATTATAGATATGTGTATATATATATACACACATATATATGCATATAGATATATGTATATATGTGTATGAATATATATATAAACACAATGTGTGGTATAATGAATAATGATAAAAATGTAGTGTGTGTTATGTAATATACTTTCTAATATTTTAGCCCTTACTCCTACTTATAAAGAAAAAATAGTGTATGTTAGCATTATTTCAGGTACATTTTAAGGTACCACAATCTTTAGTTTTATTTTACTCTTACTTTTCCTAGAAAGCTATATATATTTATATTTTTCAATACTTTTAAGTTCTTATTACATGGCCCTAATCTAAATCCCATCCTCACAACTCCCTATTCCCTCAGTTTACTTTTAATTTAAATCTTTCTTTTTTCATCCTTTTTTTATTTGATATATTCTTTATTTACAGTACAAATGATTTCCCCTTTCCTTGATCTGCCCTCCCTGAAAGTCCCATATGCCCTCTAACCTCTGCCTGCTCCCCCAACCACCCCTTCCCACTTCCCTGTTCTGGTATGCTCCTATACTGCTGAACTGAGCCTTTCCAGAACCAGGAGCCATTCCTTCCTTCTTCTTGGACATCATTTGATATGTGGATTGTGTCTTGGGTATTCCAAGCTTCTAGGCTAATATCCACTCATCAGTAGTGCATACCATGAGTGTTCTTTTGAGACTGGGTTACTTCACTTAGAATGATGTTCTCCAGCTCCATCCATTTGTCTTAGAATTTCATGAATTCATTGTTTCTTATGGCTGAATAGTACTCCATTGTGGTTATATACTACATTTTTTTGTAACCATTCCTCTGGTGAGGGACATCTGGGTTCTTTCGAGCTTCTGGATATTATAATTAGGGCTGCTATGAAAACAAAGGAGCTTGTATCCTTATTACATGCTGGGGAATCCTCTGAGTATATGCCCAGGAGTGGTACTGCAGGATCCTCCAGAAGTGTCATGTCCAGTTTTCTGAGGAACCACCAGACTGATTTCCAGAGTGTTTGTACCAGCTTGCAATTCCATCAGCAGTGGAGGAATGTTCATGTTTTTTCACAGCCTCTCCAGAATCTGCTGTGTCCTTTTTTTTTTTTATTTAAATTTTTTTGGGAAGTTGCCAGGGGAGAAGGCAGATATGGACGGAATAGAAAATGAGTGTTACTGTGTTGCATGATGAGAAATTCTCAGAGAATCAACTAAGAACCTACATTTTGGAAAGGAAAAAAGATAGATAACAAAAAGGCAACAACAAAAAAGAAAGGCAGGGTACTTTTTAAAAAGTAGTTTCCAGAAATAAGGCCCACAGGAATGAAGTCATGTTGGTATCACTCACAATGGAGTGGAATAGATCCATGAAGAGCTCCTTCAATTTAGAAAGTGTCTTAATTTGCTATTATTGTTATGATAAAACACTGATGAAAAGCAACTTATGGAGGACAGGTTACACTTCCCAATATACTTCTAGTTACCAGTTAACTACTGAGAAATGTCAGGGCAAAAACAAAATCAAGGCAGGAAGCTGGAGGCAAGAACTAAAGCAAAAGCTGTGTAGGAGTGCTGCCTCTTGTCCTGCACCTCATATCTCTCTTTGTCTCAGTAATGGCACCTGTGTGACTCCATCCTGGAGATCTGGGACCTAGAAATTCTATTGTTAATCAAAACAAGATTCCATAGAATTTCCTACACAATGGACCAATCTGTTGTCCCAGTTTCTGAACTAAGATCCCTCTTCTCACCAAATTCTTCAATTAGTCATTTTTCTATTGCTTTAGTAAAACGCTGGGACTAATGCAATTCATAGAAATAAATGTTTATTTGGGACTTAGAGATTTAGAGACAGTACTTTCCTTCAAAGTCATGACAGAGGAACATGGCTGCAGGAAGATAGAACAACCAAACAGGAAGTAGAGACCTGGTGGCTCTCATCTTAGGCAGCAAACAGGAAGCATAGAGAGAACACTGCAAATGGCACCTGGCTTCTGTGACCTTAAATTCTAACCAATGATGTACTTCCTTCAGGGAAACCAAGCCACTTAAACCATCAAAAAGATGTCACAAAAAATGGAATCTTACATTGCAATGCCTGGAAGCAGACAGGCATTGCATTCAAATTATCACAAAGAAACTCTAAATCCTCCCCACTCCCCTGCAAAAAAATCACCAGTTCAAGAAAACGTTGAAGTCATTAATGCAATTCACTCACATTTATTCTGGCAGCATAGCAGTTCTGAAATGTTACATTGCTTTAATAGTTCCCTCATTCTTTGCAATATGGATAAAATTTTAACTTGAGAAGGTAAGTTGCAAAGAACTTACGCATCTCCATTTCAGACAGAGACTTAATTTCATAAGTTCATATCTGCTCAGAGTAACGGATATTCTCCTCTTCATTTTGAAATTCATTTTTTATTTCAATTTTGTAAACTATGTAAAATGACAGAGGATCTTGTTTTTGCCTTGTGGTGTTACAGATGTCTATTATACAAATCATGATTGACAATTGTGTAGATATATTTGGAGAGGATGAACATAACATTTGTGACGACAGTCAGAAGAGGTCAGATGACATAAATACTTTAGTCAATACTGCTGGTAAGTCACCTGCTTTGAGAAAAGCCATAGATGGCCACAGTGTGAAAACCCGTAATGGTAATACTGATGAATTAAAGATTTCATCTGCTTATATACATAACATATACAAATATATAAGCACACATATATACATACTTTCATAAATGTACGACAGAGGAACTCCTTACTTAGGACAAATACTTGCACTTAGGACTGTACAAATTCCAGCATATTACCTGTTTTATTTCCCACCTTTCTTTCCAAGGTCTATAAATCATGTAGGCTATCTTGAATATGAAATTATTTTTAAAAAGTTCACTTAGAAACAATTATTTGATTTAAAAATTCATTTAGCATACTACACAATTGACCAGTGTGTCCACAAGCTTTGCTAACCTTGCACAAAAACACTGATGTTTGTTTAATTTCATTTGACAGATAATCTTGCCAAAAGCTTAGCATTTGGTATCAATATAAAGTTGCACAGGATCCACTACAACACCTATGTGAGGAATATTAACAAATAACACATTAAGAATCAAATATATTGTTAACTCAAGTAGTTCTTTGTGTACAGTTCAGAAAATATACTGAAAACTAGTCTGATCTGAAGTGGGGTGAATCTATCATCTGAGAATGTTTGTCTAATTAAGACATTTCTTGGCTTCTTTTAGCAGGGGACAATGAAACAACTTCACCATATGACTTTCCCCAACGGAAACTTCCTCATGACTGAAGAAGGTGCTGGTCATTCCATTTCAATGTTGCACCTTACCTCCTACTTAATTTAACCATAGCAGAAGATATTATTACAAGAAACAACTTCAATTATATATTTAACAATATAATTGGTTATAAATAGATTCAATCACATTTATTTCATGCTATATATTACATATGCTTATCTATTATAATAAATCATATTAAATTGTTATTGCTTAGACTTCAATATGCCTGATTCATGATTCTCCATAGTCTTTGGAAAATGGCATTTTCAGTATTCTCCTCCACCTCTGTTACTCACACACCAATATTAATATGACAGATTCACTAGAATCATGTTATTAATTTTTTCTTCCAAACTACAATCAAAATGGCATTTTAAGTACTGCACAATAATTTTGTTAATAGTAAATATATTTACTATTAACATAATATATACTATATATTATACATTATATATATGAAATATTAATATAATATTTCATAGAAATATTCCTACATCTGTGAAATGTATAACTACAAAATTAATTATATTAGGAAAGAATTGCTCATTTATTGAGGGCACAAGATATCATCATACAGTAGTTTTGATGTCAGAAGGTTGTAGCTAATGAAGTTGTTAACCCAGTTCAGAAGCAGAGAATTCTGAATGTTCATATTCAGTAAGCTTTTTCTTGTTATACATTCCAGGAACCATGAAAGGAATAGCAGAGCTCAGTTATATAGTTATTTTGCCACATCAGTTACTTAAGCATAGACAAAAACTAAGAACTGTAAATATACCCTCAGAGTCATGTTCATAATCCTTTGTCAGAGAGAGTTCTAAATAGAATTATATTAATGAACAACATTGATTATCACATACGATAAAATTAAAGGTGAATCACACTTTTAAAAATAAAGGAATGGTCAAAGTCTTTAGTGATCAGAGAAAATGCAAATCAAAATGACACCAGGATCCCTCTTTACACCAATCAGAATGCCTACATTCAAAACCACTGGTGACAACAAATGTTGTTGAGGATGTGGAGAAAGAGGAACACTCTGCCATTGCTTGCTTGCTGGATTGCAAACTGTTAAAACCATTTTGAAAATCATTCTGGAGTTTCCTCTGAAAAATAGAAATAGGTTTACCTGAAGAACCCACAATAACACTCGAGAATATACCCATAAGATGCCCACCATGCCACAGAGGCACAGATTCCACTATGTTCATAGCAGCCTTGTTTGTGAAACCTAGAAGCTAGAAATAACTCATATGTCGCACAACAAATGGATTCAGAAAATGTAGTTCATTTACACTAGGAAATATTCCTCAGCTATTAAAGTACAATGGCATACTGAATTTTGCAGGCAAATGGATGGAATTAGAAAACATCGTGGTAAGGTAATTCAGACACAAAAGGACACACTGAAGTACTCACTAATAAGTCGATATAAGCCAAAAAGAAGTACATAATACCCAAGATACAGTCCACACAACTCAATGAAGGTCAACAAGCTGAAGTGCAGAAATGAGGACATCTCAGTCCCACCCGGGAGGGAGAAGAATCAATCACAGGTGGGGAGAAAGGTTGGGACTTGGGAGGGAAGTGGACAATGACTCGGGGAGTCTGGTGAGAGGGGAACCTAATCTGGTATTGGGAGAGGGAAAAGAACTGAAGCCATGAGGGCTAGCAGAAAGAATGAAAATAGGCAACCTTGCAAAGTAGAAGGTTAGGGGAACACTCCAGGTTATAACAGAGTCCTGGGAGGTGAGAGACTCTCAGGAATTAAAGGGAGCAACCTTAGATGAAATGCCTGACAGTAGGGAGAAGGAACTTATAGAGCCCACCTCCAGCAGGAAGAAAAATATGGCATCAAATGAGGGAGGGGTCATCCCACAGTCACAACTCTGACCAGTAACTGTTCCTGTCTGAAACAACTGCAGGGATGGAAATGCAGAGGAGCCTGAGAAATAGAGTCAGGGATAGGCCCAAAGTGGGCTCTAGCACAAGGGGAGGCCCTAAGGTCTGACACTATTCCTGAGGCTATGGAGAGTTTACAATAAGGGGCCTATCATGACTGCCCTCTGAAAGATCCAACAAATAGCTGAAAGAGTCAGATACAGATATTTGCACCCAACTTCTCTATTGTTGGTGGGATTGCAAGGTGGTAAATCCACTCTGGGAATCAGTTTGGTGATTCCTCAGAGAATGAGACATTGTACTACCTGCTGACCCAGCTATACCACTCCTGGACATATACCCAGAAAGTGCTCCTACATGTAATAAGGCAGATGTGCACTATGTTCATAGCTGCCTTATTTATAATAGCCAGAAGTTGGAAAGAACCCAGATGTACCTCAACAAAGGAATGGATACAGAAACTAGTATATATACACAATGAAGTACTATTCAGCTATTGAAAACAATGAATTCATGAAATTCTTAGGCAAATGGATGGAACTAGAAAGTATCATCCTGAGCGAAGTAACCCAGTCACAAAGAACTCACATGGTATGCACTCACTACTAAGCAGATGTTAGTTCAAAAGCTCAAAATAAACAAGTTACAATTCACCCAGCACAGGAAGCTCAAGAAGAAGGACCTTAAGTGAGGGTGCAATGGTTCTTCTGAGAAAGGGAACAAAATGCTCACAGGAGCAACAAGGAAGGCAATGTGTAGAGCAGGGTCTGCAGTAAAGGCCACCCAGTGAGAGTGCCCTACCTGGGGATTCAGCCTATAAATAGTCAGCAAACCTCAACCCTCTGACTAGAAGCTTGGACCAAAAGGAGCATGCCATGGCTGTCACCAGAGGGGCTCTGCCACAGTCTTACAAATTCAGAGGCAGAAACTAACAACCAACTAATGAACAGAATCAGCTGAACCCTGTTTTCGAATTAGGGAAGGCTGAAATCAGCACAAGAGAAAGACCCTGTAGGAGGACCAGTTGTCTCAATCTGGACCTCTCTGATCTCTCAAATAGTGGATCAACAAACAGGCATCATAGACCAGCTGATCTGAGGCCCTCAACACATGTACAATAGAAGACTGCCAGGTCTGTGTTCATTCAGAGATGATTCACCTAACCCTCAAGAGATAGAAGACCCCAGAGAGTTTAAAGGTCAAGTGGGGTGGAGGATGAGGACATCCATGTGGACACAGAAGGGTGGGGAAGAGGTATGGGATGTGGAAAAGTTTGAGAGTGGATGGGGTCAGGGGATAAAATATGGTGTGATAAAAAATAAATTAAAAATATTTAGAATGCTACAGATAGGAATTGAGCTGATCTAGTAAATCAGCATGATGAATTTTCAAGTCTATGGCCTCACTAGCTCCATAAATCTGTCTAAATTTCTAGCCCCAGCCACGATGTCAATCCTATTAAGATAAATCCTTGCTATTGATAAATTATTTCACATGACTTTCCCCAAAATACCAATGTTTGAGGTAGCCCTCGGCTTTATCTTAGGGTTGAGTGGTTGAGTGCCAATTCCCAAAGAAATCTTACAGTGATGTCTCTGAATTCAACTGATTCCAGAGGTTTATGACTTAGAAGCCTCTACCTTGAAAATGAATTTCTATGGTACATAAAACAGTAGGCATGTCACATGTTAGGGAAGCAATTGACAGTTGAACTCACTTGGAATACCTTTGAAGTATGACAATATCCAGTACAGCCAGGTATCAGAATAGGTGCAATAAGTGGTACTTACATGTCAGCAGTATCTGAGAAATCTCTGATTAGTCTTAAGTTTATTTTCTTTAGTCACAATTGAACATAGTTTTGGGTCTTTCATTGGTTTCTCTGGAAAAAAAAAGTTAGTCTGTAGACTCTTAAGAAGCCTGTTCTTTTCCAATGAGATAAAGAAATGGACTGAACCCAGATGTGAGAGAAGGGGTGTGTGTGTGTGTGTGTGTGTGTGTGTGTGTGTGTGTATGTATGTGTGTATATGTGTGTGTACATGTGTGTCTGTATGTGTGTGCACGTGTATGCATGTAGGGTAGAGAAGAGCTAAGGAGTATATGGAGGGAAAACAATCAGAATGTGTTGTATGACAAAAGAATCTATTTAATACAAAGGAGCAGGAAGAAAATATGATTCACTAGAAAAAAAGAAAAAAAGACCTAATTTTCAAACCTCAAAGTTTAATAGCAAGAAAATAAAGTAGATTCATATTTTACACTCATTTTTAACTGTTTTTATAGAGAAATTATTAGAGGATAGAAGGAATTCATTTAAAGAAGGTATTTTATACATGACTATGATTCTGATCTAGGCATCATTATGATGAGAAATACAGCATACTAATCTACAATACTGTCTGACCTCCCTGTAGATGAAGCTCTATGACTCTATTCAGTAAAGCATATTTATTTTTCAAGTGTCCTGTGATTTTTGCATGTTGGTCTCTAAGGTTTGTAGTGTTTATGAATCTAAAATTTCACATATACCTTTGATAGGTTAAAAAAGAAGTAGGTATTGAGAATATTTGGGAATGAATATCCAGTTCACAATGTTTTGTAGAAAACGCCTCCTTTTCTTGGTCAGATATTATTGTTGATATTTAACATCTATCTACCTGTCTGTTTGTCTGTCTCTCTGTCTATCTATCCATCCATCTATGTTATCTATCTATCTTTCTATCATCTATCTTATCATATATTTTATGAAAATATGGTATTTAAGAAAGATAATCATGGTTCTATAATTGTTAAAATAATATATTTTTAAAACCAAAATATTGAAGGACATGAAATGCACTTGTCCCATTGTCAGTTACAGCATGAGCCTTTGATTAAGTCATCCACAATGGCCTGTCAACCTGACTACCAAAGCATCCTCAGACTTCAGTGCTTGGTTTACCAACTGCAGTCTTCAGTTTGGGAGTTAGTGCCTAGAAGAAAGTAATAACTTCACAGCAATTGATTAGTTCTCAATTCCAGGCTCCACTGTAAAGGTATGATTCCTATGATAGTCTAATGGAATCAGGAAGTGTCCTATCTTTATTTTCTGCCTCTTGTAAGATAGCTATTAACTTGGCATTGGCTTCATGAAAATGTACTAATTATCAATATTTAGTAGCAATCCCCTAAAGAAACAAAGTTGTCACCTAAGGAAAGGTATATTTTGAGCTTCCAGGAGAATAGTTTCTAGAAGTCTTCAAAAAGTAGGGCAATACCAGGACATGGAAGCGGGAGGGGGTTGATTGTGGAACAGGGGGAGGGAAGATGGCTCTTGGGACTTTCAGGGAGGTGGAAGATGGAAAAGTGACAACATTTGAAATGAATGTGATGACAACCATTGGCGGCTCTTCCTCCTGACTTTGAATCTCATGTGTCTTACATCTTTCTTCATAGAAGCTGCTATCTTTGCATGTTATTTAAAAGATATATTTTGAGCAGAGTGATATTGACTTAATATATTTTAATATTTGTATTGTATGAGCAGTATAAAGAAACTACAAACAAGTAGTCACTCCTTTATTAAGGGAAGAAGGTTATTATGGATAAGATAAAAATGTTCAGAGGTACATGGAAGTGTTTAGAGCAGAGAGAAACTTCATTTTACCAATACTGTCTAAGAGGGAATGGAGACTATCAGCATAGAAAATTGGAGATAACTGAGTGAGGGAGAGATACATTCCCTTCCTAAAGAAAATGCAGCTTCTATAACATTTTGGGAGTTAGCTTAGTGCAGAATTTGATGCAGATCTTTGAGAAGGAACAGAAATCCAAGCAAGGTGGTATCTAACAATCACTTTTACTTCCTGTTCAGACAGCAGGAACCTTCAGTGTGTCTACTTGCAATCCTGATAGAAGGTACAAGTCAGTGGATTGCCATGTTTCTTTTGCCATAGGCACTGGAAATGACACTTTCTCCTTAAGTTGAATTTTTTCACTAATTTTTGATAGATACTAATTTTGATTTTGAGCTTTATGTTTATTTGATTCTAACCACCAGGAATCCATTTGTAATCTATCCTGAGCTGGGCCAAGCTTGGCATTGTAGAATATATGGACTCCCTGAGAACTAAGTAGGTTTAATGTTTAGGAAAAGCTGGTTATTTCCCTGACCTGAACATATATTAGCTTACAAAGAGTAAAGTAAATCATTTAAACACATTCATTTCACTCACATGTTTTCTTTACCATATTGTATCAGTCATTTGAAATCAGTGTTATGTACCAGAAAATCATTATGAAGAACTTTACAGTTTGGTAGACTTTTGCAATCTTAATTAGTACCATATAATTCCATGTACCAGTGAAACTACACTTTTTGTAGAAGGCCCAATTTATAACTATTCTGAAAATTCAATCATTTCAAAAATTCAGGTATTCTAATTTTATATGATCTTTCTCTATGATTGTTATGTATCTAAGGTATACTATGGATTTAATTTTTACATTCACAGATTATCTCCCATGTTGTTTCATTCCCAATTCTTTGTGCCACTAGGCTTTAGTATAAAAATGTTATTATATGCTAATTAGCATGTATCCTCTTCTGTAGTCCTCAGTGCTGTCTGACTTTCCTATGCATGAAGCTCTCTGACTATTCCATACAAGCACCATTCTCTTTAAGGACCCCTGCTATTTTGGCATGTTTTAGATTATTAGGATCACAGTGTAAATGATATCTCAATACTGCCCTTTTTAACCTTAACCTTTCATTGGTTAACAGAAGTAGATATTGAGAATCTATGGGGTTGAATATACAGTTCACAATACTTTACACAACTATTTCTGCTATTTTTGTACACATATTAGTGCACATATGAATCCATATCTCTCCCATCTATTATCTACTATCTATGTAAATTCAAACACATATATATGTAGATGAGAAAATTTTGTTGTTCTGTATAAATATGTGAGGATCAACAATTATTCAAAGTAAAAACCCACAAAGCTGGAGGGAATGAGGTGTATTTGGCATTGTGTCAGATATGAGATAGTCTTACACTATGGACATCACAGTTCTAATTTCCCAAGGTTATTCTGTGATTATTTGATTTCCATGAGATGCTACATAATTAATTAAGTATAAGACTTTCTCAGAATCTCCCAAGGTCTTTTAGTCATTGTTGTGTTTCTCAGTTTTACCACATAAACTTTATTGTATCCTAATAAGTATGTATCTTCCTCCATAGTCTTCAAAGTCTCCTGTGATTTTCGCTTTTATTAGACTCTAAGGTTCAAAGTGGTGAAGAAGTCTTCATGCTGTATTTTTCACATTCACTCTGGATAAGCTAAAATATTAGGAACTGAGAATCTTTGGAGATGACTATATAATTTCATGTTATTTTAAACACATAGTTCTCATATTGTCATACACATATTATTGTGATCTATCTATCTATCATTGTGAGTATTTGTTATTCCTTACAATTATTCAACAATTATAAAAATATAATTTTTGAATCCACTAAGTATAATGATAGGCAATGGATCTGTAACTGTATCAGAAGACATGATCCTTAGACTATTGACAATACAGTGATCCATCAACCTGAACTCTGCAGAGGCCTCAGACTAACATAGTTTGTCTACCAACTGCAGTCTTAAATTGGGTATTTGTGAGTAGCAAGGGAAAATAAAATTTCAAGTTTGTTAAAAGATTCTCCCTTCTAGGTTCCAGAGAAAAGGTATTTTTATATCTAATTTGAATCTCATGATAGACTAATTGTATCAAGAAGTGTTTTTTCTTGATTCCCCTAGATCATATCGACTGAATCTCATTTCAACAGTGGTTTCTTGAAAAGGTAGTCATTGAAAGAATATTCAGTACCAATCTTCTGTAAAAAGTGCATTATTACATCAGTTTAGGAAAGCTTTGAGCATCCAGGAGAATGGGTTCTGTAAATCTTAATAAAAAATCTTTCCAAGTTATGAGTGAGGATTATTTTATGTTCTTTCCAATTGTTTTGATCACCATGACTACAAAGATTTTTAAAATGATTTTGTTCTGACTTTGGTAGACTGCAACTTCAAATGGCTGTAGTTTCTAATACATATTGTGTTCATGGAATCTATTTCAGGATATTTGAAGATTAGTGACTCCAGTATTACAGGGAATAATTTCATTATGGATAAGAGAAGAAACATGGTCATAGTCAGGTGGAAGAATTTGGAGTAGACAGAAACAGGAAGAGATTTGGTATGACCAAGGCTGGGAGAAAAATGGAGATGACTTGAGTGGGAGAAAGGCTGCATTCATTAAGATGGAGAGGGGGGTTCTATAGTTAGCACAACACAGGAGAGGTTTTGGAGTGGTACAAGAATGTATGTTGAGACTTTACGATGTACAAGTATTTTTATTTCCCAGAAACAATGTTTATATCTCTAAGGAGACACAGACAAGACACATGGAAAATGACTCCTTTTTCTGGACTAGAACAACTCACAAATATTTTTGAATGCTGAAGTGTTAGTTAGTTAGTTAGTTAGTTAGTTAGTTAGGTTGTTTTCTTTTTCTGATTTGATAGTGATCTAGTTTATTATAACAGTTTTGACAGCTCAACTGAACATCAGAATCGCAAAAGCAGAGGTCTTTGGCTTGAGTTCTTTAGATTAATGCAATTACACCTTCAGAAGACAATATGCCCCAGCTGCTCATTTCTAACTTTTCACGGTTCAAGACAGTTTTTTTTGCATTTTTTATTGCTATATTTATTTACATTTCAAATGAGGAAGGGACAATCACATTAAAAAGAAATTTCTGAAGGAAACAGACATATAGGCTAATATAGGAAAGGCCAGATTGTACACATGTGTAAGAAACAGTCTAAAAGATTTATCTGTCATTCAATTTTTAATTTATTATTGTCTTTCCCATTAGCATATCATTTCTGTTAAGTTACAATTATCTTTTAATATTTATTTAAATTCACACTTATTTCTGAATTTCATACATGTATACAATATATTAACTGTTATCATTATAAATGTTGCTATAATATTCCTCAGATCTTCCCTTTAAACTTTATTTACTATGCTTTCATATCATGAACTCTTTAAAATTTAGTATTTACATTGGTCTTATCCACTGAATACTTGATTTGTTAGGTGGAGACCTGTACCAGGACTACCTTATTTTTCTACAGGGAAACCCCTGTGAAGGAAGACATGAAAGAAACACATCGAACCTTGCTGTGCCAAGTCCCCGTGGAACTCACAAAGGGCACAAAAATGAAAAAAAGACATCTATACTTATTGAATAATGTTTTGGTTGTGTCTAATAACCTGTGAGTATCTGCAACATGCATTCCTTATTATTAGAGACTACACTTTAACTAGGCCTTTTTGTACAAATAAAAAATGTTCTTTTACTTCTATTTTTAAAAATATTGTTCTTACTTTACTACTTCATGATTGCAACCTCTTTTTACTCTACTTTGGTTGAGGTTTGGTGGTCACTCTCCCACATATTTCTCAATTTGTTTTTCACAAGTTTTAGACACATCTTTAATGAATGAGTTATTTAAGGTGCTATCCTCCTATTTGAATCTGGGAAAATAATAACAAACTTTAAAAGGAGGAAGATATGCAAGCACATGCCAGTAATACTAGAATTGTTTTTTTTTTTTAGTTTTATTTTATTCGATATATTTTTTATTTACATTTCAAATGATTTCCCCTTTGTTAAAGCTGACTTATGAGTATGGAACTTTTGTGGGATGTGTGGACTATACAGTGAGACATATTCCCAACACAAAATATTTAAAACATGAGAAAAACTGGGTACCTCACTTCCAGAAGATCCTGCTATACCACTCCTGGGCATATACCCAGAGGATTTCCCAGCATGTAATAAGGATACATGTTCCACTATGTTTATAGCAGCCCTATTTATAATTTCCAGAATCTGGAAAGAACCCAGGTATCCCTAAACAGAAGAGTGGATGCAAAAAATGTGGTATATCTACACAATGGAGTACTATTCAGCCATTAGAAACAATGAATTCATGAAATTCTTAGGCAAATGGATGGAGCTAGAGAACATCATACTAAGTGAGGCAACCCAGACTCAAAAGGTGAATCATGGTATGCACTCACTAATAAGTGGATATAAACCTAGAAATCTGGAATACCCAAAACATCATCTACACATCAAATGAGGTACAAGAAGAAAGGAAGAGTGGCCCCTTGTTCTGTAAAGACTCAGTGAAGCAGTATTCAGCAAAACCAGAATGGGGAAGTGCGAAGGGGTGGGTGGGAGGACAGGGGGAGAGAAGGGTGCTTACGGGACTTTTTGGGAGTGGGGGGGCTAGGAAAGGGGAAATCATTTGAAATGTAAATAAAAAATATATTGATTAAAAAAATAAATATATCAATAAATTTTTTAAAAAATCCAAAAAAAAGTAAAAAAGAAAATACCATCTACAGTACACCCTCATGAGGGTCATTGGCTTATAATAAGTTTTATGAACAATAACCTTACAATTTTAACCATCGTCAAGACCCTAATCCTGTTTTTCACTTTTAATATTACTGTTCGAAAGAACAGAAAGATCACTGGTACTATTTTCTCAAAAGGTATTTTATTTGTAATTATACTTTAATTCTCTACCGATATGGAAATTGCAGTTTATTATTCATTTCTTTCTTTAAAATATATTTCATAGTCTGTCTCCAAATATGTTGCTGATTAGATGGTCACTGGATACTGCTTTAGGTTCGCCTGTCTATTCTATATTTCATTTAAGGTTTCAGAAGTCCTGCATTCATTGTCTCCTCTTTATATTGGAGCAAACAGTACTCTTCAGTCTTTCTTTGTGTTCGACTACTTAGATGTTACTCTGCCATGTCTAGTCAAATCCTCTGCTACTTCCTCCTTTGAGGTAAAGCAGATTTTTGCTTTTCTTTGTGTATTAGTCACAGAACTCTCTCTAGAGCCACAGAATTTATGGATTATTTTTCTATATATTAAGGGAATTTACTGTAATGACTTACAGCTGTAGTCTAACTAACCCAACAATTGGCAGCTGTGAATAGGAAGTTGAAATATCTAGTACTTGTTCAGCCTACGAGGCTACTTTGTTTCACCTGGTCTAGTGTATATACTAGAATCTTGAAGAAGTGGATATCAACAAATGTTCTGGCAGTAAGTGCAAGCAAGCAAAGGAGAGTGAGTCTTCTCTTTCTAATGTCCTTATGGAGGCCTCCATCAGAAGGTGTGACTCAGAATAAAGGTGTGTCCCACCCTGCCTATATTGGGACCTTGCTTTGTCCCAGGATGGCCTTTAACTCAGATCCACTTCCCTCAGTCTCTAGGGAATAAAGGTTCTTGTGTTCTACCTTACATGGGCCTAAGCTTTTCATGGCCACTATGTCTCAAGTTCTCCATGTTGAGGTCCAAGCCAGAAGCTTGTGTCTTCCAGCCTCCAGATCTGGTTCACAGTTCTCTCCATTTCAGGATTGTAGTTCATTCCAGATGGAGTCAAGTTGACAACAAGCTTGCAAACAAAAAGTTCTGAGGACCGGCTGTGCTTCCTAGGTCTATGTGCTATTACCTGACCATGTCTTTGGCTCTGAAAATCTTTTAAATATTCCCTAATCCAATAATGAATATTGCTGAACTACTTATCTTATATTTAACACCAAGATGATAGTTATAAACTATTAACAGTGATTAGCTTAAAATGAGCTACTAGGAATTTAATTTTACTATGTTCTGTGTTTTATTGTATTTGATCAGATCCACTAATGAAGCCAAGATGGGTATTCAGAAAAATTTCTCACTGCAGATATTCACTGAGGACATCCCAAACTGTGACAGTGTATGTGAATACAAAGCCAAACCTGATATTTCAAGTTCATGACTTGCAGAGAGACAAGCAGTTTGTAGAGTAATGGAATTTGGAGACATAATAAGTGTGTGGAGGGGCGACATAAAGAGATTTATGTTTATAGAATATATAATTGTATGGCACACACACACATGTGCCTTTTACATGTGATATATAGAAAGCACTATGGGGCAAGATTGATCCAGAAGCTAAAGCATAAAAAAGAAGAAATATTTTTCTTAAGTGACTGAAAATTATGTCAGGGAGTTGCCTCAGCATACATTTCCAGGTCAAGTAATATTATTATACTTAAACAGTTTTTCCCATGAGTTATTATTGCTTATATAGTAACTCATGGTTTGTTCAACTATTATTTATTTTAAAATATTTCTGTGTAGTCATAAATGTTATTATATAACATAACCATAAAAAATCATAAACAGAAAATACTATCAAGAATTAATTTGCTCTCCACATCCACATGTTCCATACCATTTTATCTCCTAACATCTGTCCTCTGCTCTTTCAGTATGTCTCTGTGCATCTTCACACCTGCTTTGGAAGACCAACTACATAATCACAGCTCTTTATCCTAGCATTTATTTGAATGTTCTAGGCATAGTGATATCTTTTCATGTAACTTCTATGTGGAAATCATTTTTACTAATTTACCCTTGGTGTGCGTGTGTGTGTGTGTGTGTGTATGTGTGTGTGTGCATGTATACATGTGTCTATTTTGTGTATGACTTTGTGTGTGGTCATATGTGTGAATTTTATCATTGTATTACACACATACCTGTTCTTCCACCCAACCCTTCCCACTTCCCTGTTCTGGTTTTGCCCTATACTGCTTTACTGAGTACTCCATTGTGTAGATATACCACATTTTTTATATCCATTCTTCTGTTGGGGGATACCTGGGTTCTTTCCAGCTTCTGGCTATTATAAATAGGACTGCTATGAACATAGTGGAACATGTATGCTTGTGTGTGTGTGTGTATGTGTATGTGCTTGTGTGTGTGTGTGTGTGAGTGTGTGTGTATGTGTGTGTGAGTGTGTGTGTATGTGCTTGTGTGTGTGTGAGTGTGAGTGTGTGTGTATTTGTGTATGTATGTGTGTGTGAGTATGTGTGTGTATGAGTGTTTGTGTTTATGTGTGTGTCTGTCTGTGCTTGTGTGTGTGTAAGTGTGTGTGTGAGTGTGTGTGTGTGTGTATGTGTAAGTGCTTGTGTGTATGTGTGTGTGAATGTATGTATGTGAGTGTGTGTATGTGTGTGTATGTATATGTGTATGTGTCTGTGCTTATGTGTGTGTGTGTGTGTATGTGAGTGTGTGTGTGTGTCTGTGTGTCTGTGTGTGTAGGTTAGAGAAGAGTAGAAAGGGGTAGATGGAGGAAAATTACCAGAATGTGTTGTATGACAAAAGAAACTATGTTTTAAAATGAAGGAGAAATATAATGATTCATCTAAAAAAAAAGCAAAATAAAAGGACTAATGTTTAAACTGCAACATTTAAATTAATGAAAATAAAATCATATTTCATATTTTTACAGTGGTTTTTATAATGAAGTTGTAGACGATAGAATGAATTCATTTAAAGAATATATGTTTTACTTAACAATGATTCTAAGATAAGCAATCATTTTGAAGGGAAGTATAATATACATATCTTCAATGCTGTCTGACCTCCATGTGGATGAAGCTTTCTGACTATTCAGGAAACCACATTAATTTTTCAAGTCTCCTATGACTTTTGCATGTTTGTCTCTAAGGTTCACAGTATTAATAAAACTGAGCTTTCACATATCTTTCAGAGTTTAAAAAGAATTAGATGTTGAGCATATTTGGGAATGAATATTCATATCACAATGTTTTATATAAAATTTCTCCTCTTTTTGAACAGGCATTATTACTGATATATATCTATCATATAATCTACCATGTCATATATATTTTTATGAATATCTGTTAATTAATAAAATATTACTATGGTTGAACAATTGTTAAAGAATTCAATTTTAAAGCCAAAAGACCGAAGGACATGAAATTCACTTGTCACTTTGTCAGCTGAATCTTTGAATCTTGACATCACATGCCTGTCACCCTGAATACTAAAGAATCCTCAGACTTCAGTGGTTGACTTACCAACTGCAGTCTACAGTTTAGTATTTAGTGTCTAGAAGGAAAGTGATGATTTCAATCCATTGATTGGTTCTTGATTCCAGGCTCCACTGTAAAGGTATGTATGTAATAACTTACTTGATTCTTATGACAGCCCAATGGAATCAGAAAGTGCTCTATCTTGTTTCTCCAGATCTAGTAAACTAGCTTTTAACTTGGCAGTGGCTTCATGAAATATTAGCAATATTCATTACTCATTAGCAATATTCAGTACCAATTCCCTAAAGAAACAAAGTTATCAAGTAATGAAAGCTATGCTTTGAGTTTCCAGGAGAATGCTTTCTATAAGACTTCAAAAATACCTATCCTAGCCATGAGAGAGGAGTATTTTCTATAGTAATTGTTTTCACCCACTAGGAACACAAAATTTTCTTGGAAACTGGTCAGACTTCAACCTAAATCATATGAACTCTCCCGTTTCCAGAAAATTGTTATTTTTTCCAATATATGTTGTGTTTTTTAAAACATTTTTAAAATTGAAAGGATCATTCAAATAGAAATGAATCATTTTTCACATATGTTCATTTACTTTTATTATTTAATATCATGAGACTGCACTGGTACTTTTTTGTGAATTTTCTTTACATCATTTTTTGTTGTGTGTTATGATAACCATTGGCTGCTGATCCTCCTGACTCCACTAATCTCATGGCTCTTAAAAGCTTTCTACATAAAAGCTGGTGTCTCTCTACATATTCTTTGAAACGGAAAGAACCACCAAAAGAGTAGCTATCAATCTATGTGTCTATTGATCTATCATCCATCTGTCTCTACATTCTATCTCTTGCATATGTAACTATGTACATATGTATAGTTGTGAAAATATGTTATTCCTTACAAAGACTTATGGTTCAAAAACTGTTAGAAAAAAATTTTAAAGCCATTAAGTATAAGGGAAGGAAATGAATGTGACTTTGTCAGTTGCCAGGAGCCTTATAATATTGATATCCCAATGGTTCTGCATCTGAGCTACTACCAAATCCTCAGACTTCAGTAGCTTGTCTACCAACTGTAGTCACCAGTTTGGAGTTCAGGAGTAGGAAGGTAAAATTCAAATTTATTCAAAAGTTCTCCCTTCTAGGCTCCACCAAAAAGGTATTTTTTATAAGTAATTTCTTTCTCATGATAGCCTAATTGTATCAGGAAGTGTTCTCTCTTTATTCCTCCAGATAATGGGAACTCTCAACTCAGCAGTGGTCTCTTGAAAAGGTAGTCATGGTAACCATATTTGGTACTAATCTTCTGTAGAAACAACATTATTATGTGAGGAGAGGTATGCTTTGAGCATACAGGAGAATGATTTCTGAAAAAAATTTGTCCAAGTTATGAGTGAAAATTATTTTATGTGCAACCCAATTGTTTTAACCACGAATACTACAAAGACTTTTAAAAGAATTGGTCATAATTTTTTGTAGACCCTAAAACTAAGAACTCCATGGATTTCTTCAAATTGTTATAGTTTATAACACATATTGTGTTCTTGGAATCTATTTCTGAATATTTGAATATTAACTCAGATTAGACAGGAACTATTTTCCAAACATGCTCATTTCCTTTCAATTTGCTCATCATAAAATTGATTTGTTATAATTTTGTAACATATCTTTTCATTAGTGTTTGAAGTATGTGGTGACAACCATCAGCTGCTGTTCTTCCTGACTTTGAATCTCATGGGTCTTAAATGCTTTCTACAGAAATGCTGCTGTCCCTCTACATATTCTTTGAAAGATTTGTCATATGTTTTGAACAGAGTTACACTCACTTAATATAAAATTTAATATTAGTATTATATGAACAGGGTAGAGTAAAGAAACCACCAAAAAGTAGACACTCCATTATTATAGGGAAGGTCATTATGGATTAGATAAAAATGTTCAGGGGCATCTAAAAATGTTTGCAGAAGAATAAAGCTTGATTTTACCAATGTTGTCTAAGATGGAATATCAAAGTAGAAAATTGGAGATAGCTGGGGGAGTGAAAGAAACGTTGCCTTCATTAAAAAAAATGGGGCTTCTATGAGATTTTGAGAGTTAGCTTAGTGCAGAAGCTGATGAAAAACTTTGGGAAGGAATGGAAATCTAAGTGAAATGTATAACAATTACTTTATTATAACCATTTTTGAAAGCTCAGCTGAACATCAGGATCATGAAAGCAGAGGTCTTTGGCTTGAGTTGTTTAGACCAATACAATTACACCTTCAGAAGACAATGTACACCAGCTGCTCATTTCTAAGCTTTCACCTTCCAAGACAGTTTGAGGAAGGAACAATCACATTACAAGGAAATTTCTGAAGGAAACAGACATATAGACCAATATAAGAAAGGCCAGCATATCCACATGTATTAAAAAGTCATCTAAAATTTTTAACTCTGGTTCATTTTCAAATTTCTTACACTCTTTTCCATTAGCATATTATTTATGGTAAGAGTTACAATTATCTTTTAATGTCAAATACTTCTTTATTTGTGGATTTCATACATGTATTCAATATATTTACTTATCATTATAAATGTTGCTATAATATTCCTCAGATCTTCTCTTTAAAATTCATTTACTGTGTTTTCATATCATGAAATTAAAATTCTGGATGAACATTGCTCTTATACCTTACCCACTAAATACTTGTTCTGTTAGGTGCAGACTTAAACCAGGAGTCCCTTATTTTTTCTATATGGAAACCCTTGTGAAGGAAGACATGGGAGAAATACATCGAACCTTGCTGTGCCAAGACCCCATAGAACTCACAAGGGGCACAAAAGCAAATAAAAGACATCTATCCATATTTAATGATGTTTTGGTTATGTTTAGTAACCTGTGAGAATGTGCAACATGCATTCCTTACTATGAGAGACTACACTTTAGGTAGACATTTTTGTACGAATATAAAGTGTTCTTTTACTTCTGTTTAAAAATGATTTTAGTTACTTTGCAATTTCAACTTCTTTTTCCTCTACTGTGGTTGAGGTTTGGTGGTCACTCTCCTACACATTTCTCAATTTGTTTTGCCACAAGTTTTAGACACATTTTTTTAAATGAGTTATTTTAGGTGCTATTCTACTATTTAATCTGGGGAAAGAATAACAACAAACTTGAAAAGGAGGCAGATGTGCAAGCACATGCCAGTAATAGTAGCATTGTTAAAGTGGACTTATAAGTATTGAAACTTTGTGGGATATGTGGACTATAGAGTGAGACACGTTCTCAAAATGAAATATTTAAAATGTGAGAAGCAGGATGGGGGAGGGGTGCCGGCAGCAGAAGCAACAGCAGCAGTGGCTCATCCAGAGGAGGGGCCATCAGCAGTGGAACCAAGGTGACAGGGTCCAGGCAGGCCCTGCGCACTGACCATCGCTGGCCAGCCGGGCTGCAAGCAGTAGCGGATTTACAGCATCTTTCACCACACAGAAGCCACATCAGAAATCTGCATCCAGCCAGTCAGTTGAAAGAGACTCTCCGCACAGCTTGCTCTGGTGGCACAGAGCTTAGGTTCCAGTCCTGAGGCCTCTGGAAGCCAGAAGCAAAGTGAGTCCTCCACCTCCCTTCAAGTACCATCTCAGTTCCCATTACAATTTGGCATAAAATATCAATGCATGTTGTCATTTTCTTGCTTAGGGGAGGGGCACTGCAGAAAACAACTCCAAAATAAAACAGTATGCCCCAGGTCCCGCTTGAAATCTCTATATTCTGATATCAAGACTACCCTTGATTATAGGGAGAACATTCCATTTGTTCCAGACAGATAGTCAACATAAGCAGGTATTCCAAGATGCTATATGCACATGTGTGTGCACACACATCTTTTGTCCCATTAGAATGTGATTTCACATAGTTTCATGATCAGAGCCGGAAAGGACCTAAGAACTGCATTTATACCAGTATATTGCAAGAGACACAGAAAAGTTATAAGTATAGAACTGGAGAAAGTCTGTTTCAGACTGAAATAGAAGTAACCTTAGTCTCCTAGCTCAGACTCTATTCTCATTTCAATTCACACAAAAAGCATATTTTTGTGTGTATCCATACCTGTATCTGGATTTCAAATAGCCCTAATACATTCTGGAGATTTTGAAATTAAAACAATTTTTTTCAGATTTTTGCCCCTTACTCCTATCCACCCCCTTAATTATTTATAAGTTCTCCTCTTAAAAATCGTATGTGTTCGTGTGTCTCTCTGTGTGTATATATGTATGTATATACACATATAAGTATATATATATATATATATATATATGTACTTGAATACATGTGAATATGAACACATACACTCAAAAAATTCATACATCTTATCAGTCTGTAGCATATTACTTTTGTTTTCAGGCCTTAGTATTTTGTTTTAGACAAATAGCCAGTATGTTCGACACTGAGAAAGACTGTTTAATTTATATCTAGCTATATAACTCTATTGTTTCCCTTGAATACCTTTTTATTAAGCAGCATATACAAGATATCACTGTGGACTGGTTTTTATAATAACAAGTCTTAGGAGAAAAATATACTTTAATCTCACTGGACTGGTTTTTATAATAACAAGTCTTAGGAGAAAAATATACTTTAATCTCACTGTTCAAGTCCCACTACTGGAACCAGGGTCCAGAGTTTGACAAAAGAGTCACGCATATATTCTCATGAAGGGGACACAATTCTGATGAGAAAAATTTAACAATGGTTCTTATAAAAGCTCAAAAAAAGAAAAAAAAAACTAAGCATGGGAAGAGCTTCCCAATGCCAAATGAACACAATAGAAAACCGATTGATGTTAATAAATGTGAGTGTGGCTATGAAAACAGATATTATTACAGAAGCAACTGCCTGTACATAGTTCAAGGAACTTGTTCAATTAGATATCAGTTATCATAGGATGGGATGCATCTTAGATAGCATCACCTTGTGAGAATTCCCACTGGATCATGTCTTAGAGAACACTAGATTATGTCTTAGAGACGTCTCACAGATTAATAACAGTATAGAGCGTAGGGAAGAAGACAGAGACACTACAGAATGCCTAACCCATTACAACAGGGACATTATTCAATTGAATTTGTTTTTTAAAAGATACATATAAATTACACTATTCTAGGTAATTATCACATCTCCTCATTAGATGCAAAGGAAATACTTCATAAGAAAGAAAGATGTTATATGACGCTATGTTTCCATAGGGGTTCTATGCTCCACTAGGACCAAGTGTGCATTGTCCAGACAGTTAATAAGAGAGGAAAACTCTTTGGAAAAGAGCTGAGTTCCATTTGTCATGTCAGAAAATGGGCCACAGCAATTAGGTGGGTCTCACATGGTTCATTTCTGGCTTTCCTAAGCAAAATCTGATTAAAAAAATGAGTGTTTCTCGATATTTCAAGGTTAACATTAGCGTGGGATGTGTACACGAAAAGATTGAGGCCCCAAACCAGTTCATGGTCCTCTTGTCAGTGCCATCGCTTGCACTGTACATGTGCACACCATTGGTCTGCTTCTCAGGAGGAAATAGTGCTTTGTGCTACATGATGAGTGACGAGTATTTCCCTTTCTTCCTCTCAGGACATCCTGTGCCACTTAAGGGAAAAGGCACCACAACACAGGGCATATTCATCCTGTTTCCCAATTGTAAATTTTAAAAAACAGTAAAGGAAAAGTTGGATTCTGAGGAAGAGGTGGGTATAATAAAATCGATCAGTGCATGTAGTGGCATGGATCCTAAAGGCAGGAAAAATTCTTGCATCATCCACCCTCAGGATTCCTTTGAGTCTACATGAGTAGTTTTCTTCATCATGGATTCCCTTGAGTGAAAGTAGATAAGTATGAGAGACTCTCAAAAGGTGAAAGGTTTGTCTGCTACTAAGAACAGAAGGAATAGGGACTCAAACAAAAATCAAGTCAGAGTGAGCGGTAATTTAAATAAGTATCTTTCATTTGAATTTTTCATGTGGTCATGTTGAGGGTCATTTTATACATGTATAGGCATGTCACCCGGTATCCATGCCTATTCAGATTCTTTTGTTCTCTGAAAGAGAACTATCCCAATATTAACTTGGAATGCCATGCCTCAGAAAGATATTCATAGAATAAAAGAAAAAGTAAGAGGGCACCATTCACCAAAATGCTTGGGTGAATAGAAGTGTGATTTGATCGTGAGAATTATCTAATTCCAAGAAACCTCGAGGTTTCAATTTTGGAAAACCAATTAGGCAATAAAGTATATTTGAAAGCTAAAAAGAAAAAACGTTCATTGTCTTCTTCATTCCTTTCAGTTGTAGTTACGCATCCATAATTGCCACGGCTCTGGTTTACCTTCAAAGACATATTTGTGCTTCAGCTGTTTGGATCTGTAATAACAGAAGCTTGTCCTTATCCCACACAGGAGATGTTATCCATAATTGCGTGAAGGGTCCAAAATTCATATCAAATGTTGTGATTCATACCAGGAAAAGCACACTGGTCCCTGAGGGATAAGATTTACAATGAACAACAGATTAACTGGAATGAAGTGTCTGTGCTCACAGTAGCTTCTGTTTTAAAGGTAAGGAAGTATTTTGTATTACCAACATTCAGCCAGCACTCTAGAGATGCATATGTGCTTTCTGTCCTTGAGATTGCCTGATGAGGACAGTTTTCTTGAACTATGGGCACATGACCTCTAGATAAGAGGCATGGTAAGTAAAAGTCTGACAAGGTCAAACATTCATCACAATGACACATGTGGACACTTTCTGTTGGAAGTTAGCTTTCTCATACATCTGTTGACTTTGTTTTGGCATTACAAATGCTCCCATTGGCTTCACCTCTGTAATGGTACCATGTGAACTAATAGCAGAACAATTAATAATAGTGATAAAGTGTGTTTTACAAAATAAATGTCTTATATCATACTTAACACCAACAACAACAAAACTATTCCTCCTAAGTAACAACACTACAAAATAGTTGGTCTATCAAAGACTTAAAAGAAGTTATAAGAAATTTGGATGTTGCCCTTTGTTGAATAGAAGCATGAAATTGTTTTCTTTCTCTACTAAAAAATAGTAGAGAAACCTCATGTCAAATACTGAAGAATTAGCATAACCTACTTCTAAATAGTCTACCACACTTAACCATTGAGCAGCAGTTAACTCTAGAGCAAATATCATTGTTTTATTTTTATTTGGGCCGTGATCTTAGATTGCCTCTCAGTAGACTGTGGAGCTATGGTCCTAGACATCAAGAGAAAAGATAATGCTCTGAGAGTAGGCATGGTTAATAACACTAGGCAAAGTTACTGAATGATCATTTCTTGGCCCTCAAGCTTGTCCATTGAGCTGGCTCTCATTGCCAAAACCCTGGGACCACATCACAGGGAGGAAAATGAAGATCAGTAAGTGGCTATGTGTACTCAGAGCAATTTAAAGGCAAAAGAATACCTGGGAATTTTCCATTTTTCTGATTTGCTATCCTTTGTACCACATGAAAGTTAATCGTGATATTTCAGGGACGAAGACCCTTTTTTGTTCTTCAAACAAGCTGCTCCTTACAATTAATTTAAACAGTGGAATATTTATGCATTTTAAGGAATGAATATGAAACTGTGAGATGTTCTCACATGTAAAACAGGGTGCTTAAGTAAGAAAATTCACTACTAATCCAGATTGGGCTGTATCCGCAGGTGTACATGTATATTACCTCTTTACTCTCTGTGAATTTAAAGTACAAATTCATCCAATTATACAATCAAAATGAGGTATTTTCTGGCCCTGCCATTTTTTTGTTGGTTGTTTATTTTCAAGAAGAGCACTTTGGTTTTTATTTGTTTTGTTGGTTTTTAATAGTTACTGTTTATTTTTTCTTCTTATACTATTACAAATATTATTACCTATTTATTTATTTATGCAGTCATTTATTTATTCATTTTACATCTTGAATGCCTCACCCTACCTCTTCTCCTTTCACAGAATCTCTTCCCTTCTCCTCTGAGTGGGTTAGGGCCCTCATGGGTTATCCTTGCACACTGGTACATCAATTCTCTTCAGGATTAGCAAATCTCTACTCAGGCAGTTGTGTGAGGGGTTTCCACAGATAGTCAACAGCTTTAGGGATAGACCCTGTTGCACATGCTAGGGTACCCACATGGAGTCCAAGCTGCACATTTGCTACATATATGCCATATGTCACGATGCAGCTTCTGTATGAGTTTTGGTTGGTGGTCAGTCCTTGATAGCTCCCAATGGTCCAGGTTAGTTGAGTCTCTTTGTCTTCTTGTTGAGTCCCTATCTCCACCAGGATCCTGAATTCTTTCTTCAACTCTTCCATAGGAGTCCCTGGTTCCATCCAATGTTTGTCTGTGGGTCTCTTTATCTGTTTAGTCAGCTGCTGGGTGAAGCCTTTCAGAGAGCAGTTATGATAGGCTCCTGTCTGGATGTCCCACAGAGAAGCTGGCCTCCTTTGAGACAGACAGAGCTTCAGGGTGTGATGTGAAGTAGAGATCTCTGAATGCAGGTAGTAGTGTGGACTGAAAGCCAGGAAAGGAAATTAGAACAGTCAGTAGGGATATTTCATTGATATTGCAGGCAGAATGCTGCATCTCTGATTCTAGTCTTAGGTAAGAACACCTAGGTTCCTGCCTGTAGTTTGTACTTTTGAGCCAAGATTCTGGTTTGTGACAGGCTGGGAATCTCTCGAGGAAGTAGGGTCTCAACCAGTGGTTCTCAGCCTTCCATGTGACACTAACATAGTTCATCATGCTGTGGTCACACCTAGCCATGACATCATTTTGCTGTCATTTCATAACTGAAATTTTGCTACTGTTATGAATTATAATGTGCTCTGTGCGGAATACATGACATGCAGGATGTGTGAGTACCCCAAAAGGATTGTGACACAGAAGTTGGGAATCACTGGTCTAAACTATTTTTAAACAAAAATTTTTCTCAAATACTTTCTACAGTGTACATTGGCCATTAATTTTCTTGTGTTTTTTAACTACAAACAGATTTTATTAGAAATATACAAGGAAGCTTGCTTTCTTCAGATTTATATGAAAACTAGCTTAGCATCCTTGATGAAGAATCTCTGCTTGGAAAAATTTCTGATATACAAAGGTAATGATACAGTAAACACTTGAAAAACTGCACAGACTTAGAAGCAATGCATTTTGAGTATACATAGGTTTGTATTTACAGGATTGTAAATTGAAATTTTGTCCCAATCTAAGAGGTTTCCTTTGCTCAGACATGTATAGCCACTTTATAAACAGGTGCATTTCTCAAGCAAGAGTGTTGTACCATTTCTGTAATCCTACCACTTGAGGGTCTTCTATATTATAACTCTCATGGTGTAGAAGACAGCCAATGCTATACAGTTGTGTGCTGGTCAGACTAGAATATTGGTGTGAGACAAATTAAAATAAGTATGTATGTATAATACTTGTGGTTATTTACATTGTAATATAATTACCATGGTATTGGGAATATTGCACACGTTAAACATATATCATTGATTAGAACATGAATCTATTACTGAGTTCATCTTTCCCAACTATAAGTAACTATAGAATGCTTGGTCAGGTATAGCTTTGATTTCTTTGAATCATTTTCCTGTATGAACCCCATAGAATGATTTCTTAGGTAATAGGAGTTTTGAGCTCCCATTTCTACCCAGGACTCCAGCATCTCTACTTACCCATAGAAGAAGCTTTTATACCTGCATTTTATAGGGTTGCTTATGTGTTTTCTGCTCCTTATGTTCCAGAGAATCACAAGAGTGTTACATGAATTCATACTATATTAGATATTAAATGTGTTCCCATGGTGGCTGGAGAGATTTTTAACTGTTTAACAACACTTGTTTCCATACACTGAAAACATGACCTGCAACAAGCTTCATTCATTCTATTTCCGGAGAATCTGACACCTTTCCTCTGGGTTCTGTGGGTAACAGTTATACATGTAGTACACAGAAGTTTATACATAATATTTGAAATTTTTCCCATAATTGTATAGGGAGAATTGATTTGCAGAAAATATTTTAGACAAAACTTTAGGTGTATATTCTTACTGCTTTTGAATTCTGATTATACTATGAGCTGGTCTACCAAACATTTACCCCAATTTTCCTTTGTGTTCAGAGTTTTGTAAGTAACATTACTTGTCAGACAGTCAATAGTAAAATTTTCCTTTTTCTATGTAAAGAATTCCACTGATGATGCCACAAGCAAACTACCTACTGCTAAAACAACTCTTCAATGTGCTATAAAATATTAAAACCACTACCAGGAATCACCTAGACACCTACATCTTATCTGTCCTTATAGCCTCTCATGTGCTGTTGGATCCGACTTACAGAAGCTCATTATTTAGAAGGGAACTCCTAAAAATGTAAGGGGATCTGATTTTTCTTTTGGGAACAAAGTCTTCATTGTGATCAACAAATTAGGAATACCTCAAAAAGGTCAGTGATGTTAAGAACACCCTGGGATTGCACTCCTCTGGAGTGAGAGATGCATTGATCTATTTTAGGAAACATTTGGGAAGGAGATTTAACAATCTTAACATGTGGTTTGAAGGACGTGAATTTTTTTTGTTCTTTCTTTCCATTTTTCTTTGTTTTCAGATATTTTAGATATCAATGTTTCTGCCAACAATATAATGTGTTTATAATTGTAGTTCAAGAAGATTACAATAAAGCTGCAAAATCCCATTTACCTAGTATTTTTTGTTTGTTTATTATCGATTGTAGCTGTACTTTAGAGTTAATGATGGCTGTGCTTCATAGTGGAGAGACAATTACAATTATGAATTATTCACCCCAACTGTACTGCTGGTCATATAAAAGCACATTGCATACCATTACATATATATGTGTGTGTGTGTGTGTGTGTGTGTGTGCGTGTGTGTGTGTGTGCGTGTGTGTGTATTGTGTGTATAATGTGTGATATACTGAATAATGATAAAACTGTGGTATATGGCTAGGCAGAGGTGGCACATGCCTTTTATTCCAGCACTTGGGAGGCAGAGGCAGAGGCAGGCAGATTTCTGAGTTTGAGGCCAGCCTGGTTTCCAGAGTGAGTTCCAGGACAGCCAGGCCTACACAGAAAAATCCTGTCTCAAAAAACCAAAACAAAAGAAAATGTTGTGTATGCTATATACTTCCTGATATTTTAGTACTAACCCCTGGTTATATAAATAAGAAGAGGGACTCCAGAGAAACAACCCTATTAAAAATGGAGTGTATAGGTAAACAAAGAATTCTCAACTGATGAATACCAGATGGCTGAGAAGCACCTAAAGAAATGTACAGCATCCTTAATCATGAGGGAAATGCAAATCAAAGCAACCCTGAGATTCCACCTCATACCAGTCAGAATGGCTAAGATCAAAAACTCAAGGTACAGCATATGCTGGAGAGGACATGGAGAAAAAGGAATACTCCTCCACTCCTGGTGGGACTGCAAGCTGGAAAAACTACCCTGGAAATCAGTTTGGTGGTTCTTCAGAAAATTGCTTGTTTTTTAATCTAAGTTTAGATGCCCTGAATTTATGTTATACAACCTGTATCTCAATTGCTTTACACCTATCATTTCCGGCCATTACTTATATTAAAACTGTGACACATCTCTCATTTCTTCATATGTGATGATTAATGTTGATCATTAATAGAATTTTATTGAGAACTATCTCTGTCAAAGGATTCTGGACACAACACAGAGGGAGTATTTAATGTCATTATTTTCTGTCTATGCTTAAATAACTGTTGTAGGCAAACTAACAGTATTACTGGGCTGTCCTATTTCTTAGACATGGTTCCTATAATGCATAAAAGAAAAAGTTCACTGAATATAAACATTTGTCCTCTGCTTCTCAACTACATGAATGACTTCACTAGCTACAAACTCCTAACATCAGAACTGCTGTATGATGAAATCCTGAGCCCTCAAATAATGAGCTATTTTTCCTAATGTAAATAATTTTCTAGAGTACCTTTTCACATAAATAGAAATATAATTAGTTTTTTAAAAAAGTGTTGCTACACTGTTCTACAGTGCTACAGTGTTTCTGAACTCAGGTAGTAAAGATTGTTGGGATATGGTTCAATCTTGTAGCATGGCTTTTTAAATAAAACAATTGTTTCTAAGTGAACTCTGTAAAAATGATTTCCTATCCAAGATAAAATATATAACTTATGGGCCACGGGAAGAAGGGTGAGAAATACAGCAGGAGACAGTCTGATTGTGTTGTACTAGTAAATAGTAGACTCTTAGCCATGGGAGTGTTTTATGGTGAGAATCTGGAAGAATTTGTCAAGATAAATTCTGAACTTTCATTTATTGAGAAATACTTAAAATGCCATTTTGATTGTTGTTTGGAAGAAATAGGTGCCTGAGAAACAGAGGTGGAGGCGAATACTGAAAATGCCATTTTGAAATGGCAGAATCTATGTAGGATCATTATTCAGATACCTTGGAGTCTTAGCAATAACATAATTTATTATATGTTATGTAATAACATAATTTATTATAGCTATATAATAGATAATAATATGTAATACGTGAGTGAGACTACTTGTAGAAAAATATACAGTTAAATATAAAACTGAAGTTGTTTCTTGTAATAATCTCTTCTGCTATGTTTAAGAGGGAGAAAGAAGGGAACATTGAAGTAGAATAACTTGCACCTTTTTCAGTCATGAAGAAGTTTCCATTGAGGAAAGATATGTTGAAGTTTTTCTCTGCTGAATGAACATTAAATTTTCATTACTTGACAAATATTTTCATTAAGATGCTTTTAAATTGAACAAGCAATTCCCAGGACTTTCCTACTCCATTGTCATAACACCACAATGAGTTCCGGCCTGTGGTCCTTATTTCTGGAAACCCCTTGTTAAAAAGTGCCCTCGCTTTCTTTTCTTTTACTGTTGATGTCTTTTTTTGTTGTCTACCTTCTTTCCTTTACAAAATGTATGCTTTTTGTTGATTCTCTGTGAATTTCTCATCATGCAACCCAGTATGATAACTCATTTTCCAGTCTGTCCATATCTATGGGAGGAAGGAGTTGTACAGTTGGGACTTAGAGGAGGGTACTGCAGTCAGGGTATAATGTAAATACAGTAATGAAAAATATCAATGCATATGGCTATTAGTAAAACTAAGAAATACAGAATACAAAAGACTGAGGTACCTAAGACTGTACCTATAATAATTCAAACATTCTATTTTATAAAACTATTCTATTTTATATAAATAGGAGTTAGTGTGAAAATATTGAAAAGTATATAATATAAAATACAGTATAATTTTATCAGTAATCATTATATCACCTATTTTACGTATATATTAAATTATATACATATGATAGGTGATTTAGTGAATTATATATATGTATATATAATTGTATGCAATGTGCTTTTACATGACTAGCAGTGCATTTAGAGTGAATATGAACCACTATTAAGCATAATGATCACATGCTCCAAAGTACAGCTACTATAGAAAACAAAGAAACAAAAAACACACTAGGTAATCAGGAGTTTTTTCAACTTCACCGGAGTCTTCGTGCACTACCACTATGCATGCAGCATATTGTTGGTTAAACAGTGAATCCAGTAATATCTAGATTTATATTAGTCAATTTAATTATCTTCCATTGTGTATATATATAATATATATTTATATATCTTCATATGATTTGAAGGCAAACACTATATAAGTAATTCTATTAGCCATGTCAAGCAATTCTGTGTCAAAAAATTACTTTTCTCTCAGGATGACAGCCTCGTTTATAGAGTCCATTTGAATTCCCAGCATAAGGACAGGGTTTCTTGGAATCAGTGAATTGGAATGGCCTCTGCTTCCTCTCATTCTGTTCTCCTTAACAATGATCAGGTTGGTGTTGTATGCTATAGAGAACACATGAGTCTGTCAGGACACAAAAGACTTTTTTAAAACTCTAGCTAGGTACATGGTCCTGCAAGAACGTAGTCTATCAATAAGACAGGTAGAAGTTGTATGCAATAGACAACTTTTCTCAGCAATCAGATAATTTATAATCTGAGGGTAAAAAAGAGTCACCAGAGGAAAGTGTATAATCACAAAGCTGGACGAGAGAAAACTAGCTTCTCCATGGAGGCATATGAACAACCACAGTTCAAGTAAACTCTCTCCTATCTGCTACACCTAGGGAGGGCACCAATGCACATTCAATGAACAATTCAGTGTCTAAGGAAACTGGAGTCTCAAGACTTTTTTCTTGTGTGAGTGTGTGAATATTTCTCACAGGAAGTTAAGAATAATTCCTTTCTCGCAAAATCATTTTTAGACTGTTCCAACAAACAGTGTCTCTGGGCCAGAACCACAAACACAAAATTAGAATTAAATCCAGGTGGTAGATGTGATCCCCCTGTTTTCAGGTATTTCTTCTCTAAAGAATTCTTAGAGAGTATGCGCTGTGTTGTGGTTTTCTAGGAAGTATGCAACCTTGGCTTTGTCCCTTTCTCATGAATCACCAATGTGATTACAGTCTTGATTTGCCTTTGCTTCTGACATAGATAGAATGTCAGTGCTACAGTCAGAGAAAGATTTACAGCAACACAGAGATAAAAGGACTCCAGATCCCTTCAAGTGATCACTATAGAAACATCTACACATAAGGGACCCATACTTGCAAATGGCCTGTGTGTGGAAATCAACTTTCAAAATGATGCTAAGAATGTAACAAGAGCATTAAGTTCTTGGGATTTCTGAAACATTCATAATGTACAAAACTCTTCCAAACTTTAATTTTAAAATATCATCAAGTTGACACATTTCACTCAATAAACTTCTTTTGGAATGTGCCACTTCACATTTGTCTTTTCACTGAGTACTACTGCTATTGTGTCCAACTTATAAAAAAACCGAAAAGACCAGACAATTTTGGTACATGCCTATAATTTCAGTACAGTAAGGATTGAAAGTTCCTTACCTTCTTTCACATAGCAATTCTCTGTTGTATAATGAAAATAAAGTCAAATATGTGCATTGAGTTTGCCCTGGTTTTGTATTAAAATCCTGAAAATAGGTATTGAAGAAAAATAAAAGTAGTCCAGTTTTAGTTTCCTTCAAATAATCAAGAATATCACCACATATTCTTTTCATGATACATGAAAGATTTTTGAATAACTATGTTCTCTGATCTCTAAAAGTTATACTTTTTTGTCACTTGTCTGAAGGTCACTTAATGCATTAGAACTTAACCTTTTTGCTAGCTTTTAAAAGATCACCTTTACAAGCACAATTGATGATCTTAGAATTTTAAAACGTATCAAAGTGCTCCTGATCATTTCATTATTATTATTTATTTGGTTATAATTTATTTAGAGAGAAACAAAAAAGGCAATGGAAGGAATAGCAGTCAGGAATTCTCCAATAAACTGAATATGATCTCTCATTCAGTAGGGGAATTGCTGGTCATAGGGATCTGCATATTTCACATGGACTCAGAGATATGGCTACATTTACAATTTTCATTACAAAACAGGATCTACTTAGTGTCCCTTCCCTCTCCAGCACTGAGCTGGGCTTTTCAGCCTCTGTGCTCAGCCTGTGTGACATTCCTGCCAGCCCCTGCTCTCATCCTGTGGTATTCCTGGCCTTTGTTCTCTAGAGAACAATACAGGCCACTGCTCACAGCACCTGGAAGCTGCACAGATGTACATCTGCTAGACTTGAAGTATGAGGATCTTAGCAGGTGACCTGCTGAGACTGGAGACAGCCAGCTCTTGGACTTCCCTGAAGCTTGTGAGGAGGGTTCTTCCTAAGCTACATATTGACTTACTATTTATTAAAGTTTTGGTCATGATCTGTGAAGGTCTTCCTGACTCAATTCTCTTACACCTACCCCCATATATCCCCAGGCCTTGGGCTCACCTGTCTCTGCAGGCAGCAATAACTTACTTTGGAATAGACAGAATGTTTTTTAATGTTGCTGAATTTCTTACTGCTTAAGAGAAATCTTACACACACAAAAGAAAAAGGTCTTATGACCACAGGTTCCTTAAAGACACTGAATTTCTTCTTTAAAAGTTTTCTCGTTTTAACTTACTTTTATTTCTTTATTAGATATATTCTTTATTTACATTTCAAATGCTGTCCCCCCACCCAATAAGCTCCCAACCCATTCCCCCTCCCCCAGCTAACTAATCCACCCACTCCTGTTTCCCTGTCCTGGCATTCTCCTATACTAGGGCATTGAGCATTCTCAGGACCAAGGGCTTCTCCTTCCTTTAATGTCCAACAAGGCCATCCTCTGCTATATGTGCAGCTGGAGCCAAGGGCCCCTCCATATGTACTCTTTGGTTAGTGGTTTAGTCCCGGAGAACTCTGTGGATATTTTGTGGTTCATATTGTTGTTCTTCCTATGGGGCTGCAAAACCCTTCAGCTCCTTGGGTCCTTTCTCTAGCTCCTCCATTGTGGACCATGTGCTCAGTTCAATGGTTGGCTGAGAGTCTTCCCCTCTGTATTTGTCATACACTGGCAGAGCCTCTCAGGAGATAGCTATATCAGGATCTTGTCAGCAAGCACTTGTTGGCATCCACAATAGTGTCTGGGTTTGATAAGTGTGTATGGGATGGATCCCCAGGTGGTGCAGTCTCTGGATATTCTTCCCTCAGTCTCCTCCACACTTTGTCTCTGTATCTCCTCCTGTGAGTATTTTGTTCTGCTTCTAAGAAGGACCAGAGTATCCAGACATTGTTTTTTCTTCTTTTGCTTCATTTGGTCTGTGAATTTTATCTTAGGTTTTCCAAGATTCTGGGCTAATATCTACTCTCAGTGAGTGCATACCACGTGTGTTCTTTTGTGATTGAGTTACCTCACTCAGGATGATATTTTCAAGTTCCATCCACTTCAGAATTTCATGAATTCATTGTTTTTAACAGCTGAGTAGTATTCCATTGTGTATATATACCACATTTTCTATATCCTTTCCTCTGTTGAGGGACTCTAGGTTCTTTCCAGCTTTTGGCTATTATAAATAAGGCTGCTATGAACATAGTAGAGCATGTGTCCTTATTACATGTTGGAAAATCCTCCAGGTATATGCCCAGGAGTGGAATAGCATGGTTCTCTTCCGGTAGAACGATTCCCAATTTTCTTGTGACAGCAGTTTCTTTAAAACACTGAATTGTTCTTTGAAGGTGTTTGAAGGTGTTTTCATTTTAATTTTAGACTTGTTACTGTTTGTAACTATATTGATTTGATGTGTGTCTTTGTACCATATTGAGCCTGATACCTGAGAACAAATTTGATCCCCCTCAAACTGTAGGAATGGATGGCTATGAGCTATCATGTGGTTCTTCGAAATCATTGAAAAATTTTGCTAGTAGGATTTTCGGTAATAATAAACAAATGATATTTTTTCAGTAATTATCTTCAGAAAAAATATATCCAGAGTCTTGTTTTATTACTCTTTTTAGGAAAATGATGTTTCTCAAGTGGAAAATACAGAAGTTTCTGTTATGTCAAAATCCAGACTCTTTTATAATGAGGTTATCATGTATTAGAAGGCTATAATAAAATTATTAATTATGAATTTCATGAATAAAATACTGTTTATTTTAGTGTGTATTCATTTTTAATTCTAAATAATGAAAACATTGAGAATTCAGGGTTAGACCACTGAACATATCTAGTCCTTCCATAGATTTCCCTGGTTCTTACCTTGGAGTGCTCTTGGCGCTTCTGCATTGCCAGGACGGAACCACAGCTGGTAATCTTCACTGTTCTGAAAGCCAAAAAGAACCAACCATCACATGTAATCTGACAGTAAAGTCTTGAAGTATCTAGTGGTTTTCTTTATTTACAATTTCCAGCTCTCTAGCATGGAAATTATTAGGACCAGTATTAATGGCATGTCTTCTGACCACAGATTGGAGTCATCAGGAGACTTCCTTGATTTCAGGAGAAACCCCTGAGGGAACCTTGGTCTATTGATCCACTATAGAATAAGAAATTGCATTTAGCCATCAACACTAACCAAGACCAATATTATTACAAAATGACTCACATAGTTCTCACCAGTCTGTTAGTGGAATATTGAACGTTGATTTGGCATGAGCACACAACCTAGTACCTAGAGAGTCATATTCTCACTGTGATAATGATGACTTAATAAAGGACATTTGAAAGATATGTTTTTTTCAGCAACAGTGAGAAAAATAGATGAAAACAGAGAGGCTTTGAGGGTGCCTAGGAGTACACACAACCATTAGCTTTCACTTAGCGATAGCCAGTCTGTGGAGAGGATGACAATGTGTCTAACCTGGAAAACAGAGAAACACCCCTCCCACCCCTCCAAACACATACACACACTACCACCCCAGAGAGGAGAGAGAAGGAGAGAGAGAGAGAGAGAGAGAGAGAGAGAGAGAGAGAGAGAGAGAGAGAGAGAGAGAGAGAGAGAGAGAGAGAGAGAGAGATGCACATTTAAATTAGAAAGACCAAATATATGGATATGTATACAGAGAAATATGCAGGCACATTAATTAAAGTTTAAAAACCCAAAAACCCACCAGAACTTGTACACTTATACCTCCACACACATGAAATGAAAATAAGGAATAGGAGAGGAATCATATAGCAAAAAAGAAGCATAATAAAATTTTAATGGACATAAAGAAAGAAAGAAAGAGAGAGAGAGAGAAAGAAAGAAAGAAAGAAAGAAAGAAAGAAAATAAGTAAAAGAAAAGATCTTGTTGCCTCTAAGATTGGCAAACTTTAAATCAATTGTGTGCATATAACTAATTCCTCTCACTTCATTATACTGCACCTTTATTGTCTAGTGATAATAAAAGTATAGTTAAATGCTATTGGGCTATTAGTTTCATTTCTATGGAAATGTAGACAAGAAATTCAAGAACAAAGTCCTTCTCAAGACTATTATTATATTTTAGATGCCTTTTATTCCAAAAGGAGATGACTATAAAATGTGATTTGTAAATTTATCATGATTAAGTTTCATCTGTATTATTTATATCATACACATTTTCACATATGTGGATCTCAAAAACTAAATTCAATTTTAATCCCAAGTTACTTGAAAATAACTTACAGGCATTCTTATCATTGATAGTGACTTTTCAATTATATCATTTGCTCTATGTTTGTTGCTGTTACACAAAAAGGCCATGAAAAGTACAGAGAAGAATGATATAAAATAATGTTGAGAGTGTGCTCTGGTGAATTCAGCAGGCCCCGGCAGGAGCCTTCAGGTGTCTTCTTTGGGATCTGAACAGCCTGGGCCACAGCACTCGGTCTCCAGGAAGTACTGGAGACCTGGTGTGCACCCAGAGGCAGACTAGGAGCACACAGCATGCTCTGGTGGCACTGAGCTTAGGTTCCAGTCCTGAGGCCTCTGGAGGGAGCCCTCAGATCTCTCTGCTTCCGGATCCAGAACAGCCTGGGCTGCAAAGCCAGATCTCCAGGTCCTGCAAGAGGCAAGAGGGGCTTCTGAGAGGCCGGTTGGGAGGAGTCAGTGTGCTCTGGTGAATCCAGCAGGCCCTGGAGGGAGCCTTCAAGTCTCTGCTTCAGGATCTGAACAGCCTGGGCCGCAACACCCTGTCTCCAGGCAGTGCAGGAGGTAAGCTGGGCACCAGAGGCCACCTGGGAAAAGGCAGCTTACACTGGTGAGTCCAGCATTGACAAGACCAACTAACACCAGTGAGAACTAGATGGTAAAAGGCAAACGCAGGAACATTACTAACAGAAATCAAGGCAATATGGCAACATCTGAACCCAATTCTCCTTTAACAGATTGTCCTGGATACCCCATCACACCAGTAAGACAAGATTTGGATTTAAAATCACTGGTCATGATGCTGGTACAGGAACACAAGAAGGACATACTTAAAGAAATTCAGGAGATAAAGGATAAAAAGTTAGAAGCCCTTGCAAGGGAAACACAAAAATCATTGAAAGAAATTCAGGAGAATACAAAAGCCAACAAGGAGGAAACACAAAAAACACTTAAAGAAATACAGGAGAACTTTGGTCAACAGGCTGAGGTCATGAAAGAGAAAACACAAAAATCTCTTAAAGAATTACAGAAAAGCACAAACGCTAAGCAAATCCATCCAGGATCTACAATCAGAAGTAGAAACAACTAAGAAAACTCAAAGGAAGACAACTTTGGAGATAGAAAGCCTTGGGAAGAAATCAGGGGACATAGATGCAAATATCAACAACAGAATATAAGAGATAGAAGAAAGAATCTCAGATGCTGAAGATACCATAGAAACCATGGACTCAACAGTTAAAGAAAATGCAAAATGCAAAAACCTTGTAACCCAAAATATCCAGGAAATCCAGGACACAATGAGAAGACCAAACCTAAGGATTATAGGCATAGATGAGAGTGAAGATTTACAACTTAAAGGGCCAGCAAATATTTTCAATAAAATTATGGAAGAAAACTTCCCTAACCTAAAGAGAGAGATGCCCATGAATATACAAGAAGCCTACAGAACTCCAAACAGACTGGACCAGAACAGAAATACTTCCCGTCACATAATAATCAAAACACCAAATGTACTAAATAAAGAAAGAATATTAAAGGCAGTAAGAGAAAAAGGCCAAGTAACATATAAAGGAACACCTATCAGAATCACAGCAGACTTTTCACCTGAGACTATGAAGGCTAGAAGGTCCTGGGCAGATCTCATGCAGACTCTAAGAGAACACAATGCCAGTCAAGACTACTATACCCAGCAAAACTCTCAATCACCATAGATGGAGAAACTAAGATTTTTCCATGACAAAACCAAGTTTACCCAATATCTATCCACAAACCCAGCCCTACAAATGATAATAGGAGGAAAATACCACTACAAGGAGGGAAACTTCACCCTGGAAAGAGCAAGATAGTAACCTTTCATCAAACCCAAAAGAAGTTCACCAATCAAATTTAAAAAATAACGTCAAAAATGACAGGAAGTAATAATCACTATTCCTTAATATCTCTTAACATCAATGGACTCAATGCCCCAATAAAAAGACATAGACTAACCTACTGGATACATAAACAGGACCCTACATTTTGCTGCTTACAGGAAACACACCTCAGGGTCAAAGACAAACACTACCTTAGAGTAAAAGGCTGGAAGACAATTATACAAGCAAATGGTCTCAGGAAACAAGCTGGAGTAGCCATTTTAATATCAGATAAAATTGACTTTCAACCCAAAGTCATCAAAAGAGACTCTGAGGGACACTTCTTGCTGGTCAAAGGAAAAATACAACAAGAAGAACTCTCAATCCTGAACATCTATGCTCCAAATGCAAGGGCACCCTCTTTCGTCAAAGAAACTTTATTAAAACTCAAACCACACATTGCACCTAACACAATAATTGTGGGTGATTTCAACACTGCACTTTCCTCAACGGACCGATCAGGAAAACAGAAACTAAACAGGGACACAATGAAACTAATTGAAGCTTTGGACCAATTAGATTTAACAGATATATATAGAACATTCTATCCTAAAACAAAAGAATATACCTTTTTCTCAGCACCTCATGGTACCTTCTCCAAAATCGACCATATAATTGGTCACAAGACAGACCTCAACAAATTTAAGAAGATCGAACTAATCCCATGCCTCCTATCAGATCACTATGGAGTAAAAGTGGTCTTCAATAGAAACAAAAACAACAGAAAACCCACATACACGTGGAAATTGAACAATATTCTACTCAATGATACCTTGGTCAAAGAAGAAATAAAGAAAGAAATTAAAGACTTTTTAGAACTTAATGAAAGTGAAGACACAACATACCCAAAACTATGGGACACGATGAAAGCAGTGCTAAGAGGAAAACCCATAGCCCTGAGTGCCTCTAAAAAGAAAATGGAGAGAGCATACATTATCAGCTTAATGACACACCTGAAAGCCCTGAAGCAAAAAGAAGCTATTTCACCCAAGAGGAGTAGAAGGCAGGAAATCATCAAACTCAGGGCCGAAATCAATCAAGTAGAAACAAAGAGAACCATACAAAAAATCAACAAAACCAGGAGCTGGTTCTCTGAGAAAATCAACAAGATAGATAAACCCTTAGCCAGACTGACCAAAGGGCACAGAGAAAGTATCCAAATTAACAAACTTAGAAATGAAAACGGAGATATAACACGGGAAACTGAGGAAATCCAAAAAATCATCAGATCCTACTACAAGAGACTGTACTCAACACAACTGGAGAATCTGGAGGAAATGGACAATTTCCTTGACAGATACCAAATACCAAAATTAAATCAGGACCAACTAGACCATCTAAACAGTCCCATAATGTCTAAAGAAATAGAAGGAGTGATAGAAAGTCTTCCAACCAAAAAAAGCACAGGACCAGATGGTTTCAGTGCAGAATTCTATCAGACCTTCAAAGAAGAGTTAACACCAATACTCTTCAAACTATTCCACAAAATAGAAACAGAAGGAACACTACCCAATTCCTTCTACAAAGCCACAATTACGCTGATACCAAAGCCACACAAAGATCCAACAAAGAAAGAGAACTTCAGACCAATTTCCCTTATGAACATCGATGCAAAAATACTCAATAAAATTGTTGCCAACCGAATCCAAGAACACATCAAAACGATCATCCACCATGATCAAGTAGGCTTTATCCCAGGAATGCAGGGTTGGTTCAATATTAGGAAATCCATCAATGCAATCCACTACATAAACAAACTCATAGAACAAAACCACATGGTCATTTCATTGGATGCTGAAAAAGCATTTGACAAAATTCAGTATCTTTTCATGCTTAAAGTCTTGGAGAGAACAGAAATTCAAGGCCCATACCTAAACATAGTAAAAGCAATATACAGCAAACCGGTAGCCAGCATCAAACTAAATGGAGAGAAACTTGAAGCAATCCCACTGAAATCAGGGACTTGACAGGGCTGCCCCCTTTCTCCTTATCTTTTCAATACTGTACTTGAGGTACTAGCTCGGGCAATTAGACAACATAAGGAGGTCAAAGGGATACAAATTGGAAAGGAAGAAGTCAAACTATCATTATTTGCAGATGACATGATAGTCTACCTAAGTGACCCAAAAAACTCCACTAGAGAGCTCCTACAGCTGATAAACAACTTCAGCAAAGTGGCAGGTTATAAAATCAACTCAAGCAAATCAGTGGCCTTCCTATACTCAAAGGATAAGCAGGCTGAGAAAGAAATTAGGGAAATGACCCCCTTCACAATAGCCACAAACAGTATAAAGTATCTTGGGGTGACTCTTACCAAACATGTGAAAGATCTGTATGACAAGAACTACAAGACTCTGAAGAAGGAAATGGAAGAAGACCTCAAAAAATGGGAAAACCTCCCATGCTCATGGATTGGTAGAATCAATATAGTTAAAATGGCCATTTTGCCAAAAGCAATATACAGATTCAATGCAATACCCATCAAAATCCCAACTCAATTCTTCACAGAGTTAGAAAGAGCAATTTTCAAATTCATCTGGAACAACAAAAAACCCAGGATAGCTAAAACTATTCTCAGCAACAAAAGAAAATCTGGGGGAATCAGTATCCCTGACCTCAAGCAATACTACAGAGCAATAGTGTTAAAAACTGCACGGTACTGGTACAGTGACAGGCAGGAGGATCAATGGAACAGGATTGAAGATCCAGAAATGAACCCACACACCTATGGCCACTTGATCCTCGACAAAGAGGCTGAAAACATCCAATGGAAAAAAGATAGCCTTTTCAACAAATGGTGCTGGTTCAACTGGAGGTCAGCATGCAGAAGAATGCAAATTGATCCATCCTTGTCTCCTTGTACTAAGCTCAAATCCAAATGGATCAAGGACCTCCACATAAAGCCAGACACTCTGAAGCTAATAGAAAAGTAACTGGGGAAGACCCTTGAGGACATCGGTACAGGGAGAAAGTTTCTGAACAGAACACCAATAGCATATGCTCTAAGAGCAAGAATTGACAAATGGGACCTCATGAAATTACAGAGTTTTTGTAAGGCAAAGGACACCATCAAGAGGACAAATCGGCAACCAACAAATCGGGAAAAGATCTTCACCAATCCTACATCAGATAGAGGGCTAATATCGAATATATATAAAGAACTCAAGAAGTTAGACTCCAGAAAACCAAACAACCCTGTTAAAAAATGGGGTACAGAGTTAAACAAAGAATTCTCACCTGAAGAACTTCGGATGGCAGAGAAGCATCTTAAAAAATGCTCAACTTCATTAGTCATTAGGGAAATGCAAATCAAAACAACCCTGAGATTTTACCTTACACCAGTCAGAATGGCTAAGATTAAAAATTCAGGAGACAGCAGGTGTTGGAGAGGGTGTGGAGAAAGAGGAACACTCCTCCACTGCTGGTGGGGTTGCAAATTGGTACAACCACTCTGGAAATAAGTCTGGTGGTTCCTCAGAAAACTGGGCACCTTACTTTCAGAAGATCCTGCTATACCACTCCTGGGCATATACCAGAGGATTCCCCACCATGTAATAAGGATACATGTTCTACTATGTTCATAGCAGCCCTATTTATAATTGCCAGATGCTGGAAAGAACCCAGGTATCCCTCAACAGAAGAGTGGATGCAAAAAATGTGGTATATCTACACAATGGAGTACTATTCAGCCATTAGAAACAATGAATTCATGAAATTTTTAGGCAAATGGATGGAGCTAGAGAACATCAAACTAAGTGAGGTAACCCAGACTCAAAAGGTGAATCATGGTATGTACTCACTAATAAGTGGTTATTAACCTAGAAAACTGGAATACCCAAAACATAATCCACACATCAAATGAGGTACAAGAAGAAAGGAAGAGTGGCCCCCTGTTCTGGAAAGACTCAGTGAAGCAGTATTCGGCAAAACCAGAACCGGGAAGTGGGAAGGGGTGGGTGGGAGGACAGGGGAAGAGAAGGGGGCTTACGGGACTTTTGGGGAGGGGGGCTAGAAAAGGTGAAATCATTTGAAATGTAAATAAATTATATCGAATAAAAAAAATTAAAAAAAAAAAAAGAGGTAGGGCTCCAGAGAAACAATTAAAAGGCAAGGTCTCATGGGTGAGCCTAGTGGCCTTACACAATGGAAGATATCCAGGTACTTCTCCTATCCTCTGCTGTTGCTATGAAAGGATAAGTTGGTGGCCTCATGAGACTTGGCAGATAGTCCTTGCTGGATCTTCAGTGTGCTAGCACCCTGACCTTGGATGTCTGGAGCCTATAGACTGTTAGAAATAAATTCTGTGGTCTAAAAGCCCCTCAGTCAAGTATACTTTGTTGTAGTTGCCCAAACAAACTAAGGCTCATTCCTCTTAAAGATATTTGCTATCCTTAACAAACACATAGAGCTGATATTATGGTTGTTTTCAAACAGTACCATCACATACTTTTTAAAGATTAATGCATCAGTTGTTGTTGTTGTTGTTGTTGTTGTTGTGTGTGACCAATCACTGTAGACTAAGTCCTAAAACAACCAGTATTTTTTCATCAAAAAAATGTATTTTCTTTTAAATATCATGCAATATATATTTGTCATAACAGCTTCAGACTACAGTAAACTATGTAGACTCAAACACTAACCAATTCTTACCCACCAGCTGAAGAAACAGATGCAGAAACCCACGGCCAAGTATTGTATGGAGGTCATGGGTCTCTTATGGAAGAGTTGGAGGAAGAATTGAAGGCCCCAAAGTGGATAGGAACTCCACAGGAAGACTAACAGTGTCAACTCACCTGGACCCCTGGCAGCTCTCAAAGACTAGCCAACAACCAAAGAACATACACAGGCTAGACTGAGGCACCTGGCACATGCATAGGTTTGCCTTGTCTGCCGTCAATGGAAGGGGATGAGCCTGACCCTGCAGTCTGGATGCACCAGTGTAGGAGGATATGGAGAGATGCTCCACTCTCTCAGAGAAGAAGAAGGGGACTCATGGGGGACTGAGAGAGGAGTCAGTGTTTGGGATATAAAAGCAAACAAACAAACAAAACCAAACAATTCTACTTCAACCCATTCTCGTCAAGCATCAGCTTCCAGTTTGGTGATCATCTTGTCAACTTTGATAACAAACGCTGAATTTCTCATCACACTTCATTATTTGTAATGTAACATTCCACTCAAAATAAACACAGTCAAAAGATATAAGGATCTCAGGGATCTGGTTTCATATACATGATATTGTTATAACATATAATGATATTTTGTTATATCTAACATGCTTTCTGTGTAATTGGTTGTAGACATATTTTCAAGTTGACTTATCCAAGCTTGCATTATTTGTAATGACTCCATGGTGTCCTGTGAAGTGGAAAATGTTGGTTTCTTTGAAAGCTCAGTTGTGCCATGTGATGTTTTTCTGGGCATTATTTTATGAGAGGATGTTTTGCTGAAGCAAATGCTTGAGAGGGTGCATGATGTTTAGGAAGAATATAAATATGACCCCATAGACAGGGACACTTTTGCATTGCTATGCCTTGCAATGCTTTGCTGGTCTTCGCTGGTCTTCATTTCACAAAAAGAAATGCACCGAAGAACTTCTTGCATTCTGACTAATTCGTGCCAACTCTGCTTACTTCTGCCAGTTTGGTGGAGCTTTGCGGTTTCTGTTTGATCCAGCTACTGTTATTGATTCCTGTTGTCTGATATTAGACTGGACTGCTGACATCCTGACAATAAAGATCTGCCCCAAAGAACTCCTTCTAAACAGGTTCACAACTGTGGGGAGCTGCTTTGACGCACCCTAAAGATGGCGCCTGGCCATGCGCCAGGCTCGCTGCTCCATGAATAAACAAGTCCTTATTTGGAAGAGCTTGAGGGCCTAGCCTGCTTCCGCCTTATTGCAACCTATGAGCATCTGCTCTGAGGGTTATGTAGATGGGCTCACTACAAAATATTTAAGGGGGTTTGGAAAGTGCCTCAGGGGTCAGAAGTCAGAAGATTGTTCAAGGTTCCTGAATAAACCGCTTAAAGAAGAAAAAAAAAAAAGAAATGCTCAACATCATTAGTCATTAGGGAAATGCAAATTAAAACAACCCTGAGTTTTCACCTTACACCAGTCAGAATGGCTAAGGTCAAAAACTCAGGAGACAGCAGGTGTTGGCAAGGATGTGGAGAAAGAGGAACACTCCTCCACTGCTGGTGGGGCTGTAAGATGGTACAGCCACTTTGGAAATCAGTCTGGTGGTTCCTCAAAAAACTGGACATGACACTTCCAGAGGACTCTGCTATACCTCTCATGGGCATATACCCAAAGGATTCCCCGGCATGCAATAAAGACACATACTCCATTATGTTCATAGCGGCCTTATTTATAATAGCCATGAGCTGGAAAGAACCCAGATGCCCCTCAAAGGAGGAATGGATACAGAAAATGTGGTATATTTACACAATGGAATACTATTCAGCAATTAGAAACAATGAATTCACAAAATGTTTAGGCAAATGGTTTGATCTGGAAAATATCATCCAAAGTGAGGTAACCCAGTCACAAAAGAATACACATGGAATGCAATCTCTGATAAGTGGATATTAATTAGCCCAGAAACTCTAAATACCCAAGGCACAAATCGCATAACAAATGACTCCCATGAAGAAGTAAGGATAGGGTCCTGATCCTGGAAAGGATTGATCTAGCATTGGAGGGGAATATAAGGACAGAGAAAAAGGAGGGAGGTGATTGGAGAATGGATGGAGAGAAGGTTTATGGAACATATGGGGAGGGGGGGAACTGGGAAAAGGGAAATCATTTGGAATTTAAACAAAGAATATAGAAAATAAAAATATATAATAAAAAAAGAAATGATAAGTAATATTTTGCACCAAAGAGCCAGGAGGCTCCACCTCCCTCTGTGCACCGTCAGGAGAGAATGATCTCCTAGCAGCACTTTCATTTCTGGGAAAGAAGGTGAGATCTATACTTTCTCTCCAATAACTGTCCATAGGCGAATGGATAAGAGTGCACAGGGCATATAGTGGACCATCTGGGACAGGACTTCAGGTTGCTATTTGTACCAGGGAGTCCAGCACCTCAATAGCCACCTGCACACCACCTGCCAGAAGAGAGTTAGTTTCCCAGGAGTGCTGACAGAGGCTTACATACAAGCTCCAGCCAGAGACAGCAAGACAGTCTAAAACCAGTGATAACCAGATGGCAAAACAAAAGTGCAAGAACCCTATCTACAGAAACCAAGGCGAATGGCAACATCGGAAACCAGTTCTCCCACCACAGCAAGTCCTGGATACCCTAACACACTGGAAAAGCAAGAGTTGGATTCAAAAATCACAGCTCATGATGATTATAGAGGGTTTTAAAAAGAACATAAATAACTCCCTTAAAGATATACAGGAGAACACAGGAAAACAGGTAGAAGACCTTAAAGAATTACAGGAAAACACAACCAAATAGGTGAAGGAAGTGAACAATACCATCCAGGATCTAAAAGTGGAAGTTGACACAATAAAGAAATCACAAAGAGAGACAACACTGGAGATAGAAAACCTAGGAAAGAAATCAAGAGTCATAGATGCAAGTATCAACAACAGAATACAGATAGAATCTCAGGTGCAGATGATACCATAGAAAACAATGACAAAATAGTCAAAGAAAATGCAAAATGTAAAAAGATCCTGACACAAAACATCCAAGAAATCCAGGACACAATGAGAAGACAAAAACTAAGGATAATAGGGAGAGAAGAGAGCTAAGATTCCCAAATTAAAGGGCCAGGAAATATCTTCAACAAAATAATAGAAGAAGTAGAGAGATGGTTCAGTGGTTAAGAGCACCAACTGTTCTTCCAAAGATCCTGAGTTCAAATCCCAGCAACCACATGGTGGCTCACAACCATCCATAACAAGATCTGACACATTCTTCTGGAGTAGTTACCTAAAATAAATAAATAAATCTATCTTTAAAAAAAAATTATAGAAGAAAACTTCCCGAACCTAAAGAAAGAGATACCCACGGACGTACAATAAGCTTATAGAACTCCAAAAAGGTTGGACTAGAAAAGAAATTCCTTCCATGACATAATAATCAAAACACCAAATGCACAAAACAAAGAATACTAAAAGCAGTGAGGAAAAAAGGTCAAGTAACACATAAAGGCAGACCTATCAGATCACACCAAACTTCTCCCCAGAGACTATGAGAGCTAGAAGATCCTGGGCAGATGTCATACAGAACTGAAGAGAACATAAATGCCAACCCAGGCTACTATTCATAGCAAAATTCTCAATTACCATAGAGGAAGAAAACAAGATATTCCACGAAAAAAAACAAAACAATTTTATAGAGTATGTTTCCACAAATCCAGACCTTCAAAGGATAATAAAATGAAAACTCCAACACAAAGAGGGAAACTGAACACTAGAAAAATTGAGAAAGTAATCTTTCATTAAAAAAATAATGAGAGTTTGACTTCCTCCTTTCCCATTTGTATCCCTTTGACCTCCTTATGTTGTCGAATTGCCCGAGCTAGTACCTCAAGTACAATATTGAAAAGATAAGGAGAAAGGGGGCAGCCTTGTCTGGTCCCTGATTTCAGTGGGATTGCTTCAAGTTTCTCTCCGTTTAGTTTGATGCTGGCTACCGGTTTGCTGTATATTGCTTTTACTATGTTTAGGAAGTCAAACTATCATTATTTGCAGACGACATGATCGTCTACCTAAGTGACCCAAAGAACTCCACTAGAGAGCTCCTACAGCTGATAAACAACTTCAGCAAAGTGGCAGGTTACAAAATCAACTCAAGCAAATCAGTGGCCTTCCTATACTCAAAGGATAAGCAGGCTGAGAAAGAAATTAGGGAAATGACCCCCTTCACAATAGCCACAAACAGTATAAAGTATCTTGGGGTGACTCTTACCAAACATGTGAAAGATCTGTATGACAAGAACTTCAAGACTCTGAAGAAGGAAATGGAAGAAGACCTCAAAAAATGGGAAAACCTCCCATGCTCATGGATCGGTAGAATCAATATAGTTAAAATGGCCATTTTGCCTAAAGCACTATACAGATTCAATGCAATACCCATCAAAATCCCAACTCAATTCTTCACAGAGTTAGAAAGAGCAATTATCAAATTCATCTGGAACAACAAAAAACCCAGGATAGCTAAAACTATTCTCAGCAACAAAAGAAAATCTGGGGGAATCAGTATCCCTGACCTCAAGCAATACTACAGAGCAATAGTGTTAAAAACTGCATGGTATTGGTACAGTGACAGGCAGGAGGATCAATGGAACAGGATTGAAGATCCAGAAATGAACCCACACACCTATGGCCACTTGATCCTCGACAAAGAGGCTGAAAACATCCAATGGAAAAAAGATAGCCTTTTCAACAAATGGTGCTGGTTCAACTGGAGGTCAGCATGCAGAAGAATGCGAATTGATCCATCCTTGTCTCCTTGTACTAAGCTCAAATCCAAATGGATCAAGGACCTCCACATAAAGCCAGACACTCTGAAGCTAATAGAAAAGAAACTGGGGAAGAGCCTTGAGGACATCGGTACAGGGAGAAAGTTTCTGAACAGAACACCAATAGCGTATGCTCTAAGAGCAAGAATTGACAAATGGGACCTCATAAGGTTACAGAGTTTCTGTAAGGCAAAGGACACCATCAAGAGGACAGATCGGCAACCAACAAATTGGGAAAAGATCTTCACCAATCCTACATCAGATAGAGGGCTAATATCCAATATATATAAAGAACTCAAGAAGTTAGACTCCAGAAAACCGAACAACCCTATTAAAAAATGGGGTACAGAGTTAAACAAAGAATTCTCACCTGAAGAACTTCGGATGGCGGAGAAGCATCTTAAAAAATGCTCAACTTCATTAGTCATTAGGGAAATGCAAATCAAAACAACCCTAAGATTTCATCTTACACCAGTCAGAATGGCTAAGATTAAAAATTCAGGAGACAGCAGGTGTTGGAGAGGGTGCGGAGAAAGAGGAACACTCCTCCACTGCTGGTGGGGTTGCAAATTGGTACAACCACTCTGGAAATCAGTCTGGCGGTTCCTCCGAAAACTGGGCACCTCACTTCCAGAAGATCCTGCTATACCACTCCTGGGCATATACCCAGAGGATTCCCCACCATGTAATAAGGATACATGCTCTACTATGTTCATAGCAGCCCTGTTTATAATTGCCAGATGCTGGAAAGAACCCAGGTATCCCTCAACAGAAGAGTGGATACAAAAAATGTGGTATATCTACACAATGGAGTACTATTCAGCCATTAGAAACAATGAATTCATGAAATTCTTAGGCAAATGGATGGAGCTAGAGAACATCATACTAAGTGAGGTAACCCAGACTCAAAAGGTGAATCATGGTATGCACTCACTAATAAGTGGTTATTAACCTAGAAAACTGGAATACCCAAAACATAATCCACACATCAAATGAGATACAAGAAGAAAGCAGGAGTGGTCCCTGGTTCTGGAAAGACTCAGTGAAACAGTATTTGGCAAAACCAGAACGGGGAACTGGGAAGGGGTGGGAGGGAGGACAGGGGAAGAGAAGGGGGCTTACGGGACTTTCGGGGAGTGGGGCTAGAAAAGGGGAAATCATTTGAAATGTAAATAAATTATATCGAATAAAAAAAAATAAAAAAAATAAAAAAAATAAAAAAATAATAATGAGAAGACAACCACATAAAAAATCACTCCACCTTTAACAACAATAATGCCAGGAAGCAAAATTTACTTTTCCTTAATATCTCTTAATATCAATGGACTCAATTCCCCAATAAAAAGACATAGGCTAACAGACTGGATAAATAAGCAGGACCCAATACTTGCTGCATAGAAAAAACCCACTTTGGAGGGTGACAAAGCCAGACACTACCTCAAAGTTAAATGTTGGGAAACAATTTTCCGAGCAAATTGTCTCAAGAAACAAGCCAGAGCGCCCATTATAATATCAAATAAAATGAAATTTCAACCTAAATTTATCAAACAAGTTAAGGAAGGACAAGTCATACTCATAAAAGGAAAAATATAGCAAGAAGATCTTTCAAACCTGAATATTTATGCTCCATATGTAAGGGCACTCACATTCATAAAAGAAACTTTACTTAAGCTCAAAGCACATATTGCACCTCATATAATAATAGTTGAAGACCTTAACACCCCACTCTAATCAATGAACAGATCATGGAAATAGAAACTAAACAGAGAAACAGTGAAACAAACCGAAGCTGTGAACCAACTGGATTTAACAGATATGTATAGAACATTTTATCTTAAAACAAAAGAATATACCTTCTTCTTAGCACCTCATGGTAAGTACTCCAATATTGGCCACATAGTTGATCACAAAACAATCCTCAACAGATACAAGAAGATTGAAATAATCTCATGCATCCTATCAAATCATCCAGATTAAGGCTAATCTTCTATAACATCAAAACAATAGAAAGTCCACATATGCATGGAAGCTGAACAACACTCTACTCAATGATAACTTGGTTAAGGAAGAAATAAAAAAAAGAAATTAAAGACTTTTTAGAATTTAATGAATATGAAGGCACAACATACCCAACTTATGGGACACAATAAAAGAATCCTAAGAGGAAAACTCATAGGTCTGAGTACCTGCAAAAAGAAACTAGAGAGAGCATACACTAGCAGCTTGATAGCATATCTGAAAGCTCTGGAACAAAAGGAAGCAAATACAGCCTAGAGGAGTAGAGAGCAGGAAACAATCAAACTCAGGGCTGAAATCAACAAGTAGAAACAAAAAGAACTATAGCAAGAATCAACAAAACCAGGAGCTGTTTCTTTGAGAAAATCAACAAGATAGATAATCCCTTAGCCAGACTAACTGGGGAGCACAGAGAACAAACCAACAAAATTAGAAATGAAAAGGGAGACAAAACAGCAGAAACCAAGGCAATCCAAAAAAAATCATCACATCCTACTATTCAACAAAACTGGAAAATCTGGATGAAATTTCCTAGACAGATATCAGGTACCAAAGTTAAATCAGAACCAGATAAACTATCTAAACAGCCCCTTTATCCCTAATGAAATAGAAGCAGTCATCCATAGACTTCCAACCAAGAAAAGCCAAGGACCAGATGGGTTTAGTGCAGAGTTCTATCAGATCTTCAAAGAAGACCTAATACCAATACTTTCCAAAGAATTGAAGACATAGAAATGAACCCACACACCTATGGTCATCTGATCTTTGACAAATGAGTTAAAAACATACAGTGGAAAAAAGGCAGTGTTTTCAACAGATGGTGCTGGTTCAATTGGTGGTTAGCATGTACAAGAATGCAAATCGATCAATTCTTATCCCCTTGTACAAATCTTAAATCCAAGTGGATCGAGGACATCCACATAAAACCAGATGCACTGAAACAAATAGAAAACAAAGTGGGGAAGACCCTTGAGCATTTGGGCACAGGAGAAAAGTTCCTGAACAGAATACCAATAGCTTATGCTCTCAGATCAATAACTGACAATGGGACCTTGTAAAATTGCAAAGATTCTGTAAGGCAAAGGACACTGTCAATAGAACAAAATGCCAGCCAACAGATTGGGGGAAAACCTTTACTAATTCTATATCCAATAGAGGTCTAATATCTGAGATCTATATAATAAGTTAGACTTCAGAGAACCGAATCACCCTATTAAAAATGGGATACGGAGCTAAACAAAGAATTCTCAATTGAGGAATACCGATGGCTGAGAAGCACCTAAAGAAATGTTCAATATCCTTAGTCATCAGGGAAATGCAAATCAAAACAACCTTGAGATTCCACCTGACATGAGTCAGAATGGCTAAGTTCAAAAACTCAGGTAGAGAAAGAAAACTCCTCCATTTCTGGTGGGATTGCAAGCTCGTACAACCACTCTGGAAACCATCAGTCTGGGGGTCCCTCAGAAAACTGGGCATGATACTATGAGAGGACCCCACTATACCACTCCTGAACATATACCCAGATGATTCCCCAGCATATAATAAGAATACATGCTCCACTATGTTCACAGCAGCCCTATTTATAATAGCCAGAAGCTGGAAAGAACCGAGATGTCCCTCAATGGAGGAATGGATACAGAAAATGTGGTATGTTTACACAGTGGAATACTACTCAGCTATTAAAAAGAAGGAATTCATGAAATTCTTAGTCAAGTGCGTGAAACTGGAGAATGTCATCCTGAGTGAGGTGACCCAATCACAAAAGAATGCACATGGTGTGCACTCACTGATAAGGGGATGTTAGCCCAGAAGCTGGGAGTACCCAAGACACAATTCATATATCAAATTATGCCCAAGAAGAAGGAAGAAGAGTCCCCAGGTCCAGGAAAGGCTCAGTGCAGCAGTGTAGGGGAATACCAGGACAGGGGAATGGACGGGTTGATTGGGGAACAGGGAGAGGGAAGAGGGCTTATGGGACTTTCAGGGAGGGGGGAATCCAGGAAAGGGGAAATCATTTGAAATGTCAGTAAAGAATATCAAATTATATATATATATATTCTAAAAGTAAAAAAAGAAAAAAAGAAAAGAAATTTCTGAAGGAAACAGACATATAGGACAATATAGGAAAGGCCAGGGTATTCACAGGTATGAAAAGCAGTCTAAAATATTTAACGATGGTTAATTTTTAAATTTCTTACTAACTTTCCCATTAGCATATCATTTATGTTAAGCGTTACAATTATTTATTTTTAATATTACATTCTTACTTATTTTGGATTTCATGCATGTATATAATGTATTAGCTCATCGTTATAAATGTTGCTATGATATTCCTCAGATCTTCTCTTTCAACATTATTTACTGTTTTTAATATCATAAACCCTTCAAAATTTAACATGAACATTGTTCTTATGACTCATCTACTGAATATGTGTTCTGTTAGGTGGAGCCCTTTACCAGGAGTATCTTATTTTTTCTATATGGAAACCCTTGAGACAGAAGAAATGGGATGAATACATTGAAACTTGCTGTGCCAAGATACCATAGAACTCACAAGCGGCAGAAAAAGGAATAAAAGACATCTATCCTTATTTAATGATGTATTGGTTGTGTCTAGTAACCTGTGAGTATGTGCAGCATGCATTCTGTGAGAGGCTATGCTTTAATTAGGCCTTTTTATACAAAAATAGAATGTTCTTTTACTTTTTTTTTTTACAAAGATTATACTTACTTCATGACTTCATGATCAGAACTTATTTTTTCTCCACTGTGGTTGTGGTCTAAATTCATTTTGACAAAATTTCAGACACATTTTAAAAACCATTTAAGGTGCCATCCTGCCCTTTGAATTTGAAAAGAATAACAACTTGAAAAGGAGGAAGCTAATATCCACTTATCAGTGAGTGGATATTAGCCTAGAAATGTGGAATACCCAAGACATAATCCACATATCAAATGATATCCAAGAAGAACGGAGGAGTGGCCCCAGGTTCTGGAAAGGCTCAGTGAAGAAGTATAGGACAATACCAGAACAGGGGAGTGGGAAGGGTTGGATGGGGGAACAGGGGGAGGGAAGAGGGCTTATGGTACTTTCAGGGAGTGGGGAGCCAGAAAAGGGGAAATCATTTGAAATGTAAATAAAAAATATATCTAATAAAAAAAGGAGGTAGGTTCCTCTTATTCTTGTTTTTTATTAGATAGATTCTTGATTTACATTTCAAACGTTGTCCCTTTCCTGGTCCTCCCTTGCTTCCCCCCATCCCCCAACCCCCAACACCCACTCCCACCCCCACCTCTGCTGAAAAATCCCATAAGCTATCTTCCCACTCCCCTGTTCTCCAATCAACCCTCTCCTGCTTCCCTGTCCGGGTATTCCCCTACACTGCAGCATGGACCCTTTCCAGGACCAAGGGCCTCTCCTCCCTTTGATGTCCAACAAGTCCATCCTCTGATGCCTCTGAGTCTGGAGCCATGGGTAACTCCATGTGTTGTTGGTTTTGTCCCTGGGAGCTCTGGGAGTATTGGGTGGTTACGAATTACTCAGGGAAGAAAGATGATGTTGGCCAACCAGATGCCCCAAGGCTTGTAGGAACTAAGCCATCAATAAAGGGGTACACATGGTTCCAGCCAAAAGAGCGACAGAGGAATGCTTTGCTGGGCATCTGTGGGAGAAGTCCTTGGTCCTATGAAGGCTCAATAGATGCCCCAGCATGGGGAAATCAAGGGGGAGTAGGTGGGAGTGGTTTTGGTGGAGGGTCATATTTTTGGAGGCAGGGGGTGGGATGATGGGTTGGGGGTTTTCAGGGAGGGGGAAACCGGGGAAAGGTATAACATTTGAAATGTAAATGAAGAATATATTCAATAAAAATGTAAACAAATATGCAAAGAAAGAAACAAAGAAAAGGAGGCAGATGTGCAAGCACATACCAGTGATACGAGCACTGTGAAAGCTGACTTATCCTGTGTGGGATACGTGGACTCTGCAGTGGACATGTTCTCAAAATAAAATATTTAAACTATGAGAAGCAGGTGTCCTCTTGCTTGTTTCCAGATAAACTGAAGAAGCAAGAGGAAGGAATCCCTGATTATGATCCTTATACACAAGAGGCAACCCATGTAAGCCTCTCAACCTCATAGTTTCCAAATTAGTAGGAAGAGATGAGAAGCAGCTCCTGTCCCTCCACTAATCAAGGAAAACTGCAGGCACTGGGTCTTGTTTTGGTGATTCTGCACATACTAGAGAAAACTGATGTGATTAAATGAAGCTGTATACAAGGTTGCACTGTAACTTATGACTGTGGAGATGTTTTCTGGAACCACATCACATATAATCTAAACTGGCAATGATCATAGCCTCATGGTATTCTAGAAGGTATGAAGCTGGTATTGACATTATCAAGAAAATAATTTAAGGTATGTTCTCATCAGTTTGCAAATGGATTTGGGGAAAAACATCAGTAATACACTTTATTCAGTTTAGGGGATAAATGATCAGGTCATCTGTAAATAATATTCCTAAAGATCCACTTCAAAAAATATGAGAAAATATAATGTTAGAGAGAATTCTTCAATATATTGTAGATACAACCAATTGGGTAAATTTGTTTTTCAGCCCTGTCTGTCATTTGTAAACTCCCACCACAGAAAATGGTAGTTAGTGTCTGACTGATGCAGGCTCAAAATAAGTGAATGTCCAGGCTGTCTATCAATCTGTCATCCTTCTTGTCATTTCAACTCAACTCACCTTTAGTCCACAATTGGAAATACTCACCTTTTTTTTTTTTGAAAGATAATAATCAACAACGAGATGGTGCGTCCAGGGTTTGTAGCAAGTGCACGTGGATTAGACATTGGGTTCATTCTGGAGCTGGGGATGGAGATCAGTCCAGTCTGGTCCATCCGGGGACCTCCTCCATATTCCCCCTCCCTTCTCTGCATCCACTTCTGCCTCCGCCTCTGTCTTGGCCTCTGCCTCCAACTGCCGCTGCCTGCGACCGCAGAGGCTCATGGGAATCTGCTTCTTTCCTGTCTCGCTTCTTGAAACAACTGACTCATTTGAATTATAAAAAAAATACTTGCAAGTATAGTTGGTGTAAGGGAAATTCACTTTAATTTTTGAGAATAAAGGAAACTAGAATGGTTTTCTTGAAAGAACATGTTTGTTCCACTTCTGCTGTGTATTGACACTTAAAACTGTTTTGAGATTTACATTCATATTATGGAAAAAGCATTATTAGTCTTGTAAGAAATTATTGTCATTATTTTCATTTTCAAGGAATAGTATCTGTTATCAGACATTGGAATTAGAGGTATTATGTTTAAGCCTTTCTTCTGAACTTTGGTTCATCGATATCTATATTTATCTACATGTATATATATATATATATATATATATATGTATATATATATATATATATATATATATATATATATACACACACACACACACACAACTAGATGTTTTCAGATGGAAAGAAAATAAGTACAAATGTTTCATATGATTGAGACATGGGTTTGTATGTTTGTGTGTGAGTGTGCATGTGAATCCTTTAGTAAATATTACTAAATATTACTAAATATTACTAAATATTACATAATATTCTTGTATTTTGACTGTTACCAGTCACATTACATAATGTGGGAAATCTTTTTCTGTATTATCACGTTTAGTATCAAACTAACAGAGATTCTTGATTCTCTTTCTAGGAATAAGTAAAAGGTTAAGATAAAATGTATCATCTCACTTACCTGTGGGACAAGGATGATGTGGACCTAGTCAGCACCTACGAAACCTGTACTTGCGAGACACTTGATCTGTTTAAGCCCAATGGAAATGTTTTGACCACCTTTCCGTAAGACCTACAGTATGGACCTTGTGTTCACAGGAGGATAGCTACAGAAATTGTGGTGCCACTTAAAATTTTGTAATTCACAGGTAAAACCTATTAACCAGAATGTTTGCAACACAACAATCCAGTTTAGTCTGATTTTATCCAGGTTGCCAACTCCAATTTTACCCTCCTACGGTGACCCTAGTTTGTCTATACATTCCACAGCATACATTACACATGTAAGTATATACCTTAGTCTTTCATCTGTGGATTTCATCAGGACTCCACAAGATTCTTGGGCCAGGATAGAGGTATACTGTCTTCTAAGAAAGATGTGGACAAAACAAGGACTTAACCATATCCTGCACATTCTTTTCCCCATAATTTCTGGTATTATTAAGGTTTTGAAAATACACAAATTTATTTCTCTCCAGTAAAACTGCATAGTATACTTAAATTTGACCAATACCTTCAATACTCCCCAGGTAATTTCCATAAAAATATAGCATTTCATTGAACAGATAAAAATAGTTACTTGTAGAATGCTCAACTATTTGGATGTCTGTGTAGCAGACTATCACTGGTGGCTAATGGTCAAGGGATAAGGTTCCATGGGATCCACAGATGATAGACACACAACTAGCTCATTTTGATATGCCTTAGCTCAGGGGCCAGGCTCTTCTAAACCTTCCTCAGCTCTCTTACCCTTCTTTTCACCATCAGGTCAACATCTCTGAATCTGCCCTCAACTTTGTTTGCTCAGTCACCTTACTTCTAACTCAGTGCCCCAAATCTACCCTCAGCTGTATCATGTTTCTAATCTCTCTCCTGCTATTCCAGGACAGTTGCGGAAGCAGTCAATGGCCAAAACACCTTAGATCTCACATGGCTGGTGAATGATTCACCCTCTGTAGCATGGTGAATCTTTTTCTCCTCCCCTGCAATTTCTAGCCTTCCTGTGGTAAAACTGGAAGTTCTGCCTATTCCACCCAGCTCCTTGGCCACTAGAAACTTTATTGATCAATCAAGAACCAACTGGAGAAAAGGAACTTCAGTGTTCACATGCAGATTCCTGATCAAGCATCAAAACAAGCCACTTCATTTCACAAAGTACCTATAAGATTTCTTCCAATGTCACTTATTACCTGCTATGTCACTTTTAATATTATATGTTTACATACATGTACACATACACATATACGCACACATGTGTGTGTGTGTGTGTGAGTGTGTGTGTGTGTGTGGTTGAGGGTCACAGATATAATCCACCCTTCTGATAAAAATGGTTGTAGGAAGAGAATAGAATGAGTGAATACAGTTCATGGTAGAAATATGAATGTGACAGTCTTTGGACAAGAATCAGTCTATGGTTCCTTAGTAAGTCAGCTTGAGTTATGGATGTTAGAACCATGGCAAAAGTGAGAAGAATATTCTGTGATTGAAAGATTATTGCAGGATAGTAATTATTTTCAGAAAGAGGAAACCATGTACACATTAGCTTATAGATGGAAAAACTATACCTCACATAGGGTTGTAACCATGGGGAAGAAGAATGATACATTAGTTAAGAATTGCTTTTCATATCAGAAAATCATTGATCAACAAGAAAATGTTGATGACTGCAACACACTGTGAATATGTCAAATATCAATGAGGTTTAACTTATTCAACATATACTTTGCAGTTTTAAAATGTTAGCATTGGGAATTCATCTTTAATCCATCATTTATTAGAGTATTACATGCTACAGTGAAATAGTGGTGGGCGAATTATAAATGTGTACCAGGGAGGTACACTATGACAACTCACACAGGTGAAGCACTAGTTTCTAGGACCTCCTGTCTTTATGCCAATTCACTCAAGGAAACAAACTATTTTTTTTTTTCTTAAAAGCTGTCACCCTGGATTAAATTTGTTCTTACCAAAGTTGTGTTCCTTACCTGTGGTTTAGTGTGAATAATGATCACTTTCTATGTGACATGACCTCACTCTAATTGGACACTGCCTTAGCTACCCCTTTATACATATGAAACTAAAGCTAGGAGCAATTGGTGACCTTGCCATAGTCACACTACTCTTGGAACATAGTCAACTAGTTTCCACACTATATTCAACTTCCTGTCATACAAGTGTTTCAGTGAACATGTCATTCAGAAGGGCAGCCATGTGGAGAATATCATCTACACCTGCACCCTTATGATGGTAATGGCTTAAAATAATTTCTATGAGCAGTAATCTTAAAACTCTTAGCTTTGTCAAGACTCTGATCTTTTTCTCTTTTAACATTATAGTTCTAGAGAACAGAAAGATGAATGGCACTATTTTCTCAAAAGCTATTTTACTTGTGATTATACTTTAATTCTGTACTGATATGGGAATTGCAGTTTGTGCTCCATTCCTTTCTCAAAAACATATTTGATAGGCAATCTCCAAATATGTTGCTGATTAGATGGTCACTGGATACTGTTTTGTTGCTCTTGTCTATCACATATTTCATCTAATGTTGAGGAAGTGCAGTCATTGCCTCCTTTTTATGCTGGAGTAAACAGTACTCTTCAGTCTTATTTTAAATTCCCCTCCATAGATGCTACTGTACGTTGTCCATTCAAGCCATCTTCTACTTCCTCCTTTAAAGTCAAACAGATTTTTACCTTTTCCTTGTGTATTAGTCACAGAACTTTCTATAGAGCCACAGAACATTTAGACTGTATCCATATATTAAGGGAAATTACTGTAATGTCTCTAACACAACTTACCCAACAATGTGCATCTGTGAATAGGAAATTAAAAAAAAATATCTCCTAGTTGTTCAGTTCATGAAGCTAGTTTATTTTACCTGGTATTCTGTATAAACAGGAATCCTGAAGAAGTAGATATTTACAGGTGTGAAGGCAGTAAGAGGAAGCAGCAAAGAATGAGTCTTCCTTCTTCTAATGTCCTGATATAGGCCTCCAGCAGAAGGTGTGGCTCAGATTAAAGGTGTGTAACACCCATCCTGATTGGGAACTTGGTTTGTCCCTAGAGACCTCAGATCTACTTCCCCCAGTCTCTAGGGATTAACTGAGGGTGTTTGCTGCAGTGCCTGGGCCTGTCAAGGTTCAAGTTAGAAGGCTTTGTCTTCCAGCCTCAAGATCTGGATCACAAGTGGACCCTCCATTTCTGGATCGTAGTTCATTGAAGATGTAGGCAATTTGACAACAACCTTGCAAAAAAAAACTTCTGAGAACTGACTGTGTTTCCTAGGCCAATGTGTTATTACCTGAACATATCTTTGTTTCTAAAATATTTTTAAATATTGCCTAATCCAATAATGCATGTTGTTTAATAATAAGTGTCTTGTATTTAACACTTTGATGGTATTTAAAACTATAAACAATGATCAGCTTAAAATAAGATATTAGAAAATTAACTTTCCTATATTGTGTGTTCTTCTTGCATTTGAGCAGAACCACTAATGAAGCTAAGAAGAATATCAAGAATAATTTATCACTGCAGATGTTCACTGAGGACATCCCAAGCTGTGACAGTCTATGTAAATACAAATCAAAACTGACATTTCAAGTTCATGAGTAGCAGAGAGACAGGCAGTTTGTAGAAGTAATGGAAGATGGAGACTTAAGAAGAGGGTGGAGGAAAGAGATAGTGAGATTTACATATATAGAATAGATAAATGGGAATGGCATGCACACATGTGTCTTTTATATGTGACATATAGAAAACACTATGAACAAGGTTAAACCGCATGGTAAAGCAACAAAACAGAATAAATATTTTTAAATGACTGAAAACTAAGTCAGCTAGTTGCAACAGCATATATTTCCAAGCCAAGTATTATTATTAGAAATAAAGTTTTCCTCCCGAGTTCTTATATACTAACTTATACATTGTTCAATTATTATTTATTTTAAAATATTTCTCTATAATCAAAAATAATTGTTATTATATAAGTATAAACAAATCTTAAACAGAGTGAAATATTATCAAGAATTAATTTGTTCTCCACATGCACATGTTCTGGTACCATGGTACCATTTTATCTCTTACCTCTGTCCCCTCCTCTTTCAATAAATTTCTGTGTATCCTCACACCTGCTTTGGAAGGCCAGGTAATAATCATAGTTCTTTATCCTCATATTTATTTGAATGTTCTCTGCATAGGGATATCTTTTTATGTAACTTCTGTTTAGAAATCGCTTCAATTAATTTATCGGGTTTGTGTGTGTGTGTGTGTGTGTGTGTGTGTGTGTGTGTGTGTGTGTGATCATATGTGTGTATAGTGCTTAGGATAAAACTCATAACCTCACCCATCATACATAGTAGTTTTATCACTGAGTTACACATATACCTATTAAATAATTATTAAACAACTATTTCAGGGTAATAAGTTATGTTTAGAAGACAATACATAAAATCCCTGTGAAAGAGATGGCTTATTAAGGAGTTTCCTTTGGTCTTCATTCAAGGATCTTTCTGGATAGCGAATGTTTCTTATTTAAGGGATTGTTTCATAGACACACACAGTGCTTACATTATATGGAGCATTGTATGGAGAGAGTACTCACTCATCTTTTGTTTGTTTTGTTTTTTAATTTTCCAATTTTGTCTTTTGTTTTTTAATAGCTGCTATTAATCCTCATTTACCTAAAACTGTGCACACGCTGTGCATGAAAGTAAGGGTGTGAAATGATGGAAGCCTAGATGGGGAGGAAGCAAATAGTTGTGCCCTATGTCAACCACCATCTCTGCCTGTCTGCTGCCATAATGAAAGGAAAATCAGGATGCTGAGCTCCTGTAGCCATGGCTACGCAGTCTTCTTTTATCATACACAACCTGTCACAGTTATAATTCTATACCAAGTACCCCCGTAGTCAATTTTGTGAGAAATATGGTAGACGGACAGTCTTCCAGAGTCCGTCTCAAGGGAAGAAAACAAGATGTTTATTCTATATTAGTGTTACCATTACAGACTGTAGATGATAAGTAATGATTGGACAATAACTAATTTTGTAATCATGAGCTTCAACATTATTTTATATCATTCTTCTCTGTACTTTTCACGGCCTTTTTGTGTAACAGCAACAAACATAGATAGAGTGAATGATATAATTGAGAAGTTACTATCAATGATAAGAATGCCTGTAAGTTATTTGCAAGTAACGGGATTAAAACTGAATTTTGTTTTTGAGATCCACATATGTGAAAATGTGTATGATATAAATAATACAGATGAAACTTAATCATGATAAATTTACAAATCACATTTTATAGTCATCTCCTTTTGGAATAAAAGGCATCTAAAATATAATAATAGTCTTGAGAAAGACTTTGGTCTTGAATTTCTTGCCTACATTTCCATAGAAATGAAACTAATAGCCCAATAGCATTGAGCTATACTTTTACTATCACTAGACAATAAAGATGCAGTATAATGAAGTGAGAGGAATTAGTTATATGCACACAATTGATTTAAAGTTTGCCAATCTTAGAGGCAACAAGATCTTTTCTTTATTTTCTTTCTTTCTTTATGTTCATTAAAATTTTATTACGCTTCTTTTTTGGCGTATGATTCCTCTCCTATTCCTTCTTATTTTCATTTCATGTGTGTGGAGGTATAAGTGTACAAGTTCTGCTGGGTTTTTGGTTTTTTAAACTTTAATGTGCCTGCGTATTTCTCTGCATACATATCCCTATATTTGGTCTTTCTAATTTAAATGTGCATCTCTCTCTCTCTCTCTCTCTCTCTCTCTCTCTCTCTCTCTCTCTCTGGGGGGTAAGGTGTGTGTGTGTGTGTGTGTGTGTATGTGTGTGTTTGTGGAAGAGTGGGTGTGTTTCTCTGTTTTCCAGGTTAGACACAATGTCATCTTCTCCACAGACTGGCTACAGCTAAATGAAAGCTAATGGTTATATGTACTCCTAGGCACCCTCAAAGCCTATGTGTTTTCGTCTATTTTTCTCACTGTTGCTGAAAAAACCATATCTTTCAAATGTCCTTTATTAAGTCATCATTATTACTGTGAGTATATGACTCTTTAGGTACTAGGTTGTGTGCTCATGCCAAATCAATGTTCAATATTCCACTGACAGACTGGTGAGAACTATGTGGATTATTTTGTAATAATATTGGTCTTGGTTAGTGTTGATGGTTGAATGCAATTTCTTATTCTATAATGGATCAATAGACCAAGGTTCCCTCAGGGGTTTCTCCTGAAATCAAGAAAGCCTCCTGATGAGTCCAATCTGTGGTCAGAAGACATGCCATTAATACTGGTCCTAATAATTTCCATACTAGAGAGCTGGAAATTGTAAATAAAGAAAACCAGTAGATACTTCGAGATTTTACTGTCAGATTATGTGTGATGGTTGGCTCTTTTTGGCTTTCAGAACAGTGAAGATTACCAGCTGTGGTTCGGTCCTGGTAATGCAAAAGCTCCAAGAGCACTCCAAGGTAAGAACCAGGGAAATCTATGGAAGGACTACATATGTTCAGTGGTCTAACCCTGAATTCTCAATGTTTTCATTATTTAGAATTAAAAATGAATCCTGGGGATACATGGGGGGAGGTGAAAGAGAACTGAGTCAGGATGACCTTTGCCAATCATGACCAAAACTTTAATAAATAGTAGTCAATATGTAGCTTAGGAAGAACCCTCCTCCCAGGCTTCAGGTGAAGTCCAAGAGCTGGCTGGCTCCAGTCTCAGCAGGTCGCCTGCTAAGATCCTCATACTTCAAGTCTAGCAGATTTACTTCTGTGCAGCTTCCAGGTACTCTGAGCAGTGGCCTGTATTGTTCCCTAGAGAACAAAGGCCAGGAATACCACAGGTTGAGAGCAGGGGCTAGCAGCCAGGAATGTCACACAGGCTGAGCACAGAGGCTGAAAAGCCCAGCTCAATGCTGGAGGGGGAAGGGACACTAAGTAGATTCTGTTTTGTAATGAAAATTGTAAATGTAGCCATATCTCTGAGTCCATGTGAAATATGCAGTTCCCTATGACCAGCAATTCCCCTACTGAATGAGAGATCATGTTCAGTTTATTGGAGAATTCCCTGCTGCTATTCTTTCTATTGCCTTTTTTGTTTCTATCTAAATTAATTATAACCAAATAAATAATAATAATGAAATGATCAGGAGCACTTTGATACGTTTTAAAATTCTAAGATCATCAGTTGTGCTTGCAAAGGTGATCTTATAAAAGCTAGCAAAAAGGTTAAGTTCTAATGCATTAAATGACCTTCAGACAAGTGACAATAACTATAACTTTTAGAGATCAGAGAACATAGTTATTCAAAAATCCTTCATGTATCATGAAAAGAATATGTGGTGATATTCTTGATTATTTGAAGGAAACTAAAACTGGACTACTTTTATTTTTCTTCAATACCTATTTTCAGGATTTTAATACAAAACCAGGGCAAACTCAATGCACATATTTGACTTTATTTTCATTTATACAACAGAGAGTTGCTATGTGAGGGAAGGTAAGGAACTTTCAATCCTTACTGTGCTGAAATTATAGGCATGTACCAAAATTGTCTGGTCTTTTCGGTTTGTTTTTTTTATAAGTTGGACACAATAGCAGTAGTACTCAGTGAAAAGACAAATGTGAAGTGTCACATTCCAAAATAAGTTCATGAGTGAAATGTGTCAACTTGATGATATTTTAAAATTAAAGTTTGGAAGAGTTTTGTACATTATGAATGTTTCAGAAATCCCAAGAACTTAATGCTCTTGTTACTTTCTTAGCATCATTTTGAATGTGTATTTCCACACACAGGCCATATGCAAGTATGTGTCCCTTATGTGTAGATGTTTCTATATTGATCACTTGAATTGATCTGGAGTCCTTTTATCTCTTTTACGCTGCTGTAAATCTTGCTGTGACTGTAGCACTGACATTCTATCTATGTCAGAAGCAAAGGCAAATCAAGACTGTAATCACATTGGTGATTCATGAGAAAGGGACAAAGCCAAGGTTGCATACTTCCTAGAAAACCGTATCCACAACACAGCGCATACTCTCTAAGATTTCTTTAGAGAAGAAATACCTGAAAACAGGGGAGAACACCTCCACCACCTGGATTTAATTCTACTTTTGAGTTTGTGGTTCTGGCCCAGAGTCACTGTTTGTTGGAACAGTCTAAAAATGATTTTGTGAGAAAGGAATTATTCTTAACTTCCTGTGAGAAATATTCACACACTCACACAAGAAAAAAGTCTTGAGACTGCAGTTTCCTTAGACACTGAATTGTTCATTGAATGTGCATTGGTGCCCTCCCTAGGTGTAGCAGATAGGAGAGAGTTTACTTCAACTGCTGTTGTTCATATGCCTCCATGGAGAAACTTGTTTTCTCTTGTCCAGCTTTGTGGTTATACACTTTCCTCTGGTGACTCTTTTTTACCCTCAGATTATAAATTATCTGATTGCTGAGAAAAATTGTCTATTGCATACAACTTCTACCTGTCTCATTGATAGACTACATTCTTGCAGGACCATATCCCTAACTAGAGTATTAAAAAAGTCTTTTGTGTCCTGACAGACTCATGTGTTCTCCATAGCATATGGCATCAACTTGATCATTGTTAAGGAGGACAGAATGAGAGGAAGCAGAGGCCATTCCAATTCACTGATTCCAAGAAACCCTGTCCTTATGCTGGGAATTCAAATGGACTCTATAAATGAGGCTGTCATCATGAGAGAAAAGTAATCTTTGGACACAGAATTCCTTGACATGGCCAATAGAATTACTTATGTAGTGTTTGCCTTCAAATCATATGAAGATATATAAATATATATTATATATATACACAATGGGAGATAATTAAATTGACTAATATAAATCTAGATATTACTGGATTCGCTGTTTTAGCCAACAATGAGCTGCACTCAGAGTGGTAGTGCATGAAGACTCCAGTGAAGTTGAAAAAACTCCTGATTACCTAGTGTGTTTTATGTTTCTTTGTTTTCTATTGTAGCTGTACTTTGGAGCATGTGATCATTATGCTTAATAGTGGTTCATATTCACTCTAAATGCACTGCTAGTCATGTAAAAGCACATTGCATAGAATTAAATACATGTATATATAATTTACTATATCACATATTATATGTATATATAATTATAATATATACATATAATATGGGATACAGTGAATAATGATAAAATTATAGTGTATGTTATATAATATACTTTCTAATATTTTTGCACTAACTCCTACTTATATAAAATAGAATAGTTTCATAAAATAGAATGTTTAAATTATTATAGGTACAGTCTTATATACCTCAGTCTTTTGTATTCTGTATTTCTTAGTTTTACTAATAGTCATATGCATTGATATTTTTCATTTAGTTATTTACATTATACCCTGACTGCAGTACCCCCCTCTAAGTCCCAACCATACAACCCCTTCCTCCCATAGATATGGACAGACTGGAAAATGAGTTATCATACTGGGTTGCATGATGAGAAATTTACAGAGAATCAACAAAGAACATACATTTTGTAAAGGAAAGAGGGTAGACAACAAAAAAAGACATCAACAGTAAAAGAAAAGAAAGAAAGGGCTCTTTTTAAGAAGGGGTTTCCAGAAATAAGGGCCACAGGCAGGAAGTCATGGTGGTATTACGACAATGGAGTAGGAAAGTCCTGGGAATTGCTTGTTCAATTTAAAAAGAGAGTATTTGTCATGTGATGAAAATTTAATGTTCATTTTGCAGGGAAAAACTTAAACATATCTTTCCACAACGAAACTTCTTCATGACTGAAGAAGGTGCAAGTTATTCTACTTCAATGTTCCCTTCTTCCTCCCTCTTAATCATAGCAGAAGAGATTATTACAAGACACAACTTCAGCTTTATATTTAACTGTATTTTTCCTACAAATAGTCTCACACATATATTACAAATTATTGTCTATTATAATAAATGGCATTAAATTATGTTTTTGCTAAGACTCCAATGTACCTGATTAATGATTCTACATAGATTCTGCCATTTGAAAATGGCATTTTCAGTATTCATGTGATGGATCTATTAGAATCACTCTGTTATTCTTTTCTTCCAAACGACAATCAAAATGGCATTTTAAGTACTTCTCAATAAATGAAAGTTGAGAATTTATCTGACCAAATTCTTCTAGATTCTCACCATAGAACACTCCCGTGGCTAAGAGTCTACTATTTAGTAGTACAAGACAATCAGACTGTCTCCTGCTGTATTTCTCACCTTTCTTCCCATGGACCATAATTTAAGTATTTTATCTTGGATATGAAATCATTTTTACAAAGTTCACTTAGAAACAATTTTTTTTATTTAAAAAGCCATGCTACAAGATTGAACCATATACAAACAATTTTTACTACCTGAGTTCAGAAACACTATAGCACTGTAGAACAGTGTAGCAACCCTCTTTTAAAAAATAATTATATTCCTATTTATGTGAAAAGTTACTTTATAAAATTATTTACATTAGATAAAATAGCTCATTATTTAAAGGCTCAGGATATCATCATATAGCAGGTCTGATGTTAGGAGTTTGTAGCTAGTGAAGTCATTCATGTAGTTGAAAAGCAGAAGAGAAATGTTTATATTCAGTGAGCTTTTTCTTTTATGCATTATAGGAACGATGTCTAAGAAATAGGACAGCCCAGTAATACTGTTAGTTTGCCTGCAACAGTTATTTAATCTTAGACAGAAAATAATGACATTAAGTACTCCATCTGTGTTGTGTCCAGAATCCTTTGACAGAGATAGTTCTCAATAAAATTCTATTAATGGACAACATTAATCATCACACATGAAAAAATGAGATGTGTCACAGTTTTAAGAATATAAGTAATGGCCTGAAATGATAGGTGTAAAGCAATTGAGATACAGGTTGTATAACATGAATTCAGGACATCTAAACTTAGATTAAATAACAAACAATTTTCTGAGGAACTGCCAAACTGATTTCCAGAGTAGTTAATCCAGCTTGCAGTCCCACCAGGAGTGGAGGAGTATTCCTCTTTTTCCACATCCTCTCCAGCATATGCTGTCCCTTGAGTTTTGATCTTAGCCATTCTGACTGGTATGAGGTGGAATCTCAGGGTTATTTTCATTTGCATTTCCCTCATGATTAAGGATGCGGTACATTTCTTTAGGTGCTTCTCAGCCATCTGGTATTCATCAGTTGAGAATTCTTTGTTTACCTATACACTCCATTTTTAATAGGGTTGTTTCTCTGGAGTCCCTATTATTATTTATATAACTGGGAGTTAGTACTAAAATATCAGGAAGTATATTATACAGCATATATGACATTTTGGGTTTTTTTTTGTTTTGTTTTGTTTTGTTTTGTTCTGTTCTGTTTTGTTTTGAAACAGGGTTTCTCTGTGTAGCCCTGGCTGTCCTGGAACTCACTCTGGAGATCAGGCTGGCCTCAAACTCAGAAATCTGCCTGCCTCTGCCTCCCAAGTGCTGGAATTAAAGGCATGTGCCACCACTGCTCGGCCATACACCACAGTTTTATCATTATTTATTATATCACACAATACATACATACACACACATACACACACATATACATACACACACACACACACACACATATATATATATATATATATATATATATATATATATGTGTGTGTGTGTGTGTAATGGCATGTAATGCACTTTTATATGACCAGCAGTGCAGTTGGGGTGAATAATTCAAAATTGTAATTGTCTCACCACTATGAATCACAGTCATCATTAACTCTAAAGTACAGCTACAATAGATAATAAACAAACAAAAAATAGCAGGTAATAGGGATTTTGCAGCTTTACTGTAATTTTCTTGGACTACCATTATAAACACATTATACTGTGGGCAGAAACATCGATATCTAAAATTAATATCTGAAAAGAAAGAAAGAAAAATGGAAAGAAAGAACAAAAAAAAAGATTCACTTCCTTCAAACCACATGTTAAGATTGTGAAATCTCCCTCCCAAATGTTTCCTAAAATAGATCAATGCATCTCCCACTCCAGAGGAGTGCAATCCCAGGATGTTCTTAACATCACTGACCTTTATGAGGTATTCCTAATTTATTGATCACAATGAAGACTTTGTTCCCAAAAGAAAAATCAGATCCCCTTACATTTTTAGGAGCTCCCTTCTAAATAATGAGCTTCTGTAAGTCGGATCCAACAGCACATGAGAGGCTATAAGGACAGATAAGATGTAGGTGTCTAGGTGATTCCTGGTAGTGGTTTCAATATTTTATAGCACATTGATGAGTTGTTTTAGCAGTAGGTAGTTTGCTTGTGGCATCATCAGTGGAATTCTTTACATAGAAAAAGGAAAATTTTACTATTGACTGTCTGACACGTAATGTTACTTACAAAACTCTGAACACAAAGGAAAATTGGGGTAAATGTTTGATAGACCAGCTCATAGTATAATCAGAATTCAAAAGCAGTAAGAATATACAGCTAAAGTTTTGTCTAAAATATTTTCTGCAAGTCAATTCTCCCTATATAATTATAGGAAAAATTTTAAATATTATGTATAAATTTCTGTGTACTACATGTATAACTGTTACCCACAGAACCCAGAGGAAAGGTGTCAGTTTCTCTGGAAATAGAAGGAATGAAGCTTGTTGCAGGTCATGTTTTCAGTGTATGGAAACAAGTGTTGTTGAACAGTTAAAAATCTCTTCAGCCACCATAAGGACATATTTAATATCTAATGTAGTATGAATCCATGTAACACTCTTGTGATACTCTGAAACACAAGGAGCAGAAAGCACAGAAGCAACTCTATGCAAAGCAGGTATAAAAGCTTCTTCTATAGGTAAGCAGAGATGCTGGAGTCCTGAGTAAGAAATCCCAACTCAATTCCTCGCAGAGTTAGAAAGAGCAATCCTCAAATTCATCTAGAATAATGAAAAACCCAGGATAGCTAAAAGCATTCTCAACAATAAAAGAAATTCTGGGGGTATCAGTATCCCTGACCTCAAGCAATACTACAGAGCAATAGTGTTAAAAACTGCATGGTATTGGTACAGTTATAAGCAGGCAGATCAATGGAACTGGATTTAAGATCCAGAAATGAACCCACACACCTATGGCCACTTGATCCTTGACAAAGGGGCTGAAAATATCCAATGGAAAAAAGATAGCCTTTTCAACAAATGGTGCTGGTTCAACTGGAGGTCACCATGCAGAAGAATGGGAATTGATCCATCCTTGTCTCCTTGTACTAAGCTCAACTCCAAATGGATCAAGGACCTCCACATAAAGCCAGACATTCTTAACCTAATAGAAAAGAAACTGGGGAAGACCCTTGAGGACATTGGTACAGGGGAAAAGTTTCTGAACAGATCACCAATAGCATATGCTCTAAGATCAAGAATTGACAAATGGGACCTCATACAATTACAAAGTTTCTGTAAGGCAAAGGACACTATCAAAAGGACAAATCGTCAAACAAGAAATTGGGAAAAGATCTTCACCAACCCTACATCAGATAGAGGGCTAATATCCAATATATATATAAAGAACTCAAAAAGTTAGACTCCAGAAAATCTATTTTAACCCTATTAAAAAATGGAGTACAGAGTTAAACAAAGAATTTTCACCTGAAGAACTTCAGATGGCAGAGAAGCATCTTAAAAAATGCTCAACCTAATTAGTCATTAGGGAAATGCAAATCAAAACAACCCTGAGATTTCACCTTACAGCAGTCAGAATGGCTAAGATTAAAAATTCAGGAGACAGCAGGTGTTGGTGAGGATGTGGAGAAAGAGGAACAATCCTCCACTGCTGGTGGGGTTGCAAATTGGTACAACCACTCTGGAAATCAGTCTGGCGGTTCCTCTGAAAACTGGGCACCTCACTTCAAGAAGATCCTGCTATACCACTCCTGGGCATATACCCAGAAGATTCCCCAGCATGTAATAAGGATACATTTTCCACTATGTTCATAGCAGCCCTATTTATAATCGCCAGAAGCTGGAAAGAACCCAGGTATCCCTCAACAAAAGAGTGGATGCAAAAAATGTGGTATATCTACACAATGGAGTACTATTCAGCCATTAGAAACAATGAATTCATGAAATTCTTAGGCAAATGTATGGAGCTGGAGAACATCATACTAAGTGAGGTAACCCAGACTCAATAGATGAATCATGGTATGCACTCACTAATAAGTGGATATTAGCCTGGAAAACTGGAATACCCAAAACATAATCTACACATCAAATGAGGTACAAGAAGAACGGAGGAGTGGCCCCTTATTCTGGAAAGATTCATTGAAGCAGTATAGGGCAAAAACCAGAACAGGGAATTCTGAAGGGTTGGGTGGGAAAACAGGGAAAGGGATGGGGACTGATGGGACTTTCAGGGAGTGGCGTTCTAGAAAGTGGGAAATCATTTGAAATGTAAATAAAATATATCGAATAAAAAAAATTAAAAAAAAAGAACCATTATTAAATTTTTCTCATCAGCATTATGCCCATTCATGAGAATGTATGCATGAGTCTTTTGTCAAACTCTGGACCCTGGTTCCAGTAGTGGGATGTAAACAGTGAGATTTAGGTAGATTTTTCTCCCAAGATTTATTTTTATAAAAACCAGTCCATAATGATATCTTGTATATGCTACTTAATAAAAAAGTATTCAAAGGAAACAGTGGAGTCATATAACAAGATATAAATTAAACAGACTTTCTCAGTGTAGAACATACTGACTGTTTGTCTAAAAAAAATCGTAAGGCCTGAAAACAAAAGTAATATGTTACAGACTGATAAGATGTATGAATTTTTTTTGTGTGTATGTATGTGTTCGTATTCACATGTATTCAAGTACATATATATACATACTTATATGTGTATATACATACATACATATACACACAGAGAGACACACAAACACATACAATTTTTAAGAGGAGAACTTATAAAGAATTAAGGGGGTATGTAGGAGTAAGGGACAAATCTGAAAAAAAAATGTTTTAGTTTCAAAATCTCCAAAATGTATTAGGTCTATTTGAAATCCAGATACAGGTGTGGATACACACATAAATATGCTTTTTGTGTGAATTGAAATGAGAATAGAGTCTGAGCTAGGAGACTAAGGTTACTTCTATTTTAGTCTGAAACAGATTTCTTCAGTTCCATACATATAACTTTTCTGTGTCTCTTGCAGTATACTGGTATAAATGCTGTTCTTAGGTCCTTTTCTGCTCTGATCATGTAACTATGTGAAATCACATTCTAATGGGACAAAAGATGTGTGTGCACACACATGTGCATATAGCATCTTGGAATACCTGCTTCTGTTGACTATCTGTCTGGAACAACTGGAATGTTCTCCCTATAATCAAGGGTAGTCTTGATATCAGAATACAGAGATCTCAAGCTGGACCTGGGGCATACCGTTTTATTTTGGAGTTGTTGTCTGCAGTGCCCCTCCCCTAAGCAAGAAAATGACAACATGCATTGATATTTTATGCCAATTGAAATGGGAACTGAGATGGTACTTGAAGGGAGGTGGAGGACTCACTTTGCTTCTGGCTTCCAGCTGAGTCTCGGGTCTTTCAGATGAATTGCCCCTCTGCATCTAAGTTTAGGTTTTTCACAAACAAGCCAGGCAAGGCAAGGCAGGAAAAGGTGTGAAAATTTGTTAGTTTGACCCACTGAAGGTATTTTGAAGGTTGTTCACTATAATGTCATGTGGATACTCGTAGACTATGAAAAGAAAATAATATGAATTGAAACTACTAATAATAAGTGTGAGAAACCCTTCCAATGGGATTTAGCATGCACTGCTCTATTTTATGTCTCATGCTTCTTCTGGAAAATGTAGACTGTACACCCTAAGCATTAGGAGACTTACATGGGTATTATGATAAAGTAAGGATGTGTAAGCAGAGGACTCTAAAATCAAGGAAAAGATTTTCAATTTATCATTTTATTTAGAGCCATCAGAGCACTTTGTATGGTAGACTTTTCTTGTGTTCTACTTTGAGTGTACTAACACCTGCCTGTTTGATTCTTGATATCAATAAAATTTGTACACCATAAGAAACTTATGGTATTTGTCTAGCTTTATACTAATCAATTTAAATATTTCCCTCTGCACATATATCTATTTTCATATGATGTTAGGCTACCACTGCATACGTAATTCTATTAGCCATGTCAAGTACTTCTCTGTCCATATTTATTTTTTTCTCATGATGATGGTCACATTTATAGAATCCATTTCCATTCCCAGTATGAGGACACAGTTTCTTGGAATCAGTGAAGTGGAATACCCTGTGCTTCTTCCAATTGCTGTTCTCCTTGATAATAATCATGGTGATGCTGTATGCTATAGAAAACACATGAGTCCTTCTGGATACACAATAGATTTTTAGTACTCAAGTTAGGGACATGGACCTGGAAGAATATGTCCTAATAATGAGGCAGGATGAAGTTGTAAGCAATAGACAACTTTCTCGGCATATCAGATAATTCATAATCTGAGGATTAAGAAGAGTCATGATCTGGAAAATATCATCCTAAGTGAGGTAACCCAGTCACAAAAGAATAAACATGGAATGCAATCTCTGATAAGTGGATATTAATTAGCCCAGAAGCCCTGAATATACAAGGAACAAATTATATAACAAATGACTCCCATGAAGAAGTATGGAGAGGGTCCTGATCCTGGAAATGATTGATCTAGCATTGGAGGGGAATATAAAGACACAGAAAAAGGAGGGAGGTGATTAGAGAATGGATGGAGAGAAGAAGGTTCATGGGACCTATGGGGAGGTTGGATCCGGGAAAGGGGAAATCATTTGGAATGTAAACAAAGAATATAGAAAATAAAAATATTTATTAAAAAATATACATACAATGTATGTATCAAAATTATCTTATAAGAGCAATATATTTTTTATTTCAATTTATTACTTTGGTTTTTTTAACTTTGTATTGATTCTTTTTGAGTTTCACCTCATGCACCTGAGTCTTGCTCATCTCCTCATCCCCTAATATCTGCTCTTAACTCTCTCAACCTCTCTCCCAAAATAAAACACACACATAAATTCACACACCACTACCACCACCACCACCAACATCACCAACACCAAAAACAAAACAAAGCATAGAAAACATCTCATCATGGGAAAAGGTGTGTTGCACAGTATATGCCTCTGTCCACACATCTTAACTTGCTAATGTTTGTTGCAATGAGTTATCAGTCTGGTACATGGTCTCTGGCTTCTGTGACACCATCTTCATTGGGACTCCTTCTGGTTATCCTGTTGTTGCTGTGGGTCGTGGAGATCCTGCAGCTTTGCAATAGCCGGGCCAAACCCTTTCATTCAACCAAACCATTTGCAATTGATATAGATTTTGTGGTGGGCCAATTCATAGTTTTGAATGTGGGACAGGAGAGTAGCTGAGTTGGTTGCTCCTCTATTCTCCCTTATCCACACCGACAGGGTGAACTCTCCACAATTGTGAGAAAACCACAAAGGTGTAAAAAAATACCATTCATTATGTTTCATTACTTATATTTATTAATACTCTTGACTATGCTTTTAAAATATAATTTGTTGAATCCAAAGAAAGTATAGCAAAAGGAAGTTTACAAGTGTTTGAAATGATGCAAAAGTATCATTTTCATTTAACTAAGAAAGTAAACTATGCTCTAGTTTTCCTCCAGATCACATAATTCTTCATTTTAAAAGACTAGCTCAGTAGAGAGTACAATTACAGGACTATTTGTTAGAAGTATTTTTTAAAGACATATTTATTATATGTGAGTACACTGTAGTGTCTTCAGACACTCCAGAAGAGGGATTCAGATCTCATTATGGATGGTTGTGAGCCACCATGTGGTTGCTGGGATTTGAACTCGGAACCATTGGAAGAGCAGTCAGTGCTCTTAACTGCTGAGCCATCTCTCCAACCCATTGATAAGTAGATATTAAGCAGCCCTGAAACTCTGAATACTGAAGATAAAATTAGCATATCAAATGATTCCCATGAAGAAGGAAGAAGAGGACCCTAATCCTGGAAAGGCTTGATCCAGCATAGTTGGGGAGTACCAGGACAGAGAAAAGGGAGGGGAAAGATAGGAGAATGGATGGAGAAAAGAGGACTTATGGGACATATGGGGAGGGGGCAACTGAGAAAGGGGAAAGCTTTTGGAATGCAAACAAAGAATATAGAAAAAAAAATATATATATGAAGAGTCACAAGGCAAAAGTATACAAAGAGCTGGATAAGACAAAACATATTTCTCCATAGAGGCATATGTAAAAAGCAATTGAAGTAAACTTTCCTATATCCTGTGCCATTGGACCTAGTTATTCAGGGGTCGAGGAAGACCAAGCCTGAAAGAGAAACGGGCAAGAAAGGGGAGTGAGTCTGGCTAAGGGTTTATCTATCTTGTTGATTTTCTCAAAGAACCAGCTCCTGGTTTTGTTGATTTTTTGTATGATTCTCTTTGTTTCTACTTGATTGATTTCGGCCCTGAGTTTGATGATTTCCTGCCTTCTACTCCTCCTGGGTGAAATAGCTTCTTTTTGTTCTAGGGCTTTCAGGTGTGTCATTAAGCTGGTAATATATGCTCTCTCCGTTTTCTTTTTGGAGGCACTCAGGGCTATGAGTTTTCCTCTTAGCACTGCTTTCATTGTGTCCCATAGATTTGGGTATGTTGTGTTTTCATTTTCATTGTGTTCTAAAAAGTCTTTAATTTCTTTCTTTATTTCTTCCTTGACCAAGGTATCATTGAGTAGAGTATTGTTCAATTTCCACGTGTATGTGGGTTTTCTATTGTTTCTGTTGCTATTGAAGACCACTTTTACTCCATAGTGATCAGATAGGAGGCATGGGATTAGTTCGATCTTCTTATATTTGTTGAGGTCTGTCTTGTGACCAATTATATGGTTGATTTTGGAGAAGGTACCATGAGGTGCTGAAAAAAAAGGTATCATGTAATAAGGATACATGCTCTACTATGTTCATAGCAGCCCTATTTATAGTTGCCAGATGCTGGAAAGAACCCAGGTATCCCTCAACAGAAGAGTGGATGCAAAAAATGTGGTATATCTACACAATGGAGTACTTTTCAGCCATTAGAAACAACGAATTCATGAAATTCTTAGGCAAATGGATGGAGCTGGAGAACATCATACTAAGTGAGGTAACCCAGACTCAAAAGGTGAATCATGGTATGCACTCACTAATAAGTGGTTATTAGCCTAGAAAACTGGAATACCCAAAACATAATCCACACATCAAATGAGATACAAGAAGAAAGGAGGAGCGGTCCCTGGTTCTGGAAAGACTCAGTGAAACAGTATTCGGCAAAACCAGAACGGGGAAATGGGAAGGGGTGGGAGGGAGGACAGGGGAAGAGAAGGGGGCTTGCGGGACTTTCGGGGAGTGGGGGGGCTAGAAAAGGGAAATCATTTGAAATGTAAATAAATTATATCGAATAAAAAAATTAAAAAAAAAGAAGAATAAGATAACACACACACACACACACACACACACACACATACACACACAAAGAAAGGGGAGTGAGACCAAGCAAAGAACTGTAGTTCTCAAGGTCTGTTTAATGAAAGGCTGAAGGCCTGGTTATAAACATACAGTGAAAAGGGAATAGGGAGCGGCTGAGGGGAAATGCTAAAGGCACAGAAAGAGGGAAGGTCATCTGGGGTGGATGCTGACTGCAGGCTTGAAACATCTAGCAGTTTTTCTGGAATGCTGATTCTGCCTAGACAACCCCAGGTGTTCAACCAAGATAAGGACCAGTTGATTCTCATGATCAGCCTTGTGTGAAGGAGGGGGTGGTTCAGCTTCCAACAAAGGGTCAGTGGATTCTCAAGGTGGGAGCTTTTGAAAGTCTGGTTTGCCACAGTTTGGTCTCCCACACTCCTATATGCTACATCTAGGGGAACCAAAACACATTCACAGAACAATTTAGTGTCTTTAAGATAACTGCAATCACAAGACATTTATCTAATTTGTGTGTGTTAAGTGAGTGAGTGAGTGTGTGTGTGTGTGTGTGTGTGTGTGTTTCTCACAAGCAGTAAGAATAATTCCTTTCTCACAACAATATTTTTAGACCTTTTCAAACAACAGTGATTCTGGGCCAGAACTACAAACAAAAAATTAGAATTAAATCCAGGTTCTTGATGTGCTCCCCCCTGTTTTAAGGTATTTCTTCTCTAAAGAAATCTTAGAGAGTATGTGCTGTGTTGTGGATATGGTTTTCTAGGAAGCATGTAACCTTGGCTTTGTTCCTTTCTCATGAATCACCAATGTGATGAAAGTCTTGATTTGCCTTTGATTCTGACACAGATAGAATGTCAGTGCTACAATCAGAACAAGATTTACAGCACCATTGAGATAAATCAACTCCAGATCCATCCAAGTGATCAATATAGGAACATCACAACATAAGGCATACATACTTGCATATGGCCTGTGTGTTAAAATACACAATCAAAATGATGCTGAGAAACTAACAAGAGCAATAAGTTCTTGGGATTTCTGAAACACCCATAATTTACAAAAGTCTTCCAAACCTTAATGTTAAAATATTATCAAGTTGACACACTTCACTCAATGAATTTGTTTTGGAATGTGTCACTCCACATTTGTCTTTTCACTGAGTACTACTGTTAGGGTCTTCACCTTATAAAAAGCGAAGACCAGGTAATTTTGGTACATGCCTGTAATTTCAGCACTCATTTGATTGAAACAGTAAGGGTTCAGAGTTCCTTACCTGCCTTGACTCAGTAGCAATTCTAGGTTGCACAAAGGAAAATAAAGTCAAATGTATGCATTGAGTTTGCCATGGTTATTATCTAGAGTATTATAACCCTGATAAGTGTTGAAGAAAAATAAAAGTAGTCCAGTTTTAGTTTCCTTTAAATAATCAAGGATACCACTACAGATTCTTTTCACAATACATGATAAATTTGGAATAACCATGTACTCTGATCTCCAAAAGCCATTTTTACTCTCACTTGTCTGGATGTCACTTTATAAACTAGCACATCACATTACTCGTTATCTTTCAAAAGATCACCTTTGCAATCACACTTGACAATTTGAGAATTTTAAATCTTATCCAAATGATTCTGATCATTTCATTTCTATTATTCATTTGGCAATTATTTATTTAGAGAGAAACTTAAATAATGGCAATAGAAGAAATAGCAGGTGAGTCCAAGAATTCTCCATTAATCTGAATATGATCTCTCATTCAGTGGGGGAAATGCTGATCATAAGGACATGTGAACTGCATATTTCACATGGACTTAGAGATATGGTTGCATTTACAATTTTCCTTACAAAGCAGAATCTACATAGTTTGAAATAAACAGAATATTTTGAAATGTTGTTGAATTTCTTACTGCTTAAGAGAAATCTTTATACACAAAAGCAAGGTCTTGTGACTACAGTTTCTTTAAAGACACTGAATTGTTCTTGGACAGAGTTTTTGTTTTAATTTTAGACGTGTTTCTGTTTGCAACCCTTTTGCCCTGATGTATATCTTTGTGCCATATTGAGCCTGATACCTGAGCATGTCAGAGCAGGGAGTTTAATACCCTGAAATCGGAGTAATGGGTGCCTATGAGCTACCACATGGGTGTTGGGAACCATTGAAATTTTTACTTTGCTTTTAGGATTTTCTGTAATGATTACCAAATGATTTCAGTTTTATTTTTCAGAAAAAAATATATCCATAATTTGGTTTTGTTTCTCTTTTTAGGAAAATTTTGTTTCTCACATTGAAAACACAGAAGTTTCTTTTATATTTTTGTCAGAACTCAGACACTTTCATAATGAGGTTATCATGTGCCTGAATGTATAATAAGTTATAATTATGAATTTAATGATTGATATATTGTTTAGTTGTTTTGTTTTAATGTGTCCTTATACTTAAGACTAAATAATGAAAGTCTGAAATTTCAGGGTTAGACCACTGAACTTAGTTAGTTCTTCCTTAGATTTCCCTGGTATTTAACTTGGAGTGCTCTTGAAGATTCCTCATGGTCACGACAGAACCACAGCTGGTAATCTACACTGTTCTGAGAGCCAAAAAGAACCAACTGGCACAAATAACCTGACAGCAGAGTCTTGAAAAATCTAGTGATTTTCTTTACTTTTAATTTCCAGCTCTCTAGCAGGAAAATTATTCGGACCAGTATTAATGACATGTCTTATTTATTTATTTATTTATTTATTTATTTATTTATTTATTTATTTATTTTTATTTTCTATATTCTTTGTTTACATTACAAATGATTTCCCCTTTCCTAGTTCAACCCTCTCCATATGTCCCATAAGCCTTCTTCTCTCCACCCATTCTCCAATCACCTCCCTCCTTTTTCTCTGTCCTGGTACTCCTCTACAATGCTAGATCAAGCCTTTCCAGGATCAGGACCCTCTCCTTCTTCATGGGAGTCATTTGTTATGCTAATTGTGCCTTTGGTATTCAGAGCTTCTGGGCTAATTAATATCCACTTATCAGAGATTGCATTCCATGTGTATTCTTTTGTGATTGGGTTACCTCACTTAGGATGATATTTTCCAGTTCCAACCATTTGCCTAAAAATTTCATGAATTCATTGTTTTTAAATGCTGAGTTGTAATCCATTGTGTAAATATACCACATTTTCTATATCCATTCCTCCCTTGAGGGACAACTGGGTTCTTTCCAGCTTCTGGCTATTATAAATAAGGCTGCTATGAACATAATAAAGCATGTGTCTTTATTGCATGCAGGGGAAGCCTCTGGGTATATGCCCAAGAGAGGTATAGCAGGGTCCTCTGGAAGTGTCATGTCCAGTTTTCTGAGGAACCACCAGACTGATTTCCATAGTGGTTGTACCATCTTACAATCCCACCAGCAGTGGAGGAGTGTTCCTCTTTCTCCACATCCTCAAATGGCATGTCTTCTGACCACAGGTTTGAGTCATCAGGAGACTCCTTTGATTTCAGGAAAAACCCCTGAGGTACTTGCCTTTCTTCTCTGAGGGAACCTTGGTCTTTTGATCCACTAACACTAACCAGAACCAATATTATAATAAAATGACTCACATAGGTCTCTCCAGTCTGTCAATGGAATGTTGAACATTGATTTGGCATGAACACATAACCTAGTAGCCAGAGAGTCATATTCTCACAGTGACTTTGAAAACATGATAAAGGGACATTTGAAAGTTATGATAATTTCAGAAACAGTGAGAAAAATAGACAAAAAACAGAGAGGCTTTGAGGGTGCCAAGGAGTACACGCAACCATTGGCTTTCATGTCTCTAGTCTGTAGAAAGGATGAAGATGTGTCTTATGTGGAAAATAGGCCAGATACTGAAAAAAAGTTCTACAATATAATTACTGCATTCACATTTATGAATTTGAAACAATCATATAGATAGAACATTCTGTTGAAATAGTTAGCATCCTCCAGGAGTGATAAAAATAATAATGTGTTCTAAGTGGAATTATCACTAATTCTACTTTCTTGTTAATTCATGATTAAAATCAAGTAATTATGCCATAGAGTTCTTACGTATTAAGCTAGAGGACAAAAATTCATTCAAGTAGACACTCAAACTTCCACCCACCCAAACATACACGAAGAGGAAAGAGTGATACAGACAGAGAAAGAGTAATAGAGATAGAGAAAACGACTGACACTCAGAGAGTCATTATACAAACTCATAGGATGTAATATAGAGGGACATACACATATACAGAGAAATAACCCACCCCACACCACTATACCCACAGCAGACACATACACACACACACACACACACACACACACATACACACACACACACACACACACACAGAGAGAGAGAGAGAGAGAGAGAGAGAGAGAGAGAGAGAGAGAGACTGAGATACACATGCATATTTAAAAATGGAAAGACTCAATATATAGATATTTATGCTGAAAGAACATTGAAAGAAATACACAAAGCACATTTATTAAAGATTAAAAAACCAACCACGCACCAAAACATGTACACATAAACCTCCACACACAGGAAATGAAAGCCAGAAAGAATGGAAGAGGAGAGGAATCGCATACCATAAAAGAAGTGCAATAAAATTGTAATGAAGAGAGAGAGAGAGAGAGAGAGAGAGAGAGAGAGAGAGAGAGAGAGAAAGAAAGGTATAAAGGAAGAGAAAGAAAGATGTTATCACCTCTAAGATTAACATCCTCTAAAGAAGTTGTGTGCATATGACCAATTTATCTCACTTTATTCCAATGCATCTTTATTGTCTAGTCATAGTAAACATAAAACTCAATGCCTTTGGTCTATGAGTTTCATTTCTATGGAAATGTAGACAAGAAATTCAATACAAAATTCCCTCTCAAGACTATTGTTATATTTTAGAAGCCTTTAGTTCCAAAAGGATAAGATTGTAACGTGATTTGTAAATTTATCATGATTAAGTTTCATCTGTATAACTTACATGCATAAACATTTACACATATGTGGATCTCCAAAACAAATTTTAATTTTGACAGCAAGTAACTTGAAAATAACTTACAGGCATTCTCATCATTGGTATCATTCACTGTGTCAATGTTTGTTGCTGTTACACATAAAGGCTGTGTAAAGTCCAGAGAAGAATTGTATAAAATAATGTTGAAGCTCATGATTACCAAATTAGTTAATGTCTAATCATTACTAATAATCTGCAATCTGTAATGGCAACTCTAATATAGAATAAACATCCTGTTTTCTTCCCTTGAAATAACTCTGGAAGACTATCTATCTACCATATTTATCACAAAATTAACTATGGGGGTGCTTGGTATTCTAACATAACTGTAACAGGTTGTGTATGATAATGGAAGACTGAGTAGCCACGGTTGCAGGAGCTTAGCATCCTGATTTTTCTTTCATTATGGCAGCAGACAGGCAGGGAGGGTGGTTGAAGTAGAGCACAACTATTTGCTTCCTCCCCATCTAGACATCCATCATTTCACACCCTTACTTTCATACACAGCATGTGCACAGTTTTAGGTAAATGAGGATTAAGAGCAGCTATTGAAAAAAAAAGCCAAAAACAAAATTAAAAAACAGAACAAACAAAAGGTGAGTGAGTACTCTCTCCATACAATGTTTCATATAATATAAGCATTGTAAGTATCTAGGAAACAATCCCTTAAATAAGAAATATTGCACAAGTGCACACTTACTATCCAGAAACAACCTTGAACCGAGCCCAAACAAAACTATTTCATAAGCCATCTCTTTCCCAGAGCTTTTATGTATTGTCTTCTAGGTTCTGGATATAACCTATTATCCTGAAAATAATTGTTTAATAATTACTTAATACCTATGTGTGTAAGTCACTGGCAAAACTACTTTGTAGTATGTGTGGGGTATGAATTTTATCCTAAGCACCATACACACATGACTATACAGACACACACACACACACACACACACACACTCACACACACACACACATACACACACACAAATGTACACCAATGATAAATTAATAAGTGATTTCAAAGCAGAAGTTACATGAAAAGATATCCCTATGAAGAGACCCTTCAAATATGAGGATAAAGAACTAGGATTATGTAGCTTGCTCTCCAAAGCAGTTTTGAGGATGCACAGAGACATACTGAAAGGGTAGGGGTACAGAAGTTAAGAGATAAAATGGTACAGAGCATGTGCATGTGGAGAGCACATTAATTCTTGATAATATTTTGCTCTGTTTAAGACTTGGTTATGGTTATGTAATATAATGATAATTATTTTTGACTAGACAAATTGCAAGATATCTATTTTTTTTTGAGTCTGGAATACTTTTTTTTCTTTTTTTTTTATTCGATATAATTTATTTACATTTCAAATGATTTCCCCTTTTCTATCCCCGACTCCCGGAAAGTCCCGTAAGTCCCCTCATAAGAAAGACCAGTGTTACCTGATCTTTGAGTTAAAATTAGGGTGGGACTTGTACAAGTCATGATTGTGAGTCCAACCCAGTTTGCAGTCCTCCTTGTCCATGCCAGTCCTTGCACTGCACCCCTGCACACCATTGGTCTGCTTCTCCTGAGCCAATAGTGCTCTGTGCTGCATGCTGAGTGACTGGTATTTCCCTTTCTTCCTCTCAGGACATCCTGTCCCTCTCAAGGGAAAAAGGCCCCACAACAGAAGGTACTTAATTTATCTCCCAATGAGACATTGTGCAAAATGGTAATGAAAAATTAGATTCGGGGCTAAAGGTGGATATGAGAAAGCACTCAGTGCATGCAGCGACCTGGATTCTAAAATGAGAGAACGTCCTTGCATCATCCACCCTCAGGATTCCTCTGAGTCTACATGAGTAGTTTCCTCCATCATGCATTCCCTTGAGTGATAGTAGATACAGAAGAGGGAAATCTGGTAAGCTAAAAGGTTCTTCTGCTATTCATGACTTAAGGAGTAGGGACTCAAACAAAAATCCACTCAGAATGAGCAGTAAAGTAACTAAAGTATCTTTCCTTTGATTTTCTCATGTGGCCATGTGGAGGGTCACTTCATACTTGTATACGAATGTCACCTTGTATGCATGCCAATTCAGATGCATTTGACTACCAGGGTTCTTCATTCTCTGACTTGCAGGACTCTTCTTCTGAGAGGCAGATTTCTCTTCCTCAGTATAGAGCATGTGACTCCTTCATGTAACTCTTTGCTACACATATCAAGTTGGATCTAATGATCTGCTTGTCTATATCTCATGAAATATTGGTACAGAAATTCAGGTCCTCATGGCTATGAAACAAGTATTCTTTTATTTTTTTAAATTACAACTCTTTTTTTTATTAAATATGGTCTTCATTTACATTGCCAGTGGTAAAACCTTTGTTGATGTCCCCCTTCCCCTAAGACCGCCAACCCCCCTTCATCCTTTCCCCTGCCTCCATGTATATGCCTCTCCACCCAACACACTCCCTCTCCCCACCCCCTCGGTTTCCCTTTGTTCAGGCCTTTACCTGACCAAGGACCATTCCTCCCACGGATGCCCAACAAGGCACATTTTTGGCTGGAACCATGTGTGCCTCTTGGTTGATGGTTCAGTCCCTGGGAGTCTTGGGGTGTCTGGGTGGCCAAAATCATTGTTCTTCCCATGGGGCTGTAAATCACTTCAGCTCCTCTGGACCATCCTCAAGCTCCTCCATTGGGGACCCCATGCTCAGGCCAATAGTTGGTTGCTAGCATCTGCCTCTGTATTTCTAAGGATCTGGCAGGGCTCCTCTGGATACAATCATGGCATGCTCCTTTTGGTATACACTTCCATAGTAGTGTCGGGGATTGTTGACTGTTTATAGGATGAATCCCCAAGTAGGGCAGTCTCTGGGTGGCCTTTACTTCAGTCTCTGCTCCACACATTGTCCCCCTTATTATTGCTCCTGTGACTATTTTGTTCCCTTTCTTAGAGGAATCGAAGCAGCCTCTCTTAAGTTCTCCTCTTTCTTGAGGTGGGTATATTGTAACTTGTTTATTTTGAGTTTTTGGACTAACATCTGCTTATTAGTAAGAGCATACCATATGTGTTCTTTTGTGATTGGGTTGTCTCACTCACGATGACACTTTCTAGTTCCATCCAATTGCCTAAGAATTAAATGAATTCATTGTTTCTAATAGCTGAATAGTACTCCATTTTGTGTATACCACAGTTTCTGTATCCATTCTTCTGTTGAGGGACATCTGGGTTCTTTCCATCTTCTACCTATTATAAATAAGGCATCTATGAACATAGTGGAGCATGTGTCCTTATTACATGTAGGAGCATCTTTTGGGTATATGCCCAGGAGTGGCATAGCTGGGTCAGCTGGTAGTACTATATCTAATTTTTTCAGGAATCGCCAAACTGATTTACAAAGTGGTTTTACCAGCTTGCAATCTAACCAACAATGGAGAAGTGTTCCTTTTCCCCCACATCCTCTCTAGCAACTGCTGTCCCCTGAGTTTTTCATCTTAGCCATTCTGATTGGTGTAAGGTGGAAGGAATCTCAGTGTTGGTTTGATTTGCATTTCCCTGCTAACTAACTTTTCTTGAACTTTCCTTTTTTTTTTTAATTTTAATTTATTTTCTTTTAATTCATTAAATTTTTAATTTAACAAAATATAATAATATGAAACAAAACTCTCACTGTGGAATTGAACAGAGCAAACCAACAGAAGGAAAAGAGCCCAGAAGAAGACACAAAAAAATATCAACGACCCACCCATTTACATACTCAGGGTCCCATAACAACACCAAACTGGAAGCCATAGTTGATACACAGAAGACCTGCTACATGCTGCTTCCTTCTCTGAATTCATGTGAACTCTGATCATGTTGATTTAAAGGACTTTGTTTCCATGATGTCCGCCATCCCCTCTGGAACTCTGCCTTCTCCTCCATAGGGTTCCATGAGCTCTGAGGGAAAGGATTTGATGGAGATCTCCCATTGAGCGGTCCACAGATTCTTACTCTCAGTAATGTCTATATGTGAGTCTCTACATTTGTTCCCAAGTTGAAAGAGGAAGCTTTTCTTTTCTTTTTTTTTTAAATTTTTTTTATTCGATATAATTTATTTACATTTCAAATGATTTCCCCTTTTCTAGCCCCCCCACTCCCCGAAAGTCCCGTAAGCCCCCTTCTCTTCCCCTGTCCTCCCACCCACCCCTTCCCACTTCCCCGTTCTGGTTTTGCTGAATACTGTTTCACTGAGTCTTTCCAGAACCAGGGGCCACTCCTCCTTTCTTCTTGTACCTCATTTGATGTGTGGATTATGTTTGGGGTATTCCAGTTTTCTAGGTTAATAACCACTTATTAGTGAGTGCATACCATGATTCACCTTTTGAGTCTGGGTTACCTCACTGAGTATGATATTCTCTAGCTCCATCCATTTGCCTAAGAATTTCATGAATTCGTTGTTTCTAATGGCTGAATAGTACTCCATTGTGTAGATATACCACATTTTTTGTATCCACTCTTCTGTTGAAGGATACCTGGGTTCTTTCCAACATCTGGCAATTATAAATAGGGCTGCTAGGTGTTGGAGAGGGTGCGGAGAAAGAGGAACACTCCTCCACTGCTGGTGGGGCTGCAAATTGGTACAACCACTCTGGAAAGCAGTCTGGCGGTTCCTCCGAAAACTGGGCACCTCACTTCCAGAAGATCCTGCTATACCACTCCTGGGCATATACCCAGAGGATTCCCCACCATGTAATAAGGATACATGCTCTACTATGTTCATAGCAGCCCTATTTATAATTGCCAGATGCTGGAAAGAACCCAGGTATCCCTCAACAGAAGAGTGGACACAAAAAATGTGGTATATCTACACAATGGAGTACTATTCAGCCATTAGAAACAATGAATTCATGAAATTCTTAGGCAAATGGATGGAGCTAGAGAACATCATACTAAGTGAGGTAACCCAGACTCAAAAGGTGAATCATGGTATGCACTCACTAATAAGTGGTTATTAACCTAGAAAACTGGAATACCCAAAACATAATCCACACATCAAATGAGATACAAGAAGAAAGCAGGAGTGGTCCCTGGTTCTGGAAAGACTCAGTGAAACAGTATTTGGCAAAACCAGAACGGGGAACTGGGAAGGGGTGGGAGGGAGGACAGGGGAAGAGAAGGGGGCGTACGGGACTTTCGGGGAGTGGGGGGGGGGCTAGAAAAGGGGAAATCATTTGAAATGTAAATAAATTATATCGAATAAAAAAAATAAATAGGGCTGCTATGAACATAGTAGAACATGTATCCTTATTACATGGTGGGGAGTCTTCTGGGTATATGCCCAGGAGTGGTATAGCAGGATCTTCTGGAAGGGAGGTGCCCAGTTTTCGGAGGAACCGCCAGACTGATTTCCAGAGTGGTTGTACCAATTTGCAACCCCACCAGCAGTGGAGGAGTGTTCCTCTTTCTCCACACCCTCTCCAACACCTGCTGTCTCCTGAATTTTTAATCTTAGCCATTCTGACTGGTGTAAGATGAAATCTTAGTGTTGTTTTGATTTGCATTTCCCTAATGACTAATGAAGTTGAGCATTTTTTAAGATGCTTCTCCGCCATCCGAAGTTCTTCAGGTGAGAATTCTTTGTTTAACTCTGTACCCCATTTTTAATAGGGTTGTTTGGTTTTCTGGAGTCTAACTTCTTGAGTTCTTTATATATATTGGATATTAGCCCTCTATCTGATGTAGGATTGGTGAAGATCTTTTCCCAATTTGGTGGTTGCCGATCTGTCCTCTTGATGGTGTCCTTTGCCTTACAGAAACTCTGTAACCTTATGAGGTCCCATTTGTCAATTCTTGCTCTTAGAGCATACGCTATTGGTGTTCTGTTCAGAAACTTTCTCCCTGTACCGATGTCCTCAAGGCTCTTCCCCAGTTTCTTTTCTATTAGCTTCAGAGTGTCTGGCTTTATGTGGAGGTCCTTGATCCATTTGGAGTTGAGCTTAGTACAAGGAGACAAGGATGGATCAATTCGCATTCTTCTGCATGCTGACCTCCAGTTGAACCAGCACCATTTGTTGAAAAGGCTATCTTTTTTCCATTGGATGTTTTCAGCCTCTTTGTCGAGGATCAAGTGGCCATAGGTGTGTGGGTTCATTTCTGGATCTTCAATCCTGTTCCATTGATCCTCCTGCCTGTCACTGTACCAATACCATGCAGTTTTTAACACTATTGCTCTGTAGTATTGCTTGAGGTCAGGGATACTGATTCCCCCAGATTTTCTTTTGTTGCTGAGAATAGTTTTAGCTATCCTGGGTTTTTTGTTGTTCCAGATGAATTTGAGAATTGCTCTTTGTAACACTGTGAAGAATTGAGTTGGGATTTTGATGGGTATTGCATTGAATCTGTATACTGCTTTAGGCAAAATGGCCATTTTAACTATATTGATTCTACCGATCCATGAGCATGGGAGGTTTTCCCATTTTTTGAGGTCTTCTTCCATTTCCTTCTTCAGAGTCTTGAAGTTCTTGTCATACAGATCTTTCACATGTTTGGTAAGAGTCACCCCAAGATACTTTATACTGTTTGAGGCTATTGTGAAGGGGGTCATTTCCCTAATTTCTTTCTCAGCCTGCTTATCCTTTGAGTATAGGAAGGCCACTGATTTGCTTGAGTTGATTTTGTAACCTGCCACTTTGCTGAAGTTGTTTATCAGCTGTAGGAGCTCTCTAGTGGAGTTCTTTGGGTCACTTAGGTAGACAATCATGTCGTCTGCAAATAATGATAGTTTGACTTCTTCCTTTCCAATTTGTATCCCTTTGACCTCCTTATGTTGTCGAATTGCCCGAGCTAGTACCTCAAGTACAATATTGAAAAGATAAGGAGAAAGGGGGCAGCCTTGTCTGGTCCCTGATTTCAGTGGGATTGCTTCAAGTTTCTCTCCATTTAGTTTGATGCTGGCTACCGGTTTGCTGTATATTGCTTTTACTATGTTTAGGTATGGGCCTTGAATTCCTGTTCTCTCCAAGACTTTAAGCATGAAGGGATGCTGAATTTTGTCAAATGCTTTTTCAGCATCCAATGAAATGACCATGTGGTTTGTTCTTTGAGTTTGTTTATGTAGTGGATTGTATTGATGGATTTCCGTATATTGAACCAACCCTGCATTCCCGGGATAAAGCCTACTTGATCATGGTGGATGATCGTTTTGATGTGTTCTTGGATTCGGTTGGCAAGAATTTTATTGAGTATTTTTGCAGCGATGTTCATAAGGGAAATTGGTCTGAAGTTCTCTTTCTTTGTTGGATCTTTGTGTGGCTTTGGTATCAGCGTAATTGTGGCTTCATAGAAGGAATTGGGTAGTGTTCCTTATGTTTCTATTTTGTGGAATAGTTTGAAGAGTATTGGTGTTAACTCTTCTTTGAAGGTCTGGTAGAATTCTGCACTGAAGCCATCTGGTCCTGTGCTTTTTTTGGTTGGAAGACTTTCTATGACTCCTTCTATTTCTTTAGGCATTATGGGACTGTTTAGATGGTCTAGTTGGTCCTGATTTAATTTTGGTATCTGGTATCTGTCAAGGAAATTATCCATTTCCTCCAGATTCTCCAGTTGTGTTGAGTACAGGCTCTTGTAGTAGGATCTGATGATTTTTTGGATTTCCTCAGTTTCCGTTGTTATATCTCCCTTTTCATTTCTAAGTTTGTTAATTTGGATACTTTCTCTGTGCCCTTTGGTCAGTCTGGCTAAGGGTTTATCTATCTTGTTGATTTTCTCAAAGAACCAGCTCCTGGTTTTGTTGATTTTTTGCATGGTTCTCTTTGTTTCTACTTGATTGATTTCGGCCCTGAGTTTGATGATTTCCAGCCTTCTACTCCTCCTGGGCGAAGTAGCTTCTTTTTTGTTCTAGGGCTTTCAGGTGTGTCATTAAGCTGGTAATGTATGCTCTCTCCATTTTCTTTTTGGAGGCACTCAGGGCTATGAGTTTTCCTCTTAGCACTGCTTTCATTGTGTCCCATAGATTTGGGTATGTTGTGTTTTCATTTTCATTGTGTTCTAAAAAGTCTTTAATTTCTTTCTTTATTTCTTCCTTGACCAAGGTATCATTGAATAGAGTATTGTTAAGTTTCCACGTGTATGTAGGTTTTCTGTTGTTTCTGTTGCTATTGAAGACCACTTTTACTCCATAGTGATCAGATAGGAGGCATGGGATTAGTTCTATCTTCTTATATTTGTTGAGGTCTGTCTTGTGACCAATTATATGGTCGATTTTGGAGAAGGTACCATGAGGTGCTGAGAAAAAGGTATATTCTTTTGTTTTAGGATAGAATGTTCTATATATATCTGTTAAATCTAATTGGTCCAAAGCTTCAATTAGTTTCATTGTGTCCCTGTTTAGTTTCTGTTTTCCTGACCGGTCCATTGAGGAAAGTGCAGTGTTGAAGTCACCCACAATTATTGTGTTAGGTGCAATGTGTGCTTTTAGTTTTAATAAAGTTTCTTTTACGAAAGAGGGTGCCCTTGCATTTGGGGCATAGATGTTCAGGATTGACAGTTCTTCTTTTTGTATTTTTCCTCTGACCAGCAAGAAGTGTCCCTCAGGGTCTCTTTTGATGACTTTGGGTTGAAAGTCAATTTTATCTGATATTAAAATGGCTACTCCAGCTTGTTTCCTGAGACCATTTGCTTGTAAAATTGTCTTCCAGCCTTTTACTCTAAGGTAGTGTTTGTCTTTGACCCTGAGGTGTGTTTCCTGTAAGCAGCAAAATGTAAGGTCCTGTTTACGTATCCATTCAGTTAGTCTGTATCTTTTTATTGGGGCATTAAGTCCATTGATGTTAAGAGATATTAAGGAATAGTGATTGTTACTTCCTATCATTTTTGACGTTATTTTTTAAATTTGAGTGCTTAACTTCTTTTGGGTTTGATGAAAGGTTACTATCTTGCTTTTTCCAGGATGAAGTTTCCCTCCTTGTATTGGTGTTGTCCTCCTATTATCCTTTTTAGGGCCAGGTTTGTGGATAGATATTGGGTAAACTTGGTTTTGTCATGAAATATCTTAGTTTCTCCATCTATGGTGATTGAGAGTTTTGCTGGATATAGTAGTTTTGGTTGGCATTTGTGTTCTCTTAGAGTCTGCATGAGATCTGCCCAGGACCTTCTAGCCTTCATAGTCTCAGGTGAAAAGTCTGCTGTGATTCTGATAGGTCTTCCTTTATATGTTACTTGGCCTTTTTCTCTTACTGCCTTTAGTATTCTTTCTTTGTTTAGAACATTTGGTGTTTTGATTATTATGTGACGGGAAGTATTTCTGTTCTGGTCCAGTCTGTTTGGAGTTCTGTAGGCTTCTTGTATATTCATGGGCATCTCTCTCTTTAGGTTAGGGAAGTTTTCTTCCATAATTTTATTGAAGATATTTGCTGGCCCTTTAAGTTGTAAATCTTCACTCTCATCTATGCCTATAATCCTTAGGTTTGGTCTTCTCATTGTGTCCTGGATTTCCTGGATATTTTGGGTTACAAGCTTTTTGCATTTTGCATTTTCTTTAACTGTTGAGTCCATGGTTTCTATGGAATCTTCAGCATCTGAGATTCTTTCTTCTATCTCTTGTATTCTGTTGTTGATATTTGTATCTCTGTCCCCTGATTTCTTCCCAAGGCTTTCTATCTCCAAAGTTGTCTCCCTTTGAGTTTTCTTAGTTGTTTCTACTTCTGATTTTAGATCCTGGATGGTTTTGCTTAGCTCCTTCACTTGCATGTTTGTGTTTTCCTGTAATTCTTTAAGAGATTTTTGTGTTTCCTCTTTCATGACCTCAGCCTGTTGACCAAAGTTCTCCTGTATTTCTTTAAGAGATTTTTGTGTTTCGCCTTTCATGACCTCAGCCTGTTGAGCAAAGTTCTCCTGTATTTCTTTAAGTGTTTTTTGCATTTCCTCCTTGTTGGCTTTTGTATTCTCCTGGATTTCTTTCAATGATTTTTGTGTTTCCCTTGCAAGGGCTTCTAACTTTTGATCCATTTTCTCCTGAATTTCTTTATGTATGACCTTCATGTGTTCCTGTACCAGCATCATGACCAGTGATTTTAAATCCAAATCTTGTTTTACTGGTGTGATGGGGTATCCAGGACATGTTGGTAGAGGAGAATTGGGTTCAGATGTTGCCATATTGCCTTGATTTCTGTTAGTGATGTTCCTGCGTTTGCCTTTTGCCATCTAGATCTCACTAGTGTTAGTTTATCTTGTCAGTGCTGGACTCACCAGTGCAAGCTGCCCCTTCCCAGTTGTCCTCTGGTGCACATCTTACCTCCTGCACTGCTTGTAGACAGTGTGCTGCTGCCCAGGCTGTTCTGATCCCAAAGCAGGCACCCGAAGGCTCCCGCTGGGGCCCACTGGATTCACTGGAGCACACTGACTTCTCCCAGCTGGCCGCCCGGAAGCCCAGCTAGCCACTTGCAAGACTTGGAGATGTAATGCTGCCACCCAGACTGATCTGGATCTCAGTCTGTCCGATTCCTGGAGTACGGACCAAGATGGATGCTCCTCTCCTGACTGGTGGGAGGCCGAGTTCTGAAGTGGCCTCCGTGCAGGAAAGGCGCCGCACAACTGCAGCTGCTTGCTGCCCGGCTGGTCAGCGAAGGTCAGTGGTCGTGGGCGCAGGGCCTAACTGGTCCCTGTGACGCCTTGGTTCCACTGCTGATGGCCCTTCAGCTGGAGCAGCCACTGCTGCCGCTGCTGCTGCCGCTGCCGCCGCCAATGGACTCCCTCAGATAATATTTTAACCAACATTTTAGCTGTATATTTTTGGGGGGGTCATTTATTTGTTTATTTTTGTGCACATGCACAAGCTACGCATGCAGTTGATGGCATTACTATATCCAAAGTTTCATTTCTTTTATTTACATTTCAAATATTATTCTCTTTGTCATTTCCCTCTGATAACTCCCTATTCCATCTCGCAGACCCCTTCTCACCCACCTGACCACTTCCACTTTCCTGTCCTGGCATTCCCCTCCTTGAGGCAACACGCCTTCACAGGACAAATGTTCTCTCCTCTCATTGATTTCTGAAAAGTCCAACCTCTGCTATATATGTAGCTGGAGCCATGGGTCCCTCCATATGTACTCTTTGGTTGGTGGGTTAGTTCCTTAGAGGTCTGGGGTTACTGGTTGTTTCATATCGTTGCTTCTCCTATGGTGCTGCCAAACCCTTCAGCTCTCTAGCTCCTCTATTAGGGACCCAGTGCTCAGTCCCTTGTTTGGCTGTGAGCATCAACTTCAGTATTTGTCAGGCACTGGCAGAGCCTCTCAGGAGACAACTGTAACATGATCCTCTCAGCTAGCGCTTGTTGGCATCCATAATAGTGACAGGTTCTATAACAGTATAGGGGATGAATCCCTATGTGGGACAGTCTCTAAATGGCCTTTCCTTTAGTTAGTATTCTACCCTTTGTCTCTAAATTTCTTTTTATGGGTATTTTGATCCCCCTTCTAAGAAGAATGGAAGTATCACCATGTGGTCTTCCTTCTTCTTGACCTTCATGTGGTCTGTGAATTGTATCTTGGGTAAGGTGAACTTTTGGGTTGATATTCACTTATCAATGAGTGCATATCATGTGTGTGTGTGTTTGGTTGGTCGGTTGTTTAGTTTTGGGTTACCTCACTCAGCATATTTCCTACTTCCACCCATTTGCCTAAGAACTTCATGAAATCATTGATATTAATAGCTAAGTAGTACTCCAACATATAAATGTACCACATTTTCTGCATCCATTTCTCTGTTGAAGAACACGTGGCTTCTTTACAGCTTCTGCCTATTATAAATACAGCTACTATGAGCAAAGAGGAGCATGTGTCCTTATTGTCTGTTGGAGCTTCTTCTAGGTATAAGCCAAGGAGTGGTATAGCTGGGTCCTCAGTAGTACTATGCCCAATTTTCTGAGGAATTGCGAACCTGATTTCCAGAGTGGTTTTATCTGCTTGCAATCCCACTACCAATGTAGGAATGTTCCTCTTTGCCCACCTTCTTGCCAGCATCTGTTGTCCCCCAAGTTTTTGATCTTGGCCATTCTGATTAGTATGAGGTGGAATCTCAGGTTTGTTTTTACTTGAATTTTCCTTATGATTAAAGATGTTGATAATATAATACTACTTCTCAGTCAATCAACAGTAAAATTCTCCATTTTTATGTACAGTATTTTACTGAAGATGCCAGAAGCAAACTACCTCCTCCTTAAGCACCTCATCCGTGTGCTATTAAAAATTAAAACTGCTGTCAAGAATCACCTAGACACCTACATCTTATCTGTCCGTATAGCCCCCCATGTGCTGTGGGAGCAGACTTGTGCAAACTCATTATTTGGATGTGACCTCTCAAAAAAGGTAACGGGATCTGATTTTTCCTTTGCGAACATAGTAGTCACTGTGATCAAGAAATGGGGAATACCTTGGAAAGGTCAGTGATGTTAAAGAAAAGCCGAGGATTGGATTATTCTGGAGTGGGAGATATATTGATCTATTTCTGGAAATATTGGGGAGATTGTTAATGTAGTTTGAAGGAAGTGAATAATTTGTTTTTTGTTCTTTCATTCCTTTTTTCTTTCTGGTCATATAAAAGGACATTTCATAGAATTATATATATATGTGTGTGTGCATGTATATATATATATATACAGACACAATGTGTGATTCATTATTCATTATATGTGGTGTACTATGCTTTCTAATATTTTAGCCCTAACTCCTACTTATATAGAAAAGAATAGTGTATGTTAGCATTATTTCCGGTACCTATTTTGGTACCAAAATCTTTTGTTTTATTTAACTCTTACTTTTCCTAACAAGCTATATGTATTTATATTTTTCTATACTTTAAATTCTTATTACATTACGCTAACTCCCATCCTCACAAGTTCCTATTCTCTCAGTTTACTTTTAATTTAAATCTTTCTTTTTTTCATCTTTTTTTATTCGATATATTCTTTATTTACATTTCAAATGATTTCCCCTTTCCTTGATTCACCCTCCCTGAAATTCCCATAAGCCCTCTTCCCTCCCTTTGTTCCCCCATCCACCGGTTCCTATTTCCCTGTTCTGGTATTCTCCTATGCTGCTGAAGTGAGCCTTTCCAGAACCAGGGGCCACTCCTTCTTTCTTCTTGGACATCATTTGGTATGTGGATTGGGTCTTGGGTATTCCAGGTTTCTAGGATAATATCTGCTTATGAGTGAATGCATACCATGGATGTTCTTTTGAGACTGGGTTACCTCACTTAGGATGATGTTCTCTGGCTCCATTCATTTGTCTTAGAATTTCATGAATTCATTGTTTCTTATGGCTAAATAGAACTCCATTGTGTCTATATACCACATGTTTTGTATCCATTCCTCGGGTGAGGGACATCTGGGTTCTTTCTAGCTTATGGATATTATAAATAAGGATACTTGCACCACTATGTTCATAGCAGCCCTATTTATAATAGCCAGAAGCTGGAAATAACCCAGGTATTCCTCAACAGAAGAATGGATGCAAAAAATGTTATATATATATATATATATATATATATATATATATATACACACACAATGGAGTTATTCAACCATTAGAAACAATGAATTCATGACATTCTTAGGCAAATGGATGGAGCTGGAGAACATCATGCTAAGTGAGGTAACCCAGTCTCAAAAGATCAACCATGATATGCACTCACTGATAAGTGTATACCTAGAAAAGTGGAATACTCAAAACATAATCCACACATTAAAGGATGTCCAAGAAGAATGGAGGAGTGGCCTCTTGTTCTGGAAAGACTCACTGTAGCAGTATAGGGAAAACCAGAAGTGGAAAGTGGGAAAGGGTGGGTGGGAGAACAGGGGGAGAGAAGGGAACTTATGGGACTTTCGGGGAGTGGGACGCCAGAAAAGGGGAAATCATTTGAAATGTAAATTAAAAAATATATCAAATTAAAAAAAAGAAACCTAAAAAAAATAAAAAAAAATAAAATACAATAAAAAAAAAAAAGAAGCAGTACTATCCTTCAAAGTGATGACAGGAACATGGCTGCAGGAAGGTAGGAAACCAAACAGGAAGTACAGACCTGGTGGCTGTCATCTTAGGCAGCAAGCAGGAAGCATAGAGAGTACACTGCAAATGGCACCTGGCTTCTGTGACCTTAAATTCTAACCAATGATGTACTTCCTCCAGGGAAGCTAAGCCACAAACCACCCAAATGGTGTCACAAAAATGGTATCTTACATTGCAATGCCTGTAATTAGACAGGCATTGCATTCAAATTATCACAGTGAAACTCCTCCCCACTCCCCTGCAAAAAAATCACCAGTTGAAGAAACTTCGAAGTCATTAATGGGATTCACTCATACTTATTCTGGCAGCATAGCAGTTCTGAAATGAAATAGTTTCCTCATTCTTTGCAATATGGATGAAATTTTAACTTGATAAAGTAAGTTGCAAAGAACTTAAGGGTCTCCATTTCAGACAGAGACTTAATTTCACAAGTTCATATCTGCTCAGATTACTGGTGTTTTCCTCTTCATTTTGGAATTCAATGTTTTTATTGATTTCAATTTTGTAAACTATGTAAAATGACAGCGGATCTTGTTTTTGCCTTGTGGTGTTATAGATGTCTGTTATAAAAATCATGATTGACAACTGTATAGATATATTTAGAGAGTATGACCATAATATCTGTGACAATAGTCAAAAGAGGTCAGATGACATAAATACTTTAGTCAATATTGCTGGTAAGTCACCTGCTTTGAAAAAAAGCGATAGATGGTCACAGTGTGAAAACCCCTAATGCTAATACTGATGAATTAAAGATTTCATCTGCTTATATACATAACATATGCATATATACATACTTTCCTAAATGTATGACAGAGGAAATCCTTACTTAGGACAAATACTTGTACTTAGGACAAATATTTGTACTTAGGACAGTACAAATTCCAGCATACTACCTGTTTTATTTCTCACCTTTCTTTCCATGGTCTATAAGTCATGGAGGCTATCTTGGATATGAAATTATTTTTTAAAAGTTCACTTAGAAACAATTATTTGATATAAAAATTCATTAAACATACTACAAGATTGAACAATGTGCCAACAAGCTTTGCTATCCTTGCACAAACACACTGATGTTTGTTTAATTTCTTTTGAGAGAAAATCTTGCCAAATGCTTAGCACTTGGCATCAATATAAAGTTGCTCAGGACCCACTACAACACCTATGTGAGGAATATTAACAAATAACACATACAGAATCAAATATATTGTTAACTCAAGTAGTTCTTTGTATACAGTTCAGAAAACATACTGAAAACTAGTCTGATCTGAAGTGGGGTGAATCTATCATCTGAGAATGTTTGTCTAATTAAGATATTTCTTGGCTTGTTTTAGCAGGGGACAATGAAACAACTTCAACATATGACTTTCCCCAACGGAAACTTCCTCATGACTGAAGAAGGTGCTGGTCATTCCATTTCAATGATGCACCTTACCTCCTACTTAACCATAGCTGAAGATATTATTACATGAAACAACTTCAATTGTATATTTAACCATATAATTTGTTACAAATAGATTCAATCACCATATTTATTTCACGTTTTATATTACCTAATCGTATCTATTATAATAGATTTATTAAATTATTATTGCTTAGACTTCAATATGCCTGATTCATGATTCTCCATAGTCTTTGGAAAATGGCATTCTCAATATTCTCCTCCACCTCTGTTACTTACATACCAATATTCCTGTGATAGACCCACCAGAATCATGTCATTAATTTTATCTTCCAAACTACAACTACAATCAAAATGGAATTTTAAGTACTGCACAATAATATTGTTAATAGTAAATATATTTACTACTAACATAATATATATTATATATTATACATTATATATATGAAATATTAACCTAAAATTTCATATAAATATTCCTATTTCTGTGAAAAGTATAACTACAAAATTAATTATATTAGGAATGAATAGTTCATTTTTTGAAGGCACAAGATATCATCATACAGTAGTCTTGATGTCAGGAGGTTGTAGCTAGTGACGTTGTTAACCCAGTTCAGAAGCAGAGAACACTGAATGTTCATATTCAGTAAACTTTTTCTTATTATACATTCCAGGAACCATGAAAGAAATAGCAGAGCTCAGTTATATATTTAGTTTGCCCACATCAGTTACTTGAGCATAGACAAAAACTAAGAACTTTAAATATACCCTCAGAGTCATGTTCAGAATCCTTTATCAGAGAGAGTTCTAAATAGAATTACATTAATGAACAACATTGATTATCACATATGATAATATTAAAGGTGAATCACAGTTTTAAAAATAAAGGAATGGTCAAAGTCTTTAGTGATCAGAGAAATGCAAATCAAAATGACACCAGGATTCCTCTTTACACCAATCAGAATGCCTACATTCAAAACCACAGGTGACGATAAATGTTGTTGAAGATGTGGAGAAAGAGGAACACTCTGCCATTGCTTGTGATATTGCAAACTGTTACTACCACTCTGGAAATCATTCTGGATTTTCCTCTGAAAAATGGAAATGGGTTTACCTGAAGAACCCACAATACCACTCTTGAGAATATACCCATAAGATGCCCACCATGCCACAGAGGCACAGATTCCTCTATGTTCATAGCAGCCTTGTTTGTGATACCTAGAAGCTAGAAATAACTCATATGTGCACAACAAATGGATTCAGAAATTGTGGTTCATTTACACTAGGAAATATTACGCAGCTATTAAAGCACGAGGACATCCTGAATTTTGCAGGCAAATGGATGGAAATAGAAAATATCCTGGTTAGGTAATTCAGACACAAAAGGACACACTAAAGTACTCACTAATAAGTGGATGTCAGCCAACAAAAAGTACAGAATACCCATGATACAGTCCACACAACTCAATGAAGGTCAACCAGCTGAAGTACACAAATGAGGACATCTCAGTCCCACCTGGGAGTGAGAAGAAAGCAATCACAAGTCGGGAGAAAGGTTGGGACTTGGGAGGGAAAGTGGACAATGACTCGGGGAGTCTGGTGAGAGGGGACCCTGATCTGGTATTGGGAGAGGGAAAAGAACTGAAGCCCTGAGGGCTAGCAGATAGAATAAAAACAGGCAACCTTGCAAAGTAGAAGGTTAGGCGGACACTCCAGAATGTACCAGAGTCCTGGGAGGTGAGAGACTCTCAGGAATTACAGGGAGCAACCTTAGATGAAATGCCTGACAGTAGGGAGAGGGAACTTATAGAACCCACCTACATCAGGAAGAAAGAGAGAGAATCAAATGAGGGAGGGGAGCATCCCACAATAACAACTCTGACCAGTAATTGTTCCTGTAGGAAACTGGAGGGATGGATATGCAGAGAAGCCTGAGAAATAGAGTCAGGGATAGGCCCAAAGTGGGCTCTCGCTCAAGCAGAGGCCCTAAGGTCTGACACTATTACTGAGGCTATGGTAGTTTATACTAGGGGACCTATCAGGGTTCGCCGCTGAAAGATCCAACAAATAGCTGCAAGAGCCAGATACAGATATTTGCACCCAACTAATGGACAGAAGCAGCTGGCCCCTGTTCTTGAATTAGGGAAGGCTGAAATCAGCTAAAGAGGGAGACCCTGTAGGAGGACCAGTAGTCTCAATCTGGACCTCTCTGATCTCTCAAATAGTGGATCAACAAACAGGCATCATAGACCAGGTGATGTGAGGCCCGCAACACATGTACCATAGAAGACTGCCAGGTCTGTGTTCATTCAGAGATGATTCACCTAACGCTCAAGACATAGAAGACCCCAGGGAGTTTAGAGGTCAAGTGGGGTAGAGGATAAGGACATCCATGTGGACACAGAAGGGTAGGGAGGAGGTATGGGATGTGGAAAAGTTTGAGAGTGGATGGGGTCAGGGGATAAAATATGGTGTGATAAAATATAAATTTAAAAAAATATTTAGAATGCTACAGATAGGAATTGAGCTGATCTAGTAAATCAGTGTGATGAATTTTCAAGTCTATGGCCTCACTAGTTCCATAAATCTGTCTAAATTTCTAGCCCCAGCCACGATGTCAATCCTGTTAAGATAAATCCTTGCTATTGATAAATTATTTCACATGACTTTCCCCAAAATACCAATGTTTGAGGTAGCCTTTGGCTTTATCTTAGGGTTGAGTGGTTGAGTGCCTATTCCCAAAGAAATCTTACAGTGATATCTCTGAATTCAACTGATTCCAGAGGTTTATGACTTAGAAGCCTCTACCTTGAAAATGAATTTCTATGGTACATAAAACAGTAGGCATGTTGACATGTTAGGGAAGCAATTGACAGTTGAACTCACTTGGAATACTGTGAAGTATGACAATATCCAGTACAGCCAGTTATCAGAATAGGTGCAATAAGTGGTACTTACATGTCAGTAGTATCTGAGAAGTCTTTTATTAGTCTTAAGTTTATTTTCTTTAGTCACAATTGAACACAGTTTTGGGTCTTTCATTGGTTTCTCTGGAAAAAAAAGTTAGTCTGTAGACTCTTAAGAAGTCTGTTCTTTTCCAATGAGATAAAGAAATGGACTGAACCCAGATGTGAGAGAAAGGGTGTGTGTGTGTGTGTGTGTGTGTGTGTGTGTGTGTATGTATGTATGTATGGGTATGGCCCCTTGTTCTGGAAAGACTCAGTGAAGCAGTATTCGGCAAAACCAGATCGGGGAAGTGGGAAGGGGTGGGTGGGAGGACAGGGGGAGAGAATGGGGCTTATGGGACTTTCGGGGAGTGGGGGGCTAGCAAAGGGGAAATCATTTGAAATGTAAATAAAAAATATATTGAATAAAAAAAAAGAAATGGACTGAACGCATATGTGAGAGAAGGGGTGTATGTGTGTATGTTTGTGTGTGTGTGTGTGTGTGTGTATGTGTGTGTCTGTGTGTGTGTGTCTGTATGCATGTGCACATGTATGTGTGTAGGGTAGAGAAGAGCTGAGGAGTATAGGGATGAAAACCATCAGAATGTGTTGTATGACAAAAAATCTATTTAATAAAAAGGAGGAGGAAGAAAATGTGATTCATCAGAAAAAAAAGGGAAAAAAAAACCCTAATTTTTAAACCTCAAAGTTTAATAGCAAGAAAATAAAGTAGATTCATATTTTATACTCATTTTAACTCTTTTTATAGTGAAGATGTTAGAGGATAGAATGAATTCATTTAAAGAATGTATTTTATACATGACTATGATTCTGATCTAGGCATCATTATGATGAGAAATACAGCATACTAATCTACAATACTGTCTGACCTCCCTGTAGATGAAGCTCCAAGACTCTATTCAGGAAAGCATATTTATTTTTCAAGTGTCCTGTGACTTTTTGCATGTTGGTCTCTAAGGTTTGTAGTGTTTATGAATCTAAAATTTCACATATACCTTTGATAGGTTAAAAAAAAGTAGGTATTGAGAATATTTGGGAATGAATATCCAGTTCACAATGTTTTGTAGAAAACCCCTCTTTTTCTTGGTCGGATATTATTCCTAACATTTAACATCTGTCTGTCTGTCTATCAATCTATCCATCCATCTATCTATCTTTCTATCATCTATCTTATCACATATTTTATGAAAATATAGTATTTAAGAAAGATACCTATGGTTCTATAATTGTTAAAATGACATATTTTTAAAGCCAAAATATTGAAGGACATAAAATGCACTTGTCCCATTGTCAGTTACAGCATGAGTCTTTGATTATGTCATCACAATGGCCTGTCAACCTGACTACCAAAGAATCCTCAGACTTCAGTGGTTGGTTTACCAACTGCAGTCAATCTTCAGTTTGGTAGTTAGTGCCGAGAAGAAAGTGATAACTTCATAGCCATTGATTGGTTCTCAATTCCAGGCTCCACTGTAAAGGTATGTATATAATAACTAATTTGATTCCTATAAGACTCAATGAAGCAGTATTCAGCAAAACCAGAACGGGGAAGTGGGAAGGGGTGGGTGGGAGGACAGGGGGAGAGAAGGGGGCTTACGGGACTCTTTGGGAGTGGGGAAATCATTTGAAATGTAAATAAAAAATATATCGAATAAAAAAAAGATTCAAAAAAAATAATCTAATGGAAACAGGAAGTGTCCTATCTTGATTTTCTGCCTCTTGTAAGCTAGCTTTTAACTCTGCATTGGCTTCATGAAAAGGTACTCATTATCAATATTTAGGAAAAATCCCCTAAAGAAACAAAGTTGTCACTTAAGGAAAGATATGTTTTAAGCTTCCAGGAGAATAGTTTCTAGAAGTCTTCAAAATGTAGGGGAATACCAGGACATGGAAGCAGGAGGGTTTTGATTGGGGAACAGGGGGAGGAAAGATGGCTTATGGGACTTTCAGAGCAGGGGAAGAAGGAAAGGGAAAAACATTTGAAATGTAAAGAAAGAATATGTCTAATAAAAAAATAAACTAAACTCTTAAATCATGAAAGAAAAGAAACATAACTCTACACAGTACTTGTTATACCAGTAACTTAATTGTATGTTGAAATTATATTATTATTTATAATTTAAGGGCTTCTTTCTTGTTATTCCCAGAACAGGTAAAGTTTTAGGTTTACTAGTTTTAGTCTATTGAAATTTATTTGTAAAACTAAAAAAAAAATACATAACTTGGACAAGAGAGAGGATTATTTTCTAGAATATCTAATTCTTTTACACACTATGAACACAAACTTTTGCTGTAAACTGGGCAGGTTTTCAGTAAATTAAAATTTTCCCTAGATATATGGTGGTTTTTTAAGTTTTAAATATTTTAATGTTCACTCAGATAGAAAGAAATCACTCTCCAAACATTCATTTCCAAGTATTTCATTTACTTTTAATTTTTAATAGCATGAAACTGAATTGGTATTATTTTTGTAAAATATCTTTACATGATTGGTTGATGAGTGTTATGATAACCACTGTTGTTCCTCCTAACTCTTTGAATTCACAGGGCTTACATGGTTTCTTCATAAAAGCTGGCATCTCTCTATATATTCTTTGAAATATATATGTTTTGGGCAGCATTATATTCACTTAATATGTGTTTTAGTATTTGAATTGTATGCAGTGTACAGCAAAGAAACACCAAAGTAATACCTATGAATCCATTTGTCCATTGATCCATCATCCATCTTTTTATATTGTCTGTCTCTTACCTATATGTTTCATATACATAAGTATAGTTGTGAAAATCGGTTATTCCTGACAAAGTCTTACAGTTCATTAATGGTTTTAAAGAAAATAAAGCCACTAAGTAAAAGTAAGGGAAATGCATGTGTCACTTTGTCAGATGGCATGAGCCATAGACTATTGACATCCTAATGGTCCTTCAGCCTGACTACTACAGAGGCCTGAGAAGGCAATAGTTTGTCTACCAACAGTAGTCACCAGTTTGGTGTTCAAGAGCAGGAAAGAAAAATAACATTTCAAGTCCATTGAAAGGTTTTCCCTTCCAGGCTCCACAGAAAAGGTATTTTTATAACTAATTTGGTTCTCATGATAGACTAATTGAATCAGGAAGTGTTCTGTCTTGACTACTCCAGATCATATGAACTAACTCTCAAGTCAGCAGTGGTTTCCTGAAAAGGTAATCATTGGAGGAATATTCAGTACCAAGGTTCTGTAGAAACAACATCATTGTGTGAGAAGTATGCTTTGAACAGAGAACAGTTTCTTTAAATCTTTAAAAGCCATCTGTCCAAGTAAGGAGTGAAGATATTTGTATTGCAACACAATTAGTTTTTTTTTTGTTGTTGTTGTTTGGTTGGTTGGTTGGTTCGTTTTGGGAACCGGGTTTCTCTGTATAGCCCTAGCTGTCCTGGAATTCACTCTGTAGACCAGACTGGCCTCGAACTCAGAAATCCACTTGCCTCTGCCTCCCAAGTGCTGGGATTAAAGGCTTGTGCCACCACTGCCCAGAGCAACCCAATTGTTTTAACTCCCATGAATACTAAGATGTTTAAAAAGAATTTGTTCTGACTTTCTTGATAAGACTCCAAATCTCTGGTTTTCTTCAAATTGTTATAGATTCCAACAAATATTATGTTCATGGATTCTATTTCTGTGTGTTTGAACATAAATTCAGATTAGACAGGAACTACTTTACAGAAATGTTCATTTACTTTCAATTTGTTTATCACGAAACTGAGGTGATATTATTGTTTTTAATATATCTCTCCATTATTGTTGGAAGTGTGTGATGACAACCATTGGCTGCTCTTCCTCCTGACTTTACATCTCATGTGTCTTTCATCTTTCTTCATAGAAGCTTCTGTCTGTGCATGTTGTTTAAAAGATATATTTTGAGCAGAGTGATATTGACCTAATATATTTTAATATTTGTATTGTATGAGCAGTATAAAGAAACTACAAACAAGTAGTCACTTCCTTATTATAGAGAAGAAGGTTATTATGGATAAGATAAAAATGTTCAGATATATGTGGAAGTTTTTAGAGCAGAGAGAAACTTCATTTTACCAATACTGTCTAAGAGGGAATGGAGACTATCAGCATAGAAAATTGGAGATAACTGAGGGAGGGAGAGATACATTCCCTTCCTAAAGAAAATGGAGCTTCTGTAACATTGTGGGAGTTAGCTTAGTGCAGAATTTGACACAGATCTTTGGGAAGGAACAGAAATCCAAGTAAGTTATCTAACATTTTTACTTCCTGTTCAGACAGCAGGAACCTTCAGTGTGTCTACTGGAAACCCTAATAGAAGGCACAAGTCAGTGGATTGCCATGTTTCTTTTGCCACCGGCATTGGAAATGACTCTTTCTCCTTAAGTTGAGTTTTTTCACTTAAGTATTTATCATTTTTGATAAATACTAATTTTGATTTTGAGCTTTATGTTTATTTGATTCTAACCACTAGGAATCCGTCTGTAATCTATCCTGAGCTGGGCCAAGCTTGGCATTGTAGAATATATGGACTCCCTGAGAATTAAGTAGGTTTAATGTTTAGGAAAAGCTGGTTATTTCCCTGACCTCAACATATAGTAGCTTACAAAGAGTAAAGTAAGTCATTTAAACACATACATTTCACTCACATGTTTTCTTTACCATATTGTATCAGTCATTTGAAATCAGTGTTATGTACCAGAAAATCATTATGAAGAACTTTACAGTTTGGTAGACTTTTACAATCTTAATTAGTACCATATACTTCCATGTACCAGTGAAACTACACTGTTTATAAAAGGCCCAATTTATAACTATTCTGAAAATTCAATCGTTTCAAAAATTTAGGCGTTCTAATTTTATATGATCTTTCTCTATGATTGTTATGTATCTAAGGTATGTTATGGATTTAATTTTTACATTAACAGATTATCTCCCATGTAGTTTCATTCCCAAATCTTTGTACCACTAGGCTTTAGTATAAAAATGTTATTATATTAATAATAAAAATATAAAAATATAATAAAAAAGAAATAAAAAATTAGAAAAGAAAAAATGTTATTATATGCTAATAAGCATGTAACCTCTTCTGTAGTTCTCAGTGCTGTCTGACTTTCCTATGCATGAAGCTCTCTGACTATTCCATACAAGCACCATTCTCTTTAAGGACCCCTGCTATTTTGGCATGTTTTAGATTCTTAGGATCATAGTGTAAATGATATCTCAATACTGCCCTTTTTAACCTTAACCTTTCATTGTTAAGAGAAGTAGATATTGAGAATCTATGGGGTTGAATATACATTTCACAATACTTTACACAATGATTTCTCTTATTCTTGTACATATGTTAGTGCAGATATGAATCCATATCTCTCCCATCTATTATCTACTATCTATATAAATTCAAACAAATATATAATGTAGATGAGAAAATTTTGTTGTTCTGTATAAATACGTGAGCATCAACAATTATACAAATTTAAAAAGCCACAAAGCTGAAGGGAATGAGAGGTGTATGTGGCATTATCTCAGGTGTGAAATAACCTTACACTATGGGCATCACAGTTCTAATTTCCCAAGCTTATTCTGTGATTATTTGATTTTCATGAGATGCTACATAATTAATTAATTATTAGATTTGCTCAGAATATCCCAAGCTCTTTTAGTCATTGTTGTGTTTCTCAGTTTTACTACATAAATTTTGTTGTATCCTAATAAGTTTGTATCTTCCTCTAAAGTCTTCAAAATTTCCTGTGATTTTTGTTTTTATTAGAATCTCTAAGGTTCAGAGTATTGATGAAGTCTTCATGCTGTCTTTTTCACATTCACTCTGGATAGGCTAAAAAAATAGGAACTGAGAATCTTTGGACATGAATATATATTTCATAATATTTTAAACAAATAGTTCTCACATTGTTATACACATATTATTGTGATCTATCTATCTATCTATCTATCTATCTATCTATCTATCTATCTATCATTGTAAATATCTGTTACTCCTTACAATTATTCAACAATTATTAAAAATATAATTTTTGAAGCCACTAAGGATAAGGAAAGGCAATGCATGTGTAACTGTTTCAGATGATATGATCCTTAGACTATTGACAATTCAGTGATCCATCAACCTGAGCTCTGCAGAGGCCTCAGAATTCCCTAGTTTGTCTACCAACTGCAGTCACAAGTTGGGTATCTGTGAGTAAGAAGGCAAAATAAAATTTCAAGTTTGTTAAAAGATTCTCCCTTCTAGGTTCCAGGGAAAAGGTATTTTTATATCTAATTTGAATCTCATGAGAGACTAATTGTGTCAGGAACTGTTTTTTCTTGATTCCTCTAGATCATATAAACTAACTCTCAATTCAACAGTGGTTTCTTGAAAAGGTAGTCATTGAAGGAATATTCAGTACCAATCTTCTGTAGAAAGTGCATTATTACATCAGTTTAGGGAAGCTTTGAGCATCCAGGAGAATGGGTTCAGTGAATCTTAACAAAAAATCTTTCCAAGTTATGAGTGAGGATTATTTTATGTTCTTTCCAATTGTTTTAATCCCCATGACTACAAAGATTTTTAAAATGAATTTGTCCTGAATTTGGTAGACCTCAAAACTCTGGTTTCCTTCAAATGGTTATAGCTTCCAATACATATTGTGTTCATGGAATCTATTTCAGGATATTTGAATGTTAATTCAGATTAGACAGGAACTACTTTCCACACATGTTCACTTACTTTCAATTTGTTTATCATGAAACTACGTTGGTTTTACCTTTTAACATATCTTTACATTATTCTTTAAGTGTATAATACAGCCATTGACTGCTGTATCTCTTTAATACTTTGATTCAAAGTGATCCCAAAGGCTTTCTAAGTAAAAGAGATCCTGCATCTGTATATATTCTGTGAAAGATATATTATGATTTGGTCAGAATTATGTTCCCTTAAAGACAATATATCTCATAAATAATCCATTTGTATGAGGATGTCACTGTAAAGAAACCACTAGAAGATTAGCGAATCCAGTATTACAGGGAAGAATTTCATTATGGATAAGAGAGAAAGCATGGTCATAGTCAGGTGGAAGATTTTGGAGTAGACAGAAAACAGGAAGAGATTTGGTATGACCAAGGCTGGGAGAAAAATGGAGATGATTCGAGTAGGAGAAAGGCTGCATTCATTAAGATAAAGAGCGGGATTTATACTTATCACAGTACAGCAGAGGTTGGAGTGGTAGAGGATTGTATGTTGAGAATTTAAGATGTATAAGTATTGGTTCCACTGCTGATGGCCCTTCCTCTGGACCAGGTGCTGCTGTTGCCATGCAGCCCTATTTATAATAGCTAGAAGCTGGAAAGAACCCAGGTATCCCTCAACAGAAAAATGGATGCAAAAAATGTGGTATATATACACAATGGAGTACTATTCAGCCATTAGAAACAATGAATTCATGAAATTCTTAGGCAAATGGATGGAGCTGGAGAACATCACACTAAGTGAGGTAACCCAGTCTCAAAAGATCAATCATGGTGTGCACTCACTAATAAGTGGATATTAGCCTGGAAAACTGGAATACCCAAAACATAATCAACACATCAAATGAGGTACAAGAAGAAAGGAGGAGTGGCTCCTGGTTCTGGGAAGACTCAGTGTACCAGTATAAGGCAAAACCAGAACAGGGAAGTGGGAAGGGGTGGGTGGGAGAACAGGGGGAGGGAAGGGGGCTTATGTGACTTTCAGGGAGTGGAGGACCAGAAAAGGGAAAATCATTTGAAATGTAAATAAAAAATATATCGAATAAAATAAAAATACATCGGGGAAAAAAAGCTGTGCAGGTTTTTTATTTCCCAGAAACAATATTGTTATCTTTAGAGGAGACACAGGCAAGACACATGGGAAATGACTCCGTTTTTTGGACTAGAACAACTCACAAATATTTTTGAATGCTGGAGTGTTAGTTAGTTAGTTAGGTTGTTTTGTTTTACTGATTTGATAGTGATCTAGTTTATTATAACAGTTTTGACAGCTCAACTGAACATCAGAATCTCAAAAGCAGAGGTCTTTGGCTTGAGTTCTTTAGATTAATGCAATTACACCTTCAGAAGACAATATGCCCCAGCTGCTCATTTCTAAGTTTTCACGGTTCCAGACAGTTTGAGGAAGGGACAATCACATTAAAAAGAAATTTCTGAAGGAAACAGACATATAGGCTAATATAGGAAAGGCCAGGTTCTACACATGTGTAAGAAACAGTCTAAAAGATTTATCTGTCGTTCAGTTTTTAATTTATTATTGTCTTTCCCATTAGCATATCATTTCTGTTAAGTTACAATTATCTTTTAATATCAAATACTTATTTGTGAATTTCATACATGTATACAATATATTAACTGCTATCATTATAAATGTTGCTATAATATTCCTCAGATCTTCCCTTTAAACTATATTTACTATGCTTTCATGTCATGAACCCTTTAAAATTTAGTATTTACATTGGTCTTATCCACTGAATACTTGTTTTGTTAGGTGGAGACCTGTACCAGGAGTACCTTATTTTTCTAAATGGACACCCCTGTGAAGGAAGACATGGGAGAAAGACATAGGACCTTGCTGTGCCAAGGCCCCGTGAAGCTCACAAGGGGCACAAAAATAAGTAAAAAACACCTGTACTTATTTAACGACATCTTGGTTGTGTCTAATAACCTGTGAGTATCTGCAACATGCATTCCTTATTATTAGAGACTACACTTTAACTAGGCCTTTTATGTACAAATAAAAAATGTTCTTTTACTTCTATTTTTAAAAAATATTGTTCTTACTTTACTACTTCATGGTCGCAACTCCTTTTTACTCTACTTTGGTTGGTGGTCACTCTCTCACACATTTCTCAATTCGTTTTGTCACAAGTTTTAGACACATCTTTAAATGAATGAGTTATTTAAGGTGCTATCCTCCTATTTGAATCTGGGAAAATAATAACAAACTTGAAAAGGAGGAAGATGTGCAAGCACATGCCAGTAATACTAGCATTGTTAAAGCTGACTTATGAATATTGAAATTTTGTGGGATTTGTGGAATATACAGTGAGACATGTTCCCAACACCAAATATTTAAAATATAAGAAGCAGGTGTCCTCTTGTTGTAGTTTACAGATAACACTGTAGATGAAAGAGGGAGGAATCCCTGATTATGATCCTTGTACACAAGTGGGAATCCATGTAAGCCTCTTGACCTCATATTTTCCAAATTAGTATGAAGAATCAAGAAGCAGCTACAATTCCTACAAATAGCAACTACTAATCAGGGGAAACTGCAGGTATGGAGTACCTCCTGGTTGGTTATTCTGCACATCCTAGAGAAAAGTGCTGTGATTTAATGAAGTGGTATACAATGTTGCACTCTAACTTATGCCCATGGAGGTGTTTTCTGGGTCCAAATCACATATAATGTCTACTGCCCGTGATCATAGCTTTCATATTATTCTAGAAGGTATGAAGTTCATATTGACATTCATGATATGTTCTTATATGTTCTTATAAGTTTTGAGGACAAAAATCAATAATACAGTTTATTTACTTTGCGGGTTAAACTTTCTGATCAACCTTAAATAGTATTCCTGAAGAATAACTTTGAAATTGGGAGAAAATGACATGTTCAGAAGAGAATTCTTCAGTACATTGCAGTTACAACCAATTGGGTAAATTTGATTTTCAACTCTGATCAGTCAGTGTAAGCTCCCAGCATAGAAAATGGTAGTTTGTGTCTGACTGATGCAGGTTCAAAATTAGTGAATGTCCTGACTGTTTATCCATCTCCCCACCCTTCTTGTCATTTCTACTCATCTCACCTTAAGTCCACACTTGGAAATAATTACATTTTTTAAAAGATAGTCATAGCCTCATTTGAATTAAAAAAATGCTATATACTGATAGTGTGACTTTTAATGAAATTGGTGTAAGTGAAATTCATTTTGAGATTTGATAGAAGAAAGTATAATGAATCTTTTTCTTGAATGACCATATATTTTTCCACTTCTGCTGTGTAGTGACATTGTCATTGATAGTATGGAATGAGCATTATTATTCACACTGGGGGTGATTGTCATTATTTATATTTTCATGAAGATTATCTCTTATTAGACATTTAAACGAGAGGTTTTGGGATCATACATTTCTTCTAAAGTGTGGTTCACATATATGCATATATATGTATTTATCTATAATTAGATGACTTGAGGTGGAGAGAAAATATAAGTATAAATGTTTCATAAAAATGTGAAATGTGTTTGTATGTTTGTGTGAGTGTGCATGTGTATCCTTTAGTAAGTATCACATAATATGCTTGTATTTTTCTATTACATGTTACCTTAGGTAGAGTGGGCTATCTTTCTCTGTAGTATCATGTTTCAATAATGCCACCTGTTTGAAGGTGATTATATATATATATATATATATATATATATATATATATATATATATGTGTGTGTGTGTGTGTGTGATTTTTGAATCAGGATTTATTCTTGTGTCCTATTGTCTCCTGAATAGGACAGAGGAAGAGTCTCTATCTTCAGTTTTGGACCAACGCATTAGCTTAACAGTGTCCAATGCAGAGTTACATACCCAAGTTCTATCTCTCTCTCTCTCTCTCTCTCTCTCTCTCTCTCTCTCTCTCATACACACACACACACACAAACACACACACGCACACACACACATGCATGAACACAGCCTATCATAGCGTAATAGAACAGTCATAAATCGGGGAAGAATTCTGTCAAAAGATAGAAGGGAACATAGAGAGAAAAAATAACTGATCAGAACATGTTGTATATGTTTGTGAATTTCTCAAAAAACAAGCTCCATAGAAAAGGAATGATGAAAGAAGGAAAGTAATGCTTCCAAGATTACTCTTTATACAAACACTTCGATTAGATCAGAATGTTTGTTAGGAAGGCATTTCCAATTATTTGTTTAAATTATTGGGATATATAATCATCTTTTGGATACTTGTATGAGATGTGCTTTGTATGCTTACTAAAGGATCCATTGAAGTGTGTTGTAGTGACATCCTAGTATACAAAGAAGGACAATGTAAAATGAATATTATTCAGTCAGATATTTCTATATTATTTAATTTTGAAAGATTATTAAATGTAACTAAGTAAAACAAAATTTTAACTGATATATTTTGTATGGAGAGTATGGAAATAAAGTAATATGGTTACTTATTAACAAAATCACACAGAGAAATCATGAAACACATGGCTTTATAAAAATGCCATATATATGCATACACACCCCCCCCACACACACACATTTATAGCATACTCATTCTAAACATTCTCCAATCAGAAAATGATCAGGCTATGTCTATTTGTGAGCACTGAGAAACTAGTATCCAGTAACTTCTTTCAACACAAGCTTTGTTGAATTCCATCTACCTTGGCTTGAACGGTGCCTAAGTGAAAAAGTGAAGAGGTCCTAAAAACAATTCCCAATGAAATGCAATTCAAACTAACAGAGATACTTGATTCTCTTTCTAGGAAGAAGAGAAAGGTTAATGTAAAACATATCATCCCACTGAATTACCTGTGTGCTGTGGATGATGTAGATACAGTCAACCTGGTCAGGATAAACGAAATCTCTACGTTCAAGACACTTGCACTGTTTTGGCCCACTGGAAACTTCTTGGCCACCTTCCGGTAAGACCTACAATTTGGGCTTATATTCACAGGCAGATAGCTACAGACATTGTGGGGCAACTGAATGCTTCCTAATTTACAGGATAAATAATTAACCAGAATATTTGCATTATAAGAATCCAATTTGGTCTGGTTGTATACAGGTTGCCAACTCCAATTTCCCCCTTTTATGGTGTTCCTCGTTGGTCCACACTTTTCAAAACATACATTTCACATGGAAGTATATTATTTAAATTTTCATCCAGGACTCCAGAAGATTCATCAGGACTCCAGAAGATTCTTGGGGTAGAACGGATAGACATGGCCTTCTAAGCAGGACGTGGACAAAACAAGGACTTGGCATAACTTCCACATTCTTTTCCCTATAATTTCTGGTATCTAGGTCTTGAAAATGCAAAACTTAATTTCTCTCAAATAATACTGCATATTTTACTTAAATTTGACCAATACTTCCAATACTGTCCAGCTTATTTCCACAAAAATAGTATTGAATAGAATACATAAAAACAGTTACTCATAGAATGCTCAAGTATTTGAATATCTGGTGTCTAATGGTCAACTGGTAAGGATAGAGGCCAAGGAGTAAGGTTCCACTGGATCTGCAGATGACAGACACACACGTTAGCTTATTTGGATACGCTGGATCTCGATGTCCAGGCTCTTCTAAGCCTTCCTCTGTTCTCATTCCATTCTTTTCGCTCCCAGTTCATCACCTCTGCATCTGCACTCAAATTTGTTTGTTCAGTCACCTTAGTCCTATCTCAGCACCCTAAATCTACCATCAGCTTAATTGTGTTTCTAATCTCTTGCCTGTTACCCCAGGCCACTTAGGGAAGCAGTTAATGCACAAAGCACCTTGGATCTCACATGGCTGGTGAGTCTTTCTCTCTCTGTAGCATGGGGAATCGTTTTCTCCTCCCTTGCATCTGCTAGCCTTCCTGCGGTAAAGCTGGAAGTCCCCCCTATCCCACACAGCTCATTGACCACTAGCAACTTTATTGAAATATCAAGAACCAATTGTGGAACAGGCCCTGCTGTATTCATGGGCAGACTCCTGATCAAAGCATCAGAACCAACCCCTACATATCACCAAGTACCTATGAGGTTTCCTGCTATGTCACTTTTTATTTTAGTGATATTATATGTGACAGTATATTTGTATGTGTATATATACACATATATATGAATATGTATATATGTGCGGAGGTATGTATGTGTATGTAGGTTATGTGCCACAGGTATACTCCATCCTTCTGATAAAAATGGTTGTAGGCAGAGAATAGAGTAGGTGATCAGTTAATGGTAGAAACATGAATGTGCCAGTCTTTGGATAAGAATCAGCCCAGAGTTCCAGAGGAATATCGCTTTTATTATCCATAATACACATGAATTATGGATATTAGAATCCTGCCAAAAGGGAGAATAAAATTCGGTGAATGAAAGACCTTTGCAGCATAGATAATTATTTTCAGAAAGAGGAAACAATGTACCCATTAGCTTACAGATAGAAAAAATATACCTGACATAGATAGGTTTGTAAGAATGGGCAAGAGGAATAGAGCACTGGGAAATGTTGCTGTTTGAATCAGAAATAAATTGATCAATAGGATAATGTTGATGGCTATCAGACACTGAATGTGTCAAATATCATTGAGGTATAACTCATTCAACATATAATTATCAGTTATAGAATTTTAGCATTGTGAATTCATCTTTAATCCATCTTGAATGAGAGTATTTCATGCTACAGTGGAATAGTGGTGGGCTTATTATTAATTTGTACCAGGAGAGTTGATGTGATGACTCTCATAGATGAAGCACTAGTTTCTCCGGCCTTCTGTCTTGTATGCCAATTCTGTAATTCACACAAGGAAATAAACAAATTTTTTTCTTAAAAGGTGTTCTGCCTGGGTTAAGTATTATAACGAAAGGTCATATAACTTTCCCATGGTTTAGTGCGAATAAGGACACCTTTCTCTATGTCCTCATGGCACCTTAACTATCCCTTTATACATAAGAAACTAAAGCTAGGAGTAATTGTTGCCCGTGCCACAGTCATACAGCTCTTAGAACACAGTCAAATCTTGACATTCCCAACTAGCTTCCAAACTGTATTCAACTTCCTGTTAAAAGTGTTCAAGTGAAACATGTCATTCAGAAAAGCAGTCATGTGGAAAATACCATCTACAGTACACCCTCAGGAGGGTCATTGGCTTATAATAACTTTTATGAACAATAACCTTAAAAGTTTAAACCATTGTCAAGACACTAATCTTGTTTTTCACTTTTAACATTGCAGTTCGAAAGAACAGAAAGATTATTGGTACTATTTCCTCAAAAGGTATTTTATTTGTAATTATACTTTAATTCTGTGCTGATATGGGAATTGCAGTTTATTACTCATTTCTTTCTTAAAAATACATTTCATAGTCTATCTCCAAATATGCTACTAATTAGATGGTCACTGGATACTGCTTTAGGTTTGCCTGTCTATTCTATATTTCATTTAAGGTTTCACAAGTCCTGCATTCATTGTCTCCTCTTTATATTGGAGCAAACAGTACTCTTCAGTCTTTGTGTTCTACTCCTTAGATGTTACTCTGTCATGTCTAGTCAAACCCTATGCTACTTCCTCCTTTGAGGTAAAGCAGATTTTTGACTTTTCTTTGTATATTAGTCACAAAACTTTCTCTAGAGTCACAGAATTTATGGATTTTTTCTGTATATTAAGGGAACTTACTGTAATGACTTACAGCTGTAGTCTAACTAACCCAACAATTGGCAGCTGTGAATAGGAAGTTGAAATATCTAGTACTTGTTCAGCCTACAGGGCTACTTTGTTTCACCTGGTCTAGTGTATATACTAGAATCTTGAAGATGTGCATATCAACAAATGTTCTGGCAGTAAGTGCAAGCAAGCGAAGGAGAGTGAGTCTTCTCTTTCTAATGTCCTTATGGAGGCCTCCATCAGAAGGTGTGACTCAGATTAAAGGTGTGTCCCACCCTGCCTATATTGGGACCTTGCTTTGTCCCAGGATGGCCTTTAACTCAGATCCACTTCCCCCAGTGCCTAGGGAGTAAGGTGGGTGTGTTTTACCTTGCCTGGGCCTAAGATTTTCATGGCCACTATGTCTTAAGTTCTCCACATTGAGGTCCAAGCCAGAAGCTTGTGTCTTCCAGCCTCCAGATCTGGTTCACAGGAGTGCTCTCCATTTGAGGCTTGTAGTTCATTCCAGATGGAGTCAAGTTGACAACAAACTTGCAAACAAAAAGTTCTGAGGACTGGCTGTGCTTCCTAGGTCTATGTGCTATTACCTGACCATGTATTTGGCTCTGAAACTCTTTTAAATATTCCCTAATCCAATAATGAATATTGCTGATCTACTTATATTTAACACCAAGATGATAGTAATAAACTATTAACAGTGGTGATAAGCTTAAAATGAGCTACTAGCAAATTAATTTTATTATATTCTGTGTTTTATTTGTATTTGATCAGATCCACTAATGAAGCCAAGATGGGTATCCAGAAAAATTTCTCAATGCAGATATTCACTGAGGACATCCCAAACTGTGACAGTGTATGTGAATACAAAGCCAAACCTGATATTTCAAGTTCACGACTTGCAGAGAGACAAGCAGTTTGTAGAGTAATGGAATTTGGAGACATAATAAGTGTGTGGAGGGGATACATGAAGAGATTTATGTTTATAGAATATATAATTGTATGGCATGCACACACATGTGCCTTTTACATGTGATATATAGAAAGCACTATGGGGCAAGATTGATCCCTAAGCTAAAGCATAAAAAGGAAGAAATATTTTTTCTTAAGTGACTGAAAATTATGTCAGGGAGTTGCATCAGCATACATTTCCAGGTCAAGTAATATTATTATACTTAATCAGTTTTTCCCATGAGTTATTATTATTGCTTACGTAGTAACTCATGGGTTGTTCAACTATTATTTATTTTAAAATATTTCTGTGTAGTCATAAATGTTATTATATAACATAACCATAAAAAATCATAAACAGAAAATACTATCAAGAATTAATTTGCTCTCCACATCCACATGTTCCATACCATTTTATCTCCTAACATCTGTCCTCTGCTCTTTCAGTATGTCTCTGTGCATCTTCACACCTGCTTTGGAAAACCAACTACATAATCACAGCTCTTTATCCTAGTATTTATTTGAATGTTCTAGGCATAGTGATATCTTTTCATGTAACTTCCATGTAGAAATCATTTTCACTAATTTACCCTTGGTGTTCTTGTGTGTGTGTGTGTGTGTGTGTGTGTGTGTGTGTGTGCATGTATACATGTGTCTTTGTGTATGACTGTGTGTGGTCATATGTGTGAATTTTATCATTGAGTTACACACATACCTAATAAATAATTGTCTGTTTTTTTAGTACTTCTAGTATTATTCATTCTCACTGCTGTGTTCAGTGTAGATAAGAAATTTAACTGCTATGTAGCATGCAGAGAATTGAAGACCATCCCTACTGTAAAGTAGAAGACAATATAGCTCAGAGGATCACAATCTCTCTGACTTTTATAAATGCAAATGGGTACAAAATGTACCTAGAGTTGATATTCTAACATGTCACTGTTGATTTTGCACCACACGTACCAAATTGTGTATAATGATCACCACACATTTTGATATTCATATTTCCTAGGTCATAGAAAATAGTAACTAAAGAGAGAATTATAGTATAAAAGTAAATACTAACCAGTAACATACATTAGGAGAACACTTACTAGTTTGGCTGGAACAGATGTGTTCTCAGGACAGAGAAGAGGAGAAGAGCAGAGAGTCCTGTAGGGAAATGCTCTCTTGCCTCTGATGCTCGATTTCAGCTATGGCAAATGTTCAGTATTGTACATGAGCAATCTCCTTGAAGTCTTTCAACACCATGGTGACTTAGATCCAATTTCTGTAAAGTAAATATTTTTTACTGATTTTTATCCATGACTAGTATTTTCATATTTTACCCTGACATAATTATTAACAACCTTTTGTGCTTGTGTTTCAGAAGATTGGTAACAGGTACCTTTTAGCTTTTCTTCACGTGATATGTTTATTTCCCTTTTATCCTTGAAGACTTGTTTTCTTTTCTTTTTTCTTTTAGTATTAGATACATTCTTTATTTACATTTCAAATGATTTCCCCTTTCTTGGTTCTCCTCTCCCACCATCACCTAAAGTCCCATAAGCCATCTCCCCTCAACTCTTCCCCCAGTCAACCTCCTCCTGCTTCCCTGTCCTGGTAATTCCCTACACTGCTGCATCAAGCCTTACCAGGGCCATGGACCTCTCCTCCCTTTGATGTCCAACAAAGCCATCCTCTGCTGCCTATGCATCTGGAGCCATGGGTAACACTGTGTGTACTATTTGGTTGATGTTTTGGTCCCTGGGAGCTCTGAGAGTCCTGCATGGCTCATACTGTTGTTCCCACTGTGGTGCTGCAAACACCTTCACCTCCTCAGGTCCTTTCTCTAGCTCCCCCACTGGGGGAGAAAGAAAAAAACCACATGGTCATTTCATTAGATGCTGAAAAATAATTGACAAAATTCAGCATTATTTCATGTTAAATGTCTGGGAATGAAGAGGAATTCAAGGCCCATACCTAAACATATTGAATGCAACATACAGCAAACCAGTAGCCAATATCAAACTAAATGGAATGAAACTTGAAGCAATCCCACTAAAATCAGGGACTAGTCAAGGCTGCCCTCTCTCTCCATATTTATTCAATATAGTACTTGAAGTTCTAGCTAGAGCACTTAGACAATAAAAGGAGGTCAAATGGATACAAATTGGAAAAGAAGATGTCAAATTACCACTATTTGCAGATGATATGATAGTATACTTAAGCAACCCAAAAAGCTCCACCACAGAACTCCTACAGCTGATAAGCAACTTCAGCAAAGTGACCAGATATAAAATTAACTCAAACAAATCAGTAGCCTTCCTATACTGTACTCAAAGGATGAAGAGACTGAGAAAGAAAGTAGTAAAAGGACACCCTTCCTGAGAGTTGAATTGTTTTCAGAACACAAAACTATTCTTTTAATTTAAATAAATACTCTCTATCACCTGTCATTCTCCACGTTCCCTCTTGAGTATTCAGCAATGATCCTTCATATTTTATCAATTCTCTGGTTGTTTTATTTGACTTTATGTTTACAGTTTGGCTTTTTAGGTTTGAGAGTTCTTTTGAATCATCTATGTATTTCATTACACTTAAGATAAGCTTACTATTTACTATGGATGAATTAGGAAAATATTTTTGATATTCTTACTTAATTATTTCTTTTTCTCCAAATTTTCCCAATTTTCTTATTCTTAGGATTGAATGTAGATCCCCTCAGACTCTGCTTATATTATAAAATACATCGATGCAGATGAATTTTCAATCATCTTTATTTGATAATTTCTTATAAGTAGAGAAATCCACTGCCAAATCATCTGCATGAATCCCAAGATATCCCCAAACCTCTCCCTAAGTTGCACATGCCTTCCTCTACTCTTGACTTCAAATACAAACATATACAATTTTGACTTTTTTACTTAATATTGCAGAGATAACAATTAATTGCACTGTCCTCATGAGTCAATGCCTATGCCTTGGCGTGAGGAGAGCATTTTACTACATGCCCAGGTGGTTTAAAGTAATGTGGTCTGAAATTCATAACTCATTAGTGAGAGCAACACCTCACTGTTTCACATCCAGGTTATTGACATGTAATTTCAATATTTACAGGGTTTGTATATTTATCCTTTTAGGATAAAAAGGTCCAATTCCTTTTTCCTCCAATAAACATTTTTTGTAAAATATTAAAAGCCTATTTTTCCTCATAGTGGAAGCATGTGATCTAGTATAAGGCTAATATTATCTCTGAGAATTACTTACATATCCCTAGTTCTCTATGAACCAAGAAATATGTTAACATGTACAAAAACTCCCAGTTGATTTTGATTTTCATGCTTTACAAACAGTAATTTTAGAACTATCTTGTTTAAAATTATATCACCACCATCAGGAAGAAATGCTCACATCTTTACAATCATTAGTTAGATGGTAATATGTTCCAAATGAATTCAGAATGCAATATTTTGCAATAATGTCAAATAAAATCTTGTTTGAATTTTTTCTATCTCATATATAGTTTCTATAATACATTGTTTTAAAATTATACAGTAGTTTGCAGATATTCATCAAAATATCAAAAGTTTTACTTTTCTTTAAATTAATAATGCTTACTCTGTGTGTGTGTGTGTGTGTGTGTGTGTGTGTGTGTGAATGTGAGAGAGAGAGAGAGAGACTTAATGCACAAATATATTTGTTTATGTGCTGTTGGAATTTGTTCTTCTAGCATATATGATTTTTGAGCGATGAGGTATATTTTCATCCAGAAGTGACTAACTCTACATTCTGAGCTAATACACACATTGGTTCCATATTATTTACATTGCAAGCAGAAGAACAGAGATGTTCTTCCTCATTCTAAGATGGTTTTGCATAATTCTTAGTCTATACATAGCAAGATATAGCATTAGTTAGTGTAAAGTATCCTTATTCACAACATTGAGGTAACCTGTCATGTTTCAATACAAACTTCGATGAATCTTCAGCAAAACACACACACACACACACACACACACACACAGCGGGTGGAGAGGGTGCATGCCTTTAATCCCAGCACTTGTGAGGCAGAAGCAGGCAGATTTCTGAGTTTGAGGCCAGCCTTGTCTACAGAGTGAGCTCCAGGACAGACAGGACTACACAGAGAAACAGTGTCTCAAAAAAATCACACACACACACACACACACACACACACACACACATACACACACACAAACACACAGACACACACACACACTTATTTTCAGAATAATAGGTTATGCCCAGCAGTTAGAAGAGAATAACTAAAAACTCTTCAAAAGAGATGGATTATGAAGTAGTTTCCTTTTTTCTTGGCTCAAGGTTGCTTATGGATAGCAAGGGGGCACTTGTGATATGTTTTTTAATTAAGGGACTGTTTTTTAGGCACTAACAATGCTTATTGCAGATAGCTGATACTTTAGAAACTATCTTCATTAAGATATAGCTATCTACACACAGTCATACACTATAGTAATGTATTAGAATTCCAGTATATCAGTGGTATCTTCTCAGAGTCCTATCATTTGATTTCATGCTATTTTCTTCTTGCTGTCTTCCTGGGTCTCTGTAGAAGATTCTAACTGTGAGAGGCAGTAGAGAGCAAAACCTACAAGCACCTTGCTTGTTTTGGGAGTACTAAGGAATGGAGGAATTCTAAAATATTCCTTTGTTTTCCTAGTTCTATCACCATTACAGATTTCAGTACTACATGTCTGCATAACATATAACTCTGTACAAAGCATGATATGGAGAGAATACTCACTCATCTTTTGTTTGTTTTGTTTTTCATTTTATTTTGTTTTGGTTTTTCTTTCCTTTTTATTGCAGCTGTTATTTTATTTATCCTGATTTTCCTAGAACTGTGCACATTCTGTACATGAAAGGAAGGATGGAAGTGATGGATGTCTAGACAGGGAGGAAGCAAAGGGTTGTGCTCTATTTCAACCACACTCCCTCCCTGCCTGTCTGCTGCCTTAATGAAAGAAAAATCAGGATGCTGAGCTCCTGCACCCATGGCTACTCAATCTTCCTTTACCATATATAACCTGGGACAGTCAATGTTTGAATAGCAAGTATCCATGTAGTCAATTTTGTGATAAATATTTTCGATATCTCAAGCGAAGAAAACATGATGCTTGTTTTATATCAGACTTGCCATTACAGACTCTAGATTATTAGTAAAGATCAGACAATAACCACTATTATAATCATGAGCTTCAACACTATTTTATACCATTCTTCTCTGTACTTTTCATAGCCTTTATGCATAACAGCAACAAACATCGATACAGTGAATGACATAATTAAGAAGTTACTACCAATGATGAGAATGCCTGTAAGTTATTTTCAAGTTACTTGGGGTTAATATTGAATTTTGTTTTTGAGATCCACATATCTGCAAATGTGTATGTATATAGATTATACAGATGAAATCTCATCATGATCAATTTACAAATCGTATTTTACAATCTTCTCCTTTTGGAAGTAAAGGCATCCAAAATATAATAGTCTCCTTTTTTCTTGAATTTCTTGTCTACATTTCCATAGAAAGGAAACTCATAACCCTATGTTATTGAGTGTGTGTGGGATGTGTGTGTGTGATAGGTGTATATATCTCTCTATCACTTCCCGTGGTTTTGAATGATGAGTATCGGAAAAACAGAGTATCATTCAGTTCTTCTGTCTCTTTCACTGTTTCTCTTTCTTACTGTTTCTCTCTTTGTATGTTTTTGTGTGTAGAGGTTTGAGTGTCTGCTTGAACGGTTTTTTGTCCCCTAGTTTAATACTTAAGAACTCTATGGTACAATTCTTGGATTTATTCATTAATCAACAAGGCAAGTACAATTAATGATAACTCCAATTAGAGCATATTATCATTTTAGTCACTCCTGGAGTTTGCTAGCAATTTCCACAAAATGTTCTATTTATACTATTGTTTCAATGGACCCATCACTCTGTGTGCAATATTTATGTTGTGGAACTTCTTTCCAGTATCTGGCCTATTTTCCAGGTTAAACACATCTTCATCCTCTCCACAGACTGGCTACAGCTAAATGAAAGCCAGTGGTTGTGTGTGCTCCTTGGCACCCTCAAAGCCTCTGTTTCTTGTGTCTATTTTTCTCACTGTTGCTGAAATAACCATATCTTTCAAATGTTTTTTATCAAGTCATCATAATCACAGTGAGTATATGACACTAATGGTTCTAGGTTGTGTGTTCATGTGAAATCAACATTCAATATCCCACTGACAGACTGGAGAGACCCTTGTGAGTCATTTTATAATAATATTGGTGTTGGTTAGGGTTGGTGGCTGAATACAATCTCTTATTCTACTATGGATCAACAGACCAAGTTTACCTCAGAGAGCAAAGGCAAGTGCCTCATGGTTTTCTCCTGAAATCAGCCCTGATGACTCAAACTTGTGCTCAGAAGTGATGCCATTCATACTAGTCCTAATCATTTCTCTACTAGAGAGCTGGAAATTGTAAGTAAAGAAAATCACTAGATTCCTCAAGACTCTACTGTCAGATTATTTGTGACAGTTGGTTCTTTTTGGCTCTCAGAACAGTGCAGATTATCAGCTGTGGTTTTGTCCTGGCCCTGCGGAAGCTCTGAGACCACTCCAAGGTAAGTACCAGGGAAATCTGAGGAAGGACTGGCTGAGTTCATAGGTCTACCCCTGAAATCGTAGGTTTTCATTATTTAGTATTGCATGTAAGTACATACTAAAACAAAATTTGTAAATAGGATTTTATGCATTAAATTTATAATAACTTCATTATAGCTTTCAGGCACACTGATAACCTCATTAAGAGAGAGTCTTTGATCTGACAAAAGAAAATAACAGATTCTTCTGTTTTCTACCTGTTGTTCTGTTTCTTAAAAAGAGAAACAAAACAAAATTCTGAATGTATTGTTTCTGAAGAAAATAACGGAAAACAATCTCTGGGTAATCATTACACAAAATCCTACTAGCTAAAGAAATTTTTCATTGGTTCCAAACAGTCACATGATAGCTCATAGGCAACAAAACTCTAGTTTCAGGGGATCAAATTCCCAGGTATGACCTGCTCAGTTATCAAGCTCAATATGGTACAACAGTATACATCTGAGCAAAACAATTACAAACAGAAACAAGTCTAAAAAAAAAATGAAAACACATTCATAAAATAATTCAGTGCCTTTAAAGAAACTGCAGTCACAAGACTTTTTTGTATGTGTGTCTGAAGATTTCATGTATGGGGCAAGAAATGCAGCAACTTTAAATCCTATTCTATTTGTTTTGTTTTGGAGCTTTTGCTCAGGATATAAAATCTGGTACAGTGGTAGGTTGGAGCAAACATCCTCCGAGGTTCTATAATGTGGCTGTGGACTTTGATTGTACATTGTTTATTTTTCATGATTGTTCTTTTTAAAAGTCTTTCCAATTATCCATGAAATACATGGTTACCGGAAGTCCTTCACCCACTCCCCAAACCACCCCCACTCCTAAGAGGAGGATGCCTGAATCCATGGCCTGAGTCCACACTGGGAAGTTGACAGCTTTGCTTCTGTGTAAATTGTGCTGCAATTTTTTTTTTAAATCTTCTGCCTTCCTACTTTTTTTATTAATTGAATTTATTCTTTATTTACATTTCAAAGTTATACCCCTTCCCAGTTTCTCCCTTCCCCCAAAGTCCCCAACCCATCCTCCCACACCCTGCCTCTAAAAATATGCTCCTCCACAGAACCCACTCCCTTGACCCACACTAGATTTCCCCACCCTGGCCTCTACTGAGCTTTCATCGGACCAAGGACCTCTCCTCTCACTGATGCCCAAAAAGGCATTCCTCTGCCACTCTTTTAGCTGGAACCATGTGTACACCTTGGTTGATGGCTTAGTACCTGGGTGTACTGGGTTGTCTTTTTGGCCAACATTGTCATTCTTCACATGGATGAGGAACCCCCCTTCCCAACCCCTACTCCTCCCTCTGCCCTCCAACTCCTCCACTGTGAATCTCACACTCAGTCCAATGGTTGGCTGCTACTATTCGCCTTTGTATCTGTAAGACTCTGGCAGGGCCCCTCCAAAAGACAACCATAACAGGATCCTTTCGCTATGTACTTCTTATCATCCAGAGTAGATTTGGAGTTTGTAATCACCAGTTTCTTACAATATCTGCACAACCAGCTGCAGCCCAAGATCTAGCCTTAGCCCAAACTCCACTGTCCAACACAGCTTTGGCAGCTGGGAATGAAGGCATATTTCATTCCTCAACACACTCTCACAGAAGTTGTTCAAGATCATACTGCCATGCAAGACTTGTTCCTTGAACATCACAATGATTTGGATGCTGCCTCAGATGAAGTGTTACACACTTCTCTGAGCACTTCTCAGTCCTGGATACCGTCTAAGAACTGTTGATCCAGAGGTTTGGCATTACTGTCTTCATCTACCAAAGTGTATGGAGGAAATTTGGAGAAGACCTGATGTTGAAAATTTTCTGTGAGAATTTCTCAGTTAATGTAGTATTATATAGTTTCAATATATCCCAAATGTACAGCCATTTATTTTTTATTTTTTTATATTTTTATTTTCTATATTATTTGTTTACATTCCAAATGATTTCCCCTTTCCCAGATCCTCCCTCCCCATATGTTCCATAAACCTTCTTCTCTCTACCCATTCTCCAAACACCTCTCTCCTTTTTCTCTGTCCTGATACTCCCCTCCAATGCTAGATCAATCTTTTCCAGGATCAGGACCCTCTCCATACTTCTTCATAGGAGTCATTTGTTATGCTATTTGTGCCTTGGGTATTCAGAGCTTCTGGGCTAATTAATATCCACTTATCAGAGATTTCATTCCATGTGTATTCTTTTGTTATTGAGTTGCCTCACTTAGGATGATGTTTTCCTGATCAAAACATTTGCCTGAGGATTTTGTGAATTGATTGTTTCTAATTGCTGAGTAGTATACCATTATGTAAATATACCACATTTTCTGTAAAAAAAAAAAAAAAATAGAGCAGTGCTTGCCAAATCCCATTGGAAGGGTTGCTCACACTCATTATGATTAGTTTCAATTTATATTCTTATTTTCTTCTTCTAGGGTATGAGTATCCGCATGAGGTCATAATGACCCATCTTAAATATACCTACACTAGATTAAATTCAAAAAATTCTACAGCTTTTCCCATCTTGCCTGGCTTGTTTGGGAAAGACATAAACTTGGATGAAGAGGGGCAATTCCTCTTAAAGCCCCGATACTCAGCTATAAGCCAGCAGCAAAGTAAGTCCTCCACCTTCCTTCAAGTACCACCTGAGTTTCGGTTTCAATTTTGCAAAAAATATCAATCCATGTTGACATTTTCTTGTTTAAGGGAGGGGCACTGCAGAAAGCAAACCTAAAACCAAACAATATGTCCCAGGTCCTGCCTGAGATCTCTATATTCTGACATTAAGTTTAAACTTGATTTTTGGGAGAATATTTTATTTGTTCCAGACTGATAGTCAACATAAACTGGAATGCCAAGATACTATATGTATACAAGTATGTGTGCACACATCTTTTGTCCCATTAGAATATGATTTCATGTAGTTTCATGATTAAAGCAGAGAATGACCTAAGAACTGCATTTAAAATATTGTCCTGTAAGAGGAACAGAAAGATATATGTATGGAATTGGAGATAGTCTGGTTCAGACTAAATTAGAAGTACCTTTGGTCTCCAAGCTCAGACTCTAATCTCACTTTCAATCCACACAAAAGACATATTTTTTCTGTGCCTTCTACACTTGCAGTTGGACTTCAAAGAGACTTAATACTTAAGTTCTGGGGCTTTTGAAATTGTTCTAAGAACACTTTTTCCAAAAATAGAATAATTTCATTATTTTCCCTATTACACCTATGTATCCCCTTAATTGCTTTTAAGTTCTTGTTTTTCTAAAAAAAAAAAAAAAAACATTGTGTGTATGGGTGTGTGAGTGTGTTTATGTCTGTCTGTGTGTGTGTGTACCTGAATAAATGTTAATACAGTCACATACATGCACTAAAACTGATACATCTTATTGAGTCTGTATCATATTATTTAGGTTTTTCATGCCTTATTATTTTGTTTTAGACAAATAGTCAATATTTTCTACATTGAGAAAGTGTTTAATTTACATTTTGTTATATGACTACTGCATTTACTTTTAATACATTTGTTTTAAGTACCATATATAAGTGTTCATATGATCCAGCTTTTGAAAAGATGTCTTTGAAGAGAAAAATAAACTTTGATCTCAGCTTTAAACTTACACTACAGGAACTAGGGTCCAGAGTTTGGTAAAAGAGGCAGTCACGTATGCATTCCCAAGAAGGGTACATAAGGGTGATGATAGAAATGTAACAATGGTTCTTCTAAAAGCTCATCAAGAAAACTAAGAATTAGAAATTTGGATTTTTAAAAGAGCCATATTACACGATTTCAGGTAATGATCTTATCTCGTCCTTAGATGGAAAGGAAATGCTTCAAAATAAACAAAGACCTTATAGTTCATCGCGTTTCCACAGGGGCTCTGTGCCCCACCAACAGCAAGAGTGCACTGTCCCGACCATTAAAAAGAAAAGAAGACTGTATGGAAAAGAACTGATTTTGATTTCTAATGATGGAAAATGGCCCACCGGAATTCTGGTAGGACTCACATGATTCAATTCTGGCTTTCCTATGGAGAAATCTGATAAAAAGACCAGTGTTGCCTCAACTTTCCCAGTTAACATTAGGGTGGGACTTGTACAAGTCAAGATTGAGAGTCCAAACGAGTTTGCAGTCCTTCTTGTCCATGCCAGCCCTTGTACTGCATCTGTGCACACCATTGGTCTGCTTCTCCTGAGTCAATAGTGCTCTGTGCTGCATAGAGTGACTGGCATTTCCCTTTTTTTTCCTCTCAGGACATCCTGTCCCTCTTAAGGGAAAAGGGCCCTAAAACACAAGGCATTTTTAACGTAGCCCCCAACGAGACACTGTGCAAAAAAGTAAAAGAAAAATTGGATTCGGGACAAAAGATGGATATGAGAAAGCACTCAGTACATGTTTCAACGTGGATTATAAAGGTAGGGAAGGTCCTTGCATCATCCACCCTCAGGATTCCTCTGAGTCTCCATGAGTAGTTTCCTTCATCATGCATTCCATTCCCTTGAGTGATAGTAGATACATAAGAGGGAAATCTGGTATGCTAAATGGTTCTTCTGCTATTCATGACATAAGGATTAGGGACTCAAACAAAAATCCATTCAGAATGAGCAGTAAAGTAACTAAAGTATCTTTCCTTTGATTTTCTCATGTGGCCATGTGGAGGGTCACTTCATACTTGCATAGGAATGTCACCTGGTATGTATGCCAATTCAGATGTATTGACAATCAGAATTCTTCATTCTCTGCCTTGCACTACTGTTTTTCTGAGAAGCAGATTTCTCTTCCTCAGTATAGAGTATGTGACTCCTATATGTAACTCTTTGCTACACATATCAAGTAGGATGTCATGCTCTGCTTGTCTATATCTCACAAAATATTGGTACAAAAATACAGGGAGTCATGGTTGTGAAAGAAGTATTCTCCATCACTCTGCCATACCTTTACCACCATAAAATGATAATTTTTATTTTGTTATTAAACTTAAAATCCAATTCACCATTTTACTCCTTCCTTTCCCTTGATCTATGTTTGTTTACCCTTAAACTCCCAATTCTGCCAAAATACATGGCCCATTTTCATTTTCTGTTATTATTATATAGATAAAAATGAGTCAATAATTATGTTCAAACAAACTATGAGTCCATTAACATTGGTAGTATATGGAATATGTCTGAAGTAACTATGATTGGCTTACACAGTAGGGGGTTCCCTTTGAGAAACACTAATTTTCTCACTCTTTGTAGTATTTATGTGCATGTAATTCTTTATCTAGAAGTTTATCTTTACAAGATTTATTCATTCCCAGTTAGGGTTACTAACGTTGATGACATTTGTTCAGAAATTGTTTTGACAGGTATATTATATTATTGAACTATCAACAGTGAAGGCTCTACCACTTTTCTAGGACTTCCATTGTCAAAGCAGATATCTTCATGCTCTGGTGCACAATCTTTCAGACTCTTTTGACAATGTTTGGTGCCCATGGATTAGGAGTTAGTATTTAATATGTATGCAGTATGTTGGGAAGCCACAGGATATTTTGTTTTCTGTACTTTGAATAGCTGTGCTTTTCTATAATAATCTCCATGCATTGCCCAGAGAACCTTCTTTGAAGTATGGGTAAGGGCTACATCATCTGTAAAAATTATCTTTAATATTTAGAACAGAGTGGGGAATCGTGCTTGTTTAAAGAAACTGTGATAGGACCTTCTCTAAGAGCCATGACCTCATGTGATCCCATGCTTCCAATAGTAGACATGATTTTCTGCACCTCAGAAATTAGATACTAACATAATATGATTTTCTTTGTTATAGTTATCATAGTTGTATATTTCTGTCATTTAAAAATAGTATTTGGTCTGAGATATTAGTCTCTTAGGTATGCTAGTTCGCTCAGTTGTCCACTACAGGCACTTTGATCAAAAAAGAGATTTTTCTGCAATCCAAGAACATTTGAAAATCTGCTTTTAGTTTTCCAATGTTTTTGGATAATACTTACTGGCCCTACACATCAGTCAACATTCTACCTTGGGAAATGTTGTGAAGAAAGTTGGAACTAACCTAAATTTCAGAGTTGGCGAAGTTTTCAGTAATCTCCATAATATGTTTTCTGCAAAATCTTTTTTCTCTATAAGGAGTTTCTTCAATCGATTAAAGGAAGTCTGCTGACCTCTGAGTTATATGAGCGCTGGCTAGATGTTCCGCAAATGGTCAGTGATGAAACGAAACTATCAGCAGTAAAGAGGTAATGGTTGGTGAATTGTGTGACCAACATCAACCAAATAGAAGTAATATTTGCTTATACACATTAGAGAATATATATCCCAAAAATATTCAGTAAAAATACTGACAACAAAAGGTTTCAATTGCTCACAAACATGGAATACATTTTCAGAGGTGTGACTTAGGGAATCACAGTGGACCACGCTTTTGATTGTCAGTTTTCTATTAGAGTTAAATTTGTCATTTTGCTTCCCTTCCCTATGATGAATCTGGGAAAACATTTCAAGCAATATTTTGAGTATACATTCTTACTTTCCTTTTATATTATGGAGGTCTATTCAAAAGATATAATTACTCTTTCCTCATTTTTCATATTTACAAATTGAGTAAACTTGTTTTAACATAACTGTCTCTTTGTTCAGTCTTTTAGAAGAACTCCCAACATCAAATGCTGCTTTGCTGGGACAGCTGTTTAAAATCTTAAATAAAATAGCCAAAAACTCCTCGGTAAACCACATGACATCCTACACTCTCTCTGCCGTTCTCGCACCATTTCTCCTATGCCTTCCTTGCTCCCGAAATAAAGTTCTGGGTAATGATAATGCCAGAAAGGTAATTGGCCAGTTATTTTAAGTCTAGCTTTGATAAGCCTTTACAATGTGACAGGAAGAGTCTGGGTTACTTTGTTGTTGATGATGATGGTTTGGTGTTTGGTTTTGTTTCAATTTGTAAAAGAAGTACATGTTTGAATAGTGTTCACCTGGAGAGGAAGAATCATTGGTGCATTTTAAATATGTAAAATATAAATGGGTTTCTGAGCTCAATGATGTAGACTTTTGTCAGTTGTGATTTAGAATATCCAGAGACTAACCCAGTGAGAATAAATGTTGTCAAATGAAAAAAAAATCCTGGATACTGTGTTGAATGTAATCAGTGTAGATTTTGTAAAATGCTACTAGTTTACATGATGGTTTACTCAACAAAATAATGGTAATGCAATTTTGGATCATTTTTATCAGGTATGGTTACATGGTACAATGACTCCTGATTTCTGTGATTAAATATGGCCTTGATCTCTTGATCCTGGTTATGAATGGTTTAGAGAATTATAGAGTAAAGTTTTCTATGGGACCTGCCTTTCAAATATTATAATAAAGTACCAGAATTTCTACAGTATTGGGCTCAAAAGTTTACTTTGATTCTCAGTATTTGAGTTCCTGATTCACTATTAATTGACCAACTGTCTTTGGACCAGAAAGGAATATATTATAGGACAGCCTAACTGAGAATAAATATTCCTCAGATTGCATAGTATTAAATATCCAAGGGGAAAAAAGTGTTACAAAGAACCAAACATTGGAGACCCATAACTATCCAGTTTCTTCCACATAGGCATTATTTCCTTACCTCCCAACATAATAAACCTGAGGATGAAGCTGTTACCATGGCATTTGCATTGAGTCATCAGTGAAATGTGACTGTTACCACACAGATGGGTTTATCTGGCTCTTGCCTTTTAGTTAGTTCATGAGAACTTAGAGTAGGAAGTTCCCTCCTTAGTTGTGCCTGTCTTTAAGACAAGCAGAGTTAATAAAGTTGACAATATACATAACATTCTGGCCCTCACAGGGTGAAAATTGGAAATCATCCTCTTAAAATATTTGACTGTGATGATTACACTTGAATATCTGATCTCACAATCATCTTTTATATTTCTAACAAGCCCGCCTCTATACTTTATTAAAGCTAACATTATCTCAGAATTTTGAAGTACATACTTTTAGCCATCAAGACTCTTAAGAAAAATGTGATGTGTAAGTATGCAAAATGACAGAGACCCTCTTTGTTTGCCCTCTTTTGTCACAGATTTCTCTCATAACATTCCTAATAGATAATTCCCCAGAACTTTTTGGGCTAGATGTGGTTGCACGGTGGTATGAAACATCATTTTATAATCCACCCGGAGCAAATACCTCAACTGACCGCATGACTCCATCTAATGAAACAGAACATGGAGTCAGCAGCTGCCCCAGGGCGAGGACATACACCCCTGGCCATGATGAAGCAACAATAATTCCAGCGGCTCCTCCTCTCTATGAGGGCATTATCGGTGTGTATACATGTTCTACTACCATACGTTAAACATTAGAATCATTTAGCAATGAAACTATGAATTATGACAAACAACAATGAAGAATTTGCTAAACCATGTGAAAGGACACTTCACCTGTGTGTTGTAATTACCTATTGTAAGAGATTGCATCCAAATTTTGGTATCTCTTTCAACTGGTCCTATATTTATGTAAAAGTTAAATCCCAGAAATGAGAGTAATTAACTAAGTATATGACACTTGCTTTGATATAAAGAGTATTAATTTAGATGTGCATTACACATTGAATAGCAATCCAAAACCAAATTGGGTTTTCTCTACATGAGAGGTCTGGCTGTCCTAAGTCTTACTGTGTAGACCAGGCTGAACTCAAACTCACAGAGATCATCTTGGCTCAGCTTCTGAGGTCTGGGTATAAAGGCACATGCCACAATGCATTTATTTCTCTTATGCAAGTTTTAAAATATAGCCTAATATACCAGCATGGGATTCATCGACACTATGAACTAAGATTTGAGCTCTCAGATCTGTAAGTTGGGAGGGAAGAAACAAGGACTGGAATAGAAATGCGGGCAGACACATTATGTTGTGAAATGCAGATACTACTGTTAATTTACATTTGCCCATGGCTGTTTAGTCTGAAAGTCACACAGGTGGACTAAAATATTGGTACTATTTTATTGCTTGACTCTAATACCTAAATGCATAGCTTTCAAGACAAACACCAGAATTACTTTGTATACTAGAACTATGGCCATATAGAACTAGATATCCAATGCCCTATGAAGCGATGTCATTTTTATAAATTTTATAATACTGACTACTTTTCTGTGTCCTTGTGGTGATGCATAAGTCACACAGGCTGTAAAATGTGAAAGTCATGAAAGAGCTAAATGAGATCAATTACAACAAATAATGATTTCACTTCTTTATTAGAATCAAAGAATCTAGAAGGCAATATGAATGAAACCCAGCAAGCAACCTCTCAAACTCTTTCTGTGCCGATGAAAAAAAAAGTATTTCGTTCACTTCCGCCGATTGTATGCTTGGACAAAATGCTACCTTCTCCTATACTCGTGAGTTTGTTTCATTTTGGGTTTCTAAACCTGTCATATTTCACATAATTTCTGTGAAACTGTTTTCTAAGTAAACTATTTCACCAAACTGATGAATATATAACCTATTCATGAGTTACTGTCCTTTTAAAATAGAAATAAATCCTACCGAATTTAGTCTTCTAATTTAAAGAAAAATGAAAAATCAAAAAGAAAGTATGCCCATGGTATTCACTGATTTCAGCAAAGACCCAAATTCACCAGCTTGTTGTATGAAATGGATCTTTGGAATTGCCCCTCTGATTCTCCAACTATCAGTACTTTCCTGTGTTATGACTCCATATTACTCAAGTCTTCATGTTATTGCCTCTGGTATTACTCAATCTTATAATCAAAAATATCTATAGAGTATTATCTGATATTTACAATGAATTAGATATACACATTTTTTTGCTATATATTAATCTTTTTATACTACCGGACTATATAATATAAAATTGCCACCTAATAGGCTTGGTCTGTTTTAAATATGCTACTAGATTTCCACTGGAAATATTCATTTACTATCCAGCATCTCTTTTAGCACTATGCCTGTGCCAGGAATTTATGCTGCATGTCAACAAGTTTATCATGTTAGACACATGAATATTACTGCATAGTCCTTAGGTATTTTAGATCAGGATTTTTTTGTCATCAATAACTGTAATCATGTAATTAATTGAAAAGAAAGAAAATGTCTGTTTATGGCCATCAGTTACAGAGTGAAGCCATGGTAGAACAACTGAAGCTTGCTTGGGTTCTTAAATGTGAGAGTATCTTTAGATAGAGATAGTTTAAAATAAGATGTCACAAATCAAAGGAAATAAAAGTCTCAGAAGTTTAGTGGAAAAAGAAATATTTCTTAAAAATACAAATGCCAGGATTCACATAGAGACCAAGACAGACAGGAAGTCAAGTAATGATTTGATATCTGAAAGAGAACAATAGTAACTTGGAATGGCATGAATATGAAGTAAAAGTAAAAGGGCACCATTCACCAAAATGCTTTGGTGACTAGAAGTGTGATTAAATCTTGAGGATTATTTAATTACCAGAATCCCTTGATGATTCAAATTGTGAAAAATGGATTAGGGAAGGAAATATATTTGGAAGCTAAAAAAGAAAAAGTTCAATGTCTTCTTCATTCCTTTCAGTTGTAGCTATGCATCCATAATTGCCACGGCTCTGGTTTACCTTCAAAGACATATTTGTGCTTCAGCAGTTTGGGTCTGTAATAATAGAAACTTGTCCTTATCCCACACAGGAGATGTTGTCAATAATTGAGGAAAAGGGACAAGAATCAGATCAAATATTCCGATACTTCTCAGAAAAATCACACTGGTCCCTGAGGGATAAAATTTACACTGAACAACCCATTACCTGGAAAGAAGAATCTGTGTTTACAGTAGCTTCTGTTTTAAAGGTGAGGAAGTATTTTGCATCTCTAACATTCAGCATCTCTTTAGAGATGCATATGTGCTTTCTGTCTGTGAGCTTACCAGATGAAGACAGTTTTCTTGAATTATGGATACATGACCTTCGAATAAGAGTCAAGGTAGGTGAAAGTCAGACAAGCTCAAAGATTCATCATCAAGACACAGATGAACACTTTATTTTATTTTTTTCTGTAGCAAGAACTCTTCTTCTTTGCTTCTATTCTTAGGTAAGAACACATAGGCTTCTGCCTTTAGTTACCACTTTTGAGTCAAGATTCTGGTTGGTGATAGGCTGGGAATCTCTTAAGGAAGTAGGGTCTCAACCAGTGGTTTTCAGCCTTCCTAGTCATGTGACACTAATGTAGTTCATCATGCTGTGGTAATCCCAAACCATGACATCACTTTGCTATTATTTCATAGCTGAAATTTTGCTACTATTATGAATTATAATGTGTAATGTATGGAATACCTGATATGCCGAATATGTGACTCCCAAACAAGGGATTGTGACACACAAGGTGGCAATGTGTGAGGAAACCTCTCATTTTTAAACAAATTTTTTTCAAATACTTTCTACAATGTACATTGGCCATTAATATTGTGTTTTTTTCATTATAAAAAGGATCTTATAAGAAACATACAAGGAAGCTTGCTTTCTTCAGAATTTTATGAAAATTGGCTTAGTGTCCTTGATGAAGAGTCTCTGCTTGGAAAAATTTCTGCTATAAAAAGGTATTGACACACTATACACTTGAGTAAATGCCCAAAGATAGAACCAATGCATTTTGGAGGTACACAGGCTTGTTTTTACAGGATTATAAGCTGGAATGATGTTCCAAACCAAGAGGTTTCCTTAGCTAAGACATGCATTGTCACTTTATGAACAGGTGCATTGCTCACACAAGTGTGTTGTGCCATGTCTGTAATCCCACCACGTGAGAGTCTTCTGCATTATAATGGTCATGGTGTGGAAGACAGCCTATGCTATCCTGTTGCTATGCCTATGCTATGTTGTGTGCAAGTCAGATTAGAATATTGGTTTGAGTTCCTGAGTGAGACAAGTTAAAAGAAGTGTGTATGTATATGTGGGTTATTTGCATCCTAATATCATTACCATAGTATTGTGAATATTGAACATTTAAATATATATCACTAATTACAACATGAAGGTATTACTGAGTTCTTCTTTCTCAACCATAACTCTCTAGAGAAGTCTGGGTCAGGTATAGCTTTGACTTCTTTGGATCATTTTCCTGTATGACATATTTTAGAATGATTTCTTAAGATCTAGGAACTTTGAGCTCCCATTTTGACATAGTACTCCAGTATCTCTGCTTTACCTATAGCAGAAGCTTTTATACACCTGCATTGTGTAGGGTTTCTAGAGTGCTTTTTTGTTCCTTGTGTTCCAGAGTGTCACAAGAGTGTTACATGGATTCATAATACATTAGATATTAAATGTGTCCCCATGGGGGCTGGAAAGATGGTTCATTATTTAACAATGCTATATTTCAATACAGAGGACACACACGACCTGCTACAAGCTTCATCCATTTTATTTCCAGAGAACCTGACACCTTCCTCTGGGTTCTATGGGTAGCAGTTATACATCTAATACAGAGAAATTCATACATAATTTTTAAAAATTTCTCATAATTCCATAAGGGGACTAGATTTTCAGATAATGTTTTAGCCAACACTTTAGCTGTATATTCTTTTTTGGGAGGGGTCATTCATTTGTATATTTTAGTGCACATGCACAAGCTACGCATGCAGTCGATGGCATTACTATATCCAAAGTTTCATTTCTTTTATTTACATTTCAAATATTATTGTCTCTGTCATTTCCCTCTGATAACTCCCTATCCCATCTCACAGATCCTTCTCACCCACCTGACCACTCCCACTTTCCTGTCCTGGCATTCCCCTCCTTGAGGCAGCATGCCTTCACAGGACAATGTTCTCTTCTCTCATTGATTCCTGAAGAGTCCAGCCTCTGCTATCTATGTAGCTGGAGCCATGGGTCCCTCCATATGTACTCTTTGGTTGGTGGGTTAGTTCCTTAGAGGTCTGGGGTTACTGGTTGTTTCATATTGTTGCTCTTCCTATGGTGCTGCCAAACCCTTCAGCTCTCTAGCTCCTCTATTAGGGACCCTGTGCTCAGTCCCTTGGTTGGCTGTGAGCATCAACGTCAGTATTTGTCAGGCACTGGCAGAGCCTCTCAGGAGACAGCTGTAAGATGATCCTATCAGCTAGTGCTTGTTGGCATCCACAATAGTGACAGGTTTGGTAACAGTATAGGGGATGAATACCTATGTGGAGCAGTCTCTAAATGGCCTTTCCTTTAGTTACTACTCTGCCCTTTGTCTCTAAATTTCCTCCTATGGGTATTTTAATCCCCCTTCTAAGAAGAATGGAAGTATCAACATGTGGTCTTCCTTCTTCTTGACCTTTATGTGGTCTGTGAATTGTATTTTGGGTAAGCTGAACTTTTGGGTTGATATTCACTTATCAATGAATGCATATCATGTGTGTGTGTGTGTGTTTTATTTGGTTGGTTGGTTTTGGGTTACCTCACTCAGGATATTTTCTAGTTCCACCCATTTGCCTAAGAACTTCATGAAATCATTGATATTAATAGCTGAGTAGAACTTAATCATATAAATGTACCACATTTTCTACATCCATTACTCTGTTGAAAGACATGTGGGTTCTTTACAGCTTCTGCCTATTATAAATACAGCTACTATAAACAAAGAAGACCACGTGGCCTAATTGTCTGTTGAAACTTCTTCTGTGTATAAAGCAAGGAGTGGTATAACTGGGTCCTTGGTACTACTATGCGCAATTTTCTGAGGAACTGCCTAACTGATTTCCAGAGTGCTTTTACCTGCTTGCAATCCCAATAGCGATTTAGGAGTGTTCCTCTTTTCACACATCCACGCCAGCATCTCTTGTTCCCCAAGTTTTTGGTCTGGGCCATTCTGACTGGTGTGAGGTAGAATTTCAGGGTTTTTTTTTTATTTTTTGGTTTGCACTTTCCTCATGATTAAGGATGTTGATAATATAATATTACTTCTCAGTCAATCAACAGTAAAATTCTCCATATTTATTTATAGTATTTTACAGAAGATGCCAGCAGCAAACTACCTCCTCCTTAAGCACCTCATCCGTGTGCTATTGAAAATTAAAACCTCTGCCAAGAATCACCTAGACACCTACATCTTATCTGTCCGTATAGCCCCCCATGTGCTGTGGGAGCAGACTTGTGCAAACTCATTATTTGGATGTGACCTCTCAAAAAAGGTAAGGGGATCTGATTTTTCCCTTTGCGAACATAGTAGTCATTGTGATCCAGAAATGCGGAATACCTCGGAAAGGTCAGTGATGTTAAAGGAAAGCCTAGGATTGCATTATTCTGGAGTGGGAGATACATTGATCTATTTCAGGAAACAGTGGAAGATCAGTTAATGTAGTTTGAAGAAAGTGAATCATTTGGTTTTTTTTCTTTTCTTTTTTCTTTCTGTTCATATAAAAGGTCATTTCATAAAATTATAGATATGTGTATATATGTGTATGAATATATATAAACACAATGTGTGGTATAATGAATAATGATAAAAATGTAGTGTGTGTTATGTAATATACTTTCTAATATTTTAGCCCTTACTCCTACTTATAAAGAAAAAGATAGTGTATGTTAGCATTATTTCAGGTACATTTTAAGGTACCACAATCTTTAGTTTTATTTTACTCTTACTTTTCCTAGAAAGCTATATATATTTATATTTTTCAATATTTTTAAGTTCTTATTACATGGCCCTAATCTAAATCCCATCCTCACAACTCCCCATTCCCTCAGTTTACTTTTAATTTAAATCTTTCTTTTTTCATTCGTTTTTTATTTGATATATTCTTTATTTACAGTACAAATGATTTCCCCTTTCCTTGATCTGCCCTCCCTGAAAGTCCCATAAGCCCTCTAACATCTGCCTGCTCCCCTATCCACCCCTTCCCACTTCCCTGTTCTGGTATGCTCCTATACTGCTGAACTGAGCCTTTCCAGAATCAGGAGCCATTCCTTCCTTCATCTTGGCCATCATTTGATATGTGGATTGTATTTTGGGTATTCGAAGCTTCTAGGCTAATATCCACTCATCAGTAGTGCATACCATGAGTGTTCTTTTGAGACTGGGTTACTTCACTTAGGGTGATGTTCTCCAGCTCCATCCATTTTTCTTAGAATTTCATGAATTCATTGTTTCTTATGGCTGAATAATACTCCATTGTGGTTATATACTACATTTTTTGTAACCATTCCTCTGGTGAGGGACATATGGGTTCTTTCGAGCTTCTGGATATTATAATTAGGGCTGCTATGAAAACAAAGGAGCATGTATCCTTATTACATGCTGAGGAATCCTCTGAGTATATGCCCAGGAGTGGTACAGCAGGATCCTCCAGAAGTGTCATGTCCAGTTTTCTGAGGAACCACCAGACTGATTTCCAGAGTGTTTGTACCAGCTTGCAATTCCATCAGCAGTGGAGGAATGTTCCTGTTTTTCCACAGCCTCGCCAGAATCTGCTGTGTCCTTTTTTTTTTTTTAATTTTTTTGGGAAGTTGCCAGGGGAAAAGGCAGATATGGACAGAATAGAAAATGAGTGTTACTGTGTTGCATGATGAGAAATTCACAGAGAATCAACTAAGAACCTACATTTTGGAAAGGAAAAAAGATAGATAAAAAGAAGGCAACAACAAAAAAGAAAGGCAGGGTACTTTTTAAAAAGTAGTTTCCAGAAATAAGGCCCACAGGAATGAAGTCATGTTGGTATTACTCACAATGGAGTGGAATAGATCAATGAAGAGCTTCTTCAATTTAGAAAGCGTCTTAATTTGCTACAATTGTTATGATAAAACACTGATGAAAAGCAACTTATGGAGGACAGGTTACACTTCCCAATATACTTCTAGTTACCAGTTAACTACTGAGAAATGTCAGGGCAAAAACAAAATCAAGGCAGGAAGCAGGAGGCAAGAACTGAAGCAAAGGCTGTGTAGGAGTGCTGCCTCTTGTCCTGCACCTCATATCTCTCTTTGTCTCAGTAATGGCACCTGTGTGACTCCATCCTGGAGATCTGGGACCTAGAAATTCTATTGTTCATCAAAACAAGATTTCATAGAATTTCCTACACAATGGACCAATCTCTTGTCCCAGTTTCTGAACTAAGATCCCTCTTCTCACCAAATTCTTCAATTAGTCATTTTTCTATTGCTTTAGTAAAACTCTGGAACTAATGCAACTCATAGAAATAAATGTTTATTTGGGACTTAGAGATTTAGAGACAGTACTGTCCTTCAAAGTCATGACAGAGGAGCATGGCTGCAGGAAGATAGGACAACCAAACAGGAAGTAGAGACCTGGTGTCTCTCATCTTAGGCAGCAAACAGGAAGCATAGAGAGAACACTGCAAATGGCACCTGGCTTCTGTGACCTTAAATTCTAACCCATGATGTACTTCCTTCAGGGAAACCAAGCCACTTAAACCACAAAAAGGTGTCACAAAAAATGGAATCTTACATTGCAATGCCTGGAAGTAGACAGGCATTGCATTCAAACTATCTTAACTCCTCCCCACTCCCCTGCAAAAAAAAAAATCACCACTACAAGAAAACGTTGAAGTCATTAATGGAATTCACTCACATTTATTCTGGCAGCATAGCAGTTCTGAAATGTTACATTGCTTTAATAGTTCCCTCATTCTTTGCAATATGGATAAAATTTTAACTTGAGAAGGTAAGCTGCAAAGAACTTACGCATCTCCATTTCAGACAGAGACTTAATTTTACAAGTTCATATCTGCTCAGAGTAACGGATATTCTCCTCTTCATTTTGACATTCATTTTTTCATTTCAATTTTGTAATCTATGTAAAATGACAGAGGATCTTGTTTTTGCTTTGTGGTGTTACAGATGTCTGTTATACAAATCATGATTGACAATTGTGTAGATATATTTGGAGACGATGATCATAACATTTGTGACAACAGTCAGAAGAGGTCACATGACATAAATACTTTAGTCAATACTGCTGGTAAGTCACCTGCTTTGAGAAAAACCATAGATGGCCACAGTGTGAAAACCCCTAATGCTAATACTGATGAATTAAAGATTTAATGTACATATATATATATATATATATATATAAGTATACATACATATATATATATATAAGTACACATATATACATACTTTCATAAATGTATGACAGAGGAACTCCTTACTTAGGAAAAATACTTGTACTTAGGACTGTACAAATTCCAGCATATTACCTGTTTTATTTCTCACCTTTCTTTCCAAGGTCTATAAGTCATGAAGGCTATCTTGAATATTAAATTATTTTTAAAAAGTTCACTTAGAAACAATTATTTGATTTAAAAATTCATTTAACATACTACACAATTGAACAGTGTGCCCACAAGCTTTGCTAACCTTGCACAAAAACACTGATGTTTTTTTAATTTCATTTGACAGATAATCTTGCCAAAAGCTTAGCATTTGGTATCAATATAAAGTTGCACAGGATCCACTACAACTCCTTATGTGAGGAATATTAACAAATAACACATTAAGAATCAAATATATTGTTAGCTCAAGTAGTTCTTTGTATACAGTTCAGAAAATATACTGAAAACTAGTCTGATCTGAAGTGGGGTGAATCTATCATCTGAGAATGTTTGTCTAATTAAGACATTTCTTGGCTTCTTTTAGCAGGGGACAATGAAACAACTTCACCATATGACTTTCCCCAACAGAAACTTCCTCATGACTGAAGAAGGTGCTGGTCATTCCATTTCAATGTTGCACCTTACCTCCTACTTAATTTAACCATAGCAGAAGATATTATTACAAGAAACAACTTCAATTATATATTTAACAATATAATTGGTTATAAATAGATTCAATCACCACATTTATTTCATGCTATATATTACATATGCTTATCTATTATAATAAATCATATTAAATTGTTATTGCTTAGACTTCAATATGCCTGATTCATGATTCTCCATAGTCTTTGGAAAATGGCATTTTCAGTATTCTCCTCCACCTCTGTTACTCAAACACCAATATTAATATGACAGTTCCACTAGAATCATGTTATTAATTTTTTCTTCCAAACTACAATCAAAATGGCATTTTAAGTACTGCACAATAATTTTGTTAATAGTAAATATATTTACTATTAACATAATATATACTATATATTATACATTATATATATGAAATATTAACATAATGTTTCATAGAAATAGTCCTATTTCTGTGAAATGTATAACTACAAAATTAATTATATTAGGAAAGAATTGCTCATTTTTTGAGGGCACAAGATATCATCATACAGTAGTTTTGATGTCAGAAGGTTGTAGTTAATGAAGTTGTTAACCTAGTTCAGAAGCAGAGAATGCTGAATGTTCATATTCAGTAAGCTTTTTATTGTTATACATTCCAGGAACCATGAAAGGAATAGCAGAGCTCAGTTATATAGTTATTTTGCCAAATCAGTTACTTAAGCATAGGCAGAAACTAAGGACTTTAAATATACCCTCAGAGTCATGTTCATAATCCTTTGTCAGAGAGAGTTCTAAATAGAATTATATTAATGAACAACATTGATTATCACATACGATAAAATTAAAGGTGAATCACAGTTTTAAAAATAAAGGAATGGTCAAAGTCTTTAGTAATCAGAGAAAATGCAAACCAAAATGACACCAGGATCCTCTTTACACCAATCAGAATGCCTATATGCAAAGCCACAGGTGAAACAAATGTTGTTGAGGATGTGGAGAAAGAGGAACACTCTGCCGTTGCTTGCTTGCTGGATTGCAAACTGTTAAAACCATTCTGAAAATCATTCTGGAGTTTCCTCTGAAAAATAGAAATAGGTTTACCTGAAGAACCCACAATACCACTCGAGAATATACCCATAAGATGCCCACCATGCCACAGAGGCACAGATTCCACTATGTTCATAGCAGCCTTGTTTGTGATACCTAGAAGCTAGAAATAACTCATATGTCACACAACAAATGGATTCAGAAATCGTGGTTCATTTACACTAGGAATTATTCCTCAGCTATTAAAGTACAAGGACATCCTGAATTTTGCAGGCAAATGGAAGAAAACATTGTGGTAAGGTAATTCAGACACAAAAGGACACACTAAAGTACTCACTAATAAGTCGACATAAGCCAAAAATAAAAGTACAGAATACCCAAGATACACTCCACACAACTCAATGAAGGTCAACAAGCTGAAGTGCACAAATGAGGACACCTCAGTCCCACCTGGGAAGGAGAAGAAAGCAATCACAGGTGGGGAGAAAGGTTGGGACTTGGGAGGGAAAGTGGACAATGACTCGGTGAGTCTGGTGAGAGGGGAACCTGATCTGGTATTGGGAGAGAGAAAAGAACTGAAGCCCTGAGGGCTAGCAGAAAGAATGAAAACAGGCAACCTTGCAAAGTAGAAGGTTAGGGGAACACTCCAGATTATACCAGAGTCCTGGGAGGTGAGAGACTCTCAGGAATTAAAGGGAGCAACCTTTGATGAAATACCTGACAGTAGGGAAAAGGAACTTATCGAGTCAACCTCCAGCAGGAAGGAAAATATGGCATCAAATGAGGGAGGGGTCATCCCACAGTCACAACTCTGACCAGTAACTGTTCCTGTCTGAAACAACTGCAGGGATGGAAATGCAGAGGAGCCTGAGAGAGTCAGGGATAGGCCCAAAGTGGGCTCTAGCTCAAGGGGAGGCCCTAAGTTCTGACACTATTACTTAGGGTATGGAGAGTTTACAATAAGGGGCCTATCATGACTGCCCTCTGAAAGATCCAACAAACAGCTGAAAGAGTGAAATACAGATATTTGCACCCAACTTCTCCATTGTTGGTGGGATTGCAAGCTGGTAAAACCACTCTGGAAATCAGCTTGGCAATTCCTCAGAGAATTAGACATAGTACTACCTGCTGACCCAGCTATACCACTCCTGGACATATACCCAGAAAGTGCTCCTACATGTAATAAGGACACATGTGCACTGTGTTCATAGCTGCCTTATTTATAATAGCCAGAAGATGGAAAGAACCCAGATGTCCCTCAAGAAAGGAATGGATACAGAAACTAGTATATATACACAATGGAGTACTATTCAGCTATTGAAAACCATGAATTCATGAAATTCTTAGGCAAATGGATGGAACTAGAAAGTGTCATCCTGAGTGAGGTAACCCAGTCACAAAGAACGCACATGGTATGCACTCACTACTAAGCAGATGCTAGTTCAAAAGCTCAAAATAAGTTACAATTCACCCAGCACAGGAAGCTCAAGAAGAAGTACTTAAGTGAGGGTGCTATGGTTCCTCTGAGAAAGGAAACAAATGCTCACAGGAGCAACAAGGAAGGCAATGTGTGGAGCAGGGTCTGCAGTAAAGGCTACCCAGTGAGTGCCCTACCTGGGGATTCATCATATAAATAGTCAGAAAACGCCAACACTATGACTAGAAGCTTGTACCAAAAGGAGCATGCCATGGCTGTCACCAGAGGGGATCTGCCAGAGTCTTACAAATTCAGAGGCAGAAACTAGCAACTAACTAATGAACTGAATCAGCTGACCCCTGTTTTCGAATTAGGGAAGGCTGAAATCAGCTCAAGAGAAAGACCCTGTAGGAGGACCAGCAGTCTCAATCTGGACCTCTCTGATCTCTCAAATAGTGGATCAACAAACAAGCATCATACACAAGCTGATCTGAGGCTCTCAACACATGTACAATAGAAGACTCCCAGGTCTGTGTTCATTCAGAGATGATTCATCTAACCCTCAAAAGATAGAAGACGGCAGGGAATTTAGAGGTCAGGTCGGGTGGAGGATGAGGACATTCATGTGGACACAGAAGGGTGGGGAGGAGATATGGGATGTGGAAAACTTTGAGAGTGGATGGGGTCAGGGGATAAAATATGGTGTGATAAAAAATAAATTAAAAATATTTAGAATGCTACAGATAGGAATTGAGCTGATCTAGTAAATCAGTGTGATGAATTTTCAAGTCTATGGCCTCACTAGCTCCATAAAACTGTCTAAATTTCTAGCCCCAGCCACGATTTCAATCCTGTTAAGATAAATCCTTGCTATTGATAAATTATTTAACATGAATTTCCCCAAAATACCAATGTTTGAGGTAGCGCTTTTTTTTTATCTTAGGGTTGAGTGGTTGAGTGCCTATTCCCAAAGAAATCTTACAGTGATGTCTCTGAATTCAACTGATTCCAGAGGTTTATGACTTAGAAGCCTCTACCTTGAAAATGATTTTCTATGTTACATAAAACAGTAGGCATGTCACATGTTAGGGAAGCAATTGACAGTTGAACTCACTTGCAACACCTGTGAAGTATGACAATAACCAGTACAGCCAGGTATCAGAATAGGTGCAATAAGTTGTACTTACATGTCAGTAGTATCCAAGAAATCTCTGATTAGACTTAAGTTTATTTTCTTTAGTCACAATTGAAAATAGTTTTGGGTCTTTCAATGGTTTCTCTGGGAAAAAAAAGTTAGTCTGTAGACTCTGAAGAAGCCTGTTCTTTTCCAATGAGATAAAGAAATGGACTGAACCCAGACGTGAGAGAAGGGGTGTGTGTGTGTGTATGTATGTATGTGTGTATATGTGTGTGTGTGTGTCTGTATGTGTGTGCACATGTATGCATGTAGGGTAGAGAAGAGCTGAGGAGTATATGGAGGGAAAAAATCAGAATGTGATGTCTGACAAAAGAATCTATTTAATACAAAGTAGGAGGAAGAAAATATGATTCACTAGAAAAAAAGAAAAAAGACCTAATTTTCAAACCTCAAAATTTAATAGCTAGGAAATAAAGTACATTCATATTTTATACTCATTTTAACTGTTTTTATAGTGAAAATATTAGAGGATAAAAGGAATTCATTAAAAGAATGTATTTTATACATGGCTATGATTCTGATCTAGACATCATTATGATGAGAAATACAGCATACTAATCTACAATACTGTCTGACCTCCCTGTAGATGAAGGTTTCTGACTCTATTCAGTAAAGCATATTTATTTTTCAAGTGTCCTGTGATTTTTGCATGTTGGTCTCTAAGGTTTGTAGTGTTTATGAATCTAAAATTTCATATATACCTTTGATAGGTTAAAAAAGAAGTAGGTATTGAGAATATTTGGGAATGAATATCCAGTTCACAATGTTTTGTAGAACACGCCTCCTTTTCTTGGTCAGATATTATTGCTGATATTTAACATCTATCTACCTGTCTGTTTGTCTGTCTCTCTGTCTATCTATCCATCCATCTATGTTATCTATCTATCTGTCTATCTTTCTATCATCTATCTTATCATATATTTTATGAAAATATGGTATTTAAGAAAGATAATTATGGTTCTATAATTGTTAAAATAATATATTTTTAAAACCAAAATATTGAAGGACATGAAATGCACTTGTCCCATTGTCAGTTACAGCATGAGCCTTTGATTAAGTCATCCACAATGGCCTGTCAACCTGACTACCAAAGCATCCTCAGACTTCAGTGCTTGGTTTACCAACTGCAGTCAATCTTCAGTTTGGGAGTTAGTGCCTAGAAGAAAGTAATAACTTCACAGCCATTGCTTAGTTCTCAATTCCAGGCTCCACTGTAAAGGTATGATTCCTATGATAGTCTAATGGAATCAGGAAGTGTCCTATCTTGATTTTCTGCCTCTTGTAAGCTAGCTATTAACTTGGCATTGGCTTCATGAAAATGTACTAATTATCAATATTTAGTAGCAATCCCCTAAAGAAACAAAGTTGTCACCTAAGGAAAGGTATGTTTTGAGCTTCCAGGAGAATAGTTTCTAGAAGTCTTCAAAAAGTAGGGCAATACCAGGACATGGAAGTGGGAGGGGTTGATTGTGGAACAGGGGGAGGGAAGATGGCTCTTGGGACTTTCAGGGAGGTGGAAGAAGGAAAAGTGACAACATTTGAAATGTTATGACAACCATTGGTGGCTCTTCCTCCTGACTTTGAATCTCATGTGTCTTACATCTTTCTTCATGGAAGCTGCTGTCTTTGCATGTTGTTTAAAAGATATATTTTGAGCAGAGTGATATTGACTTAATATATTTTAAGATTTGTATTGTATGAGCAGTATAAAGAAACTACAAACAAGTAGTCACTCCTTTATTATAGGGAAGAAGGTTATTATGGATAAGATAAAAATGTTTAGAGGTACATGGAAGTGTTTAGATCAGAGAGAAACTTCATTTTACCAATACTGTCTAAGAGGGAATGGAGACTATCAGCATAGAAAATTGGATATAACTGAGTGAGGGAGAGATACATTCCCTTCCTAAAGAAAATGCAGCTTCTGTAACATTGTGGGAGTTAGCTAGTGCAGAATTTGATGCAGATCTTTGGGAAGGAATAGAAATCCAAGCAAGGTGGTGTCTAACAATCACTTTTACTTCCTGTTCAGATAGCAGGAACCTTCAGTGTGTCTACTGGCAATCCTGATAGAAGTCACAAGTCAGTGGATTGCCATGTTTCTTTTGCCATAGGCATTAGAAATGACTCTTTCTCCTTAAGTTGAGTTTTTTCACTTAAGTATTTATCATTTTTGATAAATACTAATTTTGATTTTCAGCTTTATGTTTATTTGATTCTAAGCACTAGGAATCTCTCTGTAATCTATCCTGAGCTGTGCCAAGCTTGGCATTGTAGAATATATGGACTCCCTGAGAACTAAGTAGGTTTAATGTTTAGGAAAAGCTGGTTATTTCCCTGACCTCAACAAATATTAGCTTACAAAGAGTAAAGTAGGTCATTTAAGCACATAAATATCACTCACATGTTTTCTTTACCATATTGTATCAGTCATTTTAAACCAGTGTTATGTACCAGAAAATTATTATGAAGAACTTTACAGTTTGGTAGACTTTTGCAATATTAATTACTACCATATAATTCCATGTACCAGTGAAACTACACTGTTTGTAGAAGGCCCAATTTATAACTATTCTGAAAATTCAATCATTTCAAAAATTCAGGTATTCTAATTTTATATGAACTTTCTCTATGATTGTTATGTATCTAAGGTATACTATGGATTTAATTTTTACATTCACAGATTATCTCCCATGTTGTTTCATTCCCAATTCTTTGTGCCACTAGGCTTTAATATAAAAATGTTATTATATGCTAATAAGCATATAACCTCTTCTGTAGTCCTCAGTGCTGTCTGACTTTCCTATGCATGAAGCTCTCTGACTATACCATACAAGCACCATTATCTTTAAGGACCCCTGCTATTTTGGCATGTTTTAGATTCTTAGGATCATAGTGTAAATGATATCTCAATACTGCCCTTTTTAACCTTAACCTTTCATTGGTTAACAGTAGATATTGAGAATCTATGGAATTGAATATACATTTCACAATACTTTACACAACTATTTCTCTTATTCTTGTACACATATTAGTGCAGAGATGAATCCATATCTCTCCCGTCTATTATCTACTATCTATATAAATTCAAACAAATATATATGTAGATGAGAAAATTTTGTTCTGTATAAATACATGAGGACCACCAATTATTCAATGTAAAAACCCACAAAGCTGGAGGGAATGTGGTGTATTTGGCATTTTCTCAGATATGAGATAGTCTTACACTATGGACATCACAAATCTAATTTCCCAAGGTTATTCTGTGATCATTTGATTTCCATGAGATGCTACATAATTAATTAAGTATAAGACTTGCTCAGAATCTCCCAAGGTCTTTTAGTCATTGTTGTGTTTCTCAGTTTTACCACATAAACTTTATTGTATCATAATAAGTATGTATCTTCCTCCATAGTCTTCAAAGTCTCCCATGATTTTCGCTTTTATTAGACTCTAAGGTTCAAAGTGGTGAAGAAGTCTTCATGCTGTATTTTTCACATTCACTCTGGATAAGCTAAAATATTAGGAACTGAGAATCTTTGGAGATGACTATATAATTTCATGTTATTTTAAACACATAGTTCTCATATTGTCATACACATATTATTGTGATCTATCTATCTATCTATCTATCTATCTATCTATCATTGTGAGTATCTGTTATTCCTTACAATTATTCAACAATTACAAAAATATAATTTTGGAATCCACTAAGTATAATGATAGGCAATGGATCTGTAACTGTATCAGAAGACATGATCCTTAGACTACTGACAATACAGTGATCCATCAACCTGAACTCTGCAGAGGCCTCAGACTAACATAGTTTGTCTACCAACTGCAGTCTTAAGTTGGGTATTTGTGAGTAGCAAGGGAAAATAAAATTTCAAGTTTGTTAAAAGATTCTCCCTTCTAGGTTCCAGGGAAAAGGTATTTTTATATCTAATTTGAATGTCATGATAGACTAATTGTATCAAGAAGTGTTTTTTCTTGATTCCCCTAGATCATATCAAGTGAATCTCATTTCAACAGTGGTTTCTTGAAAGGTTGTCATGGAAGCAATATTCAGTACCAATCTTCTGTAGAAAGTGCATTATTACATCAGTTTAGGGAAGCTTTGAGCATCCAGGAGAACGGGTTCAGTAAATCTTAACAAAAAATCTTTCCAAGTTATGAGTGAGGATTATTTTATGTTCTTTCCAATTGTTTTAATCCCCATGACTACAAAGATTTTTAAAATGATTTTGTTCTGACTTTGGTAGACCACAAATCTCTGGTTTCCTTCAAATGGCTATAGTTTCCAATACATATTGTGTTCATGGAATCTATTTCAGGATATTTGAATGTTAATTCTGATTAGACAGGAACTACTTTCCACACATATTCACTTACATTCAATTTGTTTATCATGAAACTGAGTTGGTATTATCTTTTAAAGTATCTTTCCATTATTCTTTAATTGTGCGATACAAACATTGGCTGCTGTATCTCTTTAACACTTTGATCCAAAGTGATCCCAAAGGCTTTCTAATTAAAAGACATCATGCATCTGTATATATTCTGTGAAAGATGTATTATGATTTGGTCAGAATTATGTTCCCTCAAAGAAAATATATCTCATAAATAATCCATTTGTATGAAGATGTCACTGTAAAGAATCCAATAGAAGATTAGTGACTCCAATATTACAGGGAAGAATTTCATTATGGATAAGAGAGGAAACATGGTCATAGTAAGGTGGAAGAATTTGGAGTAGACAGAAACAGGAAGAGATTTGGTATGACCAAGGCTGGGAGAAAAATGGAGATGACTTGAGTGGGAGAAAGGCTGCATTCATGAAGATGGAGAGGGGGGGTTCTATAGTTAGCACAGCACAGGAGAGGTTTTGGAGTGCTACAAGAATGTATGTTGAGACTTTAAGATGTACACGTATTTTTATTTCCCAGAAACAATGTTTATATCTCTAAGGAGACACAGGCAAGACACATGGGAAATGACTCCTTTTTCTGGACTAGAACAACTCACAAATATTTTTGAATGCTGAAGTGTTACTTAGTTAAGTTGTTTTGTTTTTCTGATTTGATAGTAATCTAGTTTATTAAAACAGTTTTGACAGCTCAGCTGAACATCAGAATCTCAAAAGCAGAGGTCTTTGGCTTGAGTTCTTTAGATTAATACAATTACACCTTCAGAAAACAATATACCCCAGCTGCTCATTTCTAAGTTTTCACAGTTCAAGACAGTTTGAGGAAGGGACAATCACATTAAAAAGAAATTTCTGAAGGAAACAGACATATAGGCTAATATAGGAAAGGCCAGGTTGTACACATGTGTAAGAAACAGTCTAAAAGATTTATCTGTGGTTCAGTTTTTAATTTATTATTGTCTTTCCCATTAGCATATCATTTCTGTTAAGTTACAATTATCTTTTAATATCAAATACTTATTTGTGAATTTCATACATGTATACAATGTATTAACTGTTATCATTATAAATGTTGCTATAATATTCCTCAGATCTTCCCTTTAAACTTTATTTACTATGCTTTCATATCATGAACCCTTTAAAATTTAGTATTTACATTGGTCTTATCCACTGAATACTTGATTTGTTAGGTGGAGACCTGTACCAGGAGTACCTTATTTTTCTACAGAGAAACCCCTGTGAAGGAAGACATGAAAGAAATACATCGAACCTTGCTGTGCCAAGTCCCCATGGAACTCACAAAGGGCACAAAAATGAAAAAAAGACATCTATACTTATTTAATGATGTTTTGGTTGTGTCTAATAACCTGTGAGTATCTGCAACATGCATTCCTTATTATTAGAGACCACACTTTAACTAGGCCTTTTTGTACAAATAAAAAATGTTCTTTTACTTCTATTTTTAAAAATATAGTTCTTACTTTACTACATCATGATCACAACCTCTTTTTACTCTACTTTGGTTGAGGTTTGGTGGTCACTCTCCCACATATTTCTCAATTCGTTTTTCACAAGTTTTAGACACATCTTTAAATGAATGAGTTATTTAAGGAGCTATCTTCCTATTTCCTATCTGGGAAAATAATAACAAACTTGAAAAGGAGGAAGATGTGCAAGCACATGCCAGTAATACTAGCATTGTATTTTTATTTTATTCGATGTATTTTTTATTTACATTTCAAATGATTTCCCCTTTGTTAAAGCTGACTTATGAATATTGAAATTTTGTGGGATGTGTGGAATATACAGTGAGACATGTTCCCAACACCAAATATTTAAAACATGAGAAGCAGGTGTCCTCTTGCTTGTGGTTTACAGATAACACTGTAGATGAAAGAGGGAGGAATCCCTGATTAGGATCCTTGTACACAAGTGGGAATCCAAGTAAGCCTCTTGACCTCATATTTTCCAAATTAGTATGAAGAATCAAGAAGCAGCTACAATTCCTACTAATAGCAACTACTAATCAGGGGAAACTGCAGGTATGGAGTACCTCCTGGTTGGTGATTCTGCACATCCTAGAGAAAAGTGCTGTGATTTAATGAAGTGGTATACAATGTTGCACTCTAACTTATGACCATGGAGGTGTTTTCTGGGGCCACATCACATATAATCTCCACTGACCATGATCATAGCCTTATTATTCTAGAAGGTACAAAGTTTGTATTGACATTTTCAAGTAAATAATTCATGATATGTTCTTATATGTTCTTACAAGTTTTGAGGACAGAAATCAATAATACAGTTTATTTAGTTTGGGGGTTAAACTTTCTGATCATTTTTAAATAGTATTCCTGAAGATTAACTTCAAAATTGGGAGAAAATGACATGTTCAGAAGAGAATTCTTCAGTACATTGCAGTTACAACCAATCGGGTAAATTTGGTTTTCAACCCTGATCAGTCAGTGTAAGCTCCCAGCATAGAAAATGGTAGTTCGTGTCTGACTGATGCAGGTTCAAAATTAGTGAATGTCCTGACTGTTTATCCATCTCCCCACCCTTCTTGTCATTTCTATCATCTTACCTTAAGTCCATACTTGGAAATACTTACATTTTTTAAGAGATATTCATAGACTCATTTGAATGAAAAAATGTTATATACTGATAGTGTGCCTTTTAATGAAATTGCTGTAAGTGAAATTCATTTTGAGATTTGATAGTAGAAAGTATAATGAATCTTTTTCTTGAATGACCACATATTTTTCCACTTTTGCTGTGTAGTGATAGTAATTAAAACTATTTTGACATTGTCATTGATAGTATGGAATGAGCATTATTAGTTTCACTGTGGTGATTGTCATTATTTATATTTTCATGAACATTATCTCTTATAAGACATTTAAATGAGAGGTTTTGGGATCATACATTTCTTCTAAAGTGTGGTTCACATATATGCATATATATGTATATATCTATAATTAGATGACTTGCGGTGGAAAGAGAATATAAGTACAAATGTTTCATAAGATTGAGAAATGTGTTTGTATGTTATTGTGTGAGTGTGCATGTGTATCCTTTAGTAAGTATTACATAATATGCTTGTATTTTTCTATTACATGTTACATTAGTTATAGTGCGATATCTTTCTCTGTAGTATCACGTTTCAATATTGTCACCTGTTTGAAGGTTAGAAAGATATATATGTGTATATATATATATATATATATATATATATATATATATATATTATTTGAATCAAGATTTATTCTTGTGTCGTATTGTCTCCTGAATCTGAGAGAGAAAGAGTCACTATCTTCAGTTTTGGACCAACACATTAACTTAACAGTGTCCAATGCAGAGCTACATACCTAAGTTCACACACACACACACACACACACAGACACACACACACACGTAGCACATGCCCACACACATGCATGAACACAGAGGTAATATTCAGCCTATCATAAAGTAATAGAACAGTCACAAATCTGGAAAGGATTCTGTCAAAAGAAAGAAGGGAACATAGAGAGAGAAAAATAACAGTTCAGAACACGTTGTATATGTTTGTGAATTTCTCAAAGGACAAGCCCCATAGAAAATGAATGATGAAAAAAGGAAAGTAATGCTTCCAAGATTACTCTTTGATTAGATCAGAATGTTTGATAGAAAGGCATTTCTAATTATTTGTTTAAATTATTGGAATATATAATCATCTTTTTGGATACTTGTATGAGAAGTGCTTTGTATTTTTAACTAAAGGAGCCATTGAAGTGTGCTGTAGTGACATCCTAGTATACAAAGGACTGTAAAATGTATTTTTTCAGTCAGATAATATTTCTATATTATTTAATTTTGAAAGATTATTAAATGTAATTAAATAAAACAAAATTTTAGCTAATATATTTGGTATGGACAGTATGGAAATAAAGTAATATGGTTACTTATTAACAAAATCACAAGGAGAAATCATGAAACACATGACTTTATAAAAATGCCATATATATGCATGCATACACACACACACACACACACACATTTATAGCATAGTCATTCTAAACATTCTCCAATCAGAAAATGATCAGGCTATGTCTATTTGTGAGCACTGAGAAATTCCTATCCAGTAACTTCTTTCAACACAAGCTTTGTTGAATTCCATCTACCTTGGCTTGAACTGTGCCTGAGTGAAAAATTGGAAAGATCCTCCTCTGCTCTGGGACAGAAAGCACCTGGGTATTTCTAAAAACAATTCCCACTACAATGCAATCAAACTAACATAGATACTTGCTTCTCTTTCTAGGAAGAAGAGAAAGTTTAAGATCAAATATATCATCCACTGAATTACCTGTGTGCTGTGGATGATGTGGATGCAGGCAACCTGGTTAGGATAAACGAAATCTGTACTTGTAAGACACTTGCCCTGTTTTATACCACTAGAATTTTTTGGCCACCTTTCAGTAATACCTACAATTTGGGCTTGTATTCACAGGCAGATAGCTACAGAAATTGTGGGGCAACTTAATGCTTCCTAATTCACAGGATAAATAATTAACTAGAATATTTGCAATACAAGAATCCAGTTTGGTTTGATTGTATACAGGTTGCCAACTCCAATTTCCCCCTCTTATGGTGTCCCTAGTTGGTCCATACATTTCAAAACATACATTTCACATGTAAGTATATTATTTAATTTTTGATCCAGGACTCCAGAAGATTCATCAGGACTCCAGAAGATTCTTGGGTTAGAATGGACGGACATTGTCTTCTAAGCAGGATGTGGACAAAACAAGGACTTAGCATATCTTCCAGGTTCTTTTCCCTATAATTTCTGGTATCTAGGTCCTGAAAATACAAAAATTGATTTCTCTCCATTAATACTGCATATTTTACTTAAATTTCGCCAATATCTCCAATACTGCCCAGTTTATTTCCACAAAAATAGTACTGAATTGATTATATAAAAATAGTTACTCATAGAATGCTCAAGTATTTGAATATCTGGTGTCTAATGGTCAACTGGTAAGGATACAGGCCAAGGAGTAAGGTTCCACTGGATCTGCAGATGACAGACACACACGTTAGCTTATTTGGATATGCTGGATCTCAATGTCTAGGCTCTTCTAAGCCTTCCTCTGTTCTCATTCCATTCTTTTCACTCCCAGTTCATCACCTCTGCATCTGCACTCAAATTTGTTTGTTCAGTCACCTTAGTCCTATCTCAGCACCCTAAATCTACCATCAGCTTAATTGTGTTTCTAATCTCCTGGCTGCTACCCCAGGCCACTTAAGGAAGCAGCCAATGGCCAAAGCACCTTTCTTCTCACATGGGTGGTGACTCTTTCTCCCCCTGTAGCATGGGGAATCTTTCTCTCCTCCCTTGCATCTGCTAGCCTTCCTGTGGTAAAACTGGAAGTCCTCCTTATCCCACCCCGCTCATTGACCACTAGCATCTTTATTGAACTATCAAGAACCAATTGTGGAACAGGCCCTGCAGTATTCATGGGCAGACTCCTGATCAAAGCATCAGAACCAACCCCTACATATCACCAAGTACCTATGAGGTTTCCTACTATGTCACTTTTTATTTTAGTGATATTATATGTGACAGCATATATGTATGTGTGTATACATATATAATATGTAAATATGTGTGTATGTATGTATGTGTGTGTAGGTTGTGTATCACAGGCATTCTCCACCCTTCTGATAAAAATGGTTGAAGGCAGAGACTAGAGTAGGTGACCAGTTAATGGTAGAAACATGAATGTGCCAGTCTTTGGATAAGAATCAGTCCATAGTTCCACAGGAATACAGCCTGAATTACAGATATTAGAATCATGCCAAAAGGGACAATAAAATTCTGTGAATGAAAGATCTTTGCGGCATAGATAATTATTTTCATATATATTTTTTCTATATTCTTGGTTTACATTCCAAATGAGTTCCCCTTTCACAGTTCTCCCCTCCCCATATGTCCCATAAGCCTTCTTCTCTCCACCCATTCTCCAATCACCTCCCTCCTTTTTCCCTGTCCTGGTACTCACCTACAATGCTATATCAAGCCTTTCCAGGATCAGGACCCTCTCCTTACTTCTTTATGGGAGTCATTTGTTATGCTAATCGTGCATTGGATATTCAGAGCTTCTGGGCTAATTAATATCCACTTATCAGACATTACATTCCATGTGTATTCTTTTGTGATTGGGTTACCTCACTTAGGATGATATTTTCCAGTTCCAACCATATGCCTAAAAATTTCATGAACTCATTGTTTTTGATTGCTGAGTAGTGTTCCATTGTGTAAATATACCACATTTTCTGTATCCATTCCTCCATTGAGGGACATCTGGGTTCTTTCCAGCTTCTGGATAGTATAAATAAAGCTGCTATGAACATAATGGAGCATGTGTCCTTATTGCATGCTGGGGAATCCTCTGGGTATATGCCCAGGAGAGGTATAGCAGGGTCCTCTGGAAGTGTCATGTCCAGTTTTCTGAGGAACCGCCAGACTAATTTCCATAGTGGTTCTACCATCTTGCAATCCCACCAGCAGTGGAGGAGTGTTCCTCTTTCTCCAAGTACCTATGAGGTTTCCTACTATGTCACTTTTTATTTTAGTGATATTATATGTAACACTATGCATGTATATATATATATATATATATATATATATATATATATATATATATATATATATACATACGTGTATGTGTGTGTATGTAGGTATGTATGTGTGTGTAGGTTGCACGTTACAGGCATACTCCACCATTCTGATAAAAATGGTTGTAGGCAGAGAATAGAATAGATGACCAGATAATGGTAGAGATATGAATGTGCCAGTCTTTGGATAAGAATCAGTCCATAGTTCCACAGGAATACAGCTTGAATTACGAATATTAGAATCATGCCAAAAAGGAGACTAAAATTCTGTGAATGAAAGATCTTTGCAGCACAGATAAAAATTTTCAGAAAGAGGAAACAATGTACCCATTAGCGTACAGATAGAAAAACTATACCTGACATAGGTTTGTAAGTATGGGCAAGAGGAATAGTGCATTGGGAAAGGATTGCTGTTTGAATCAGAAATACATTGATCAACAGGATAATGTTGATGACTATCAGACACTGAATGTGTCAAATATAATTGAGGTATAACTCATTCAACATATAGTTATCAGTTATAAAATGTTAGCATTGTGAACTCATCTTTAATTCATCTTAAGTTAGAGTATTTCATGCTACAGTGGAATAGTGTTGGGCTTATTATTAATTTGTACCAGGAGAGGTGATGTGATGTCTCACATAGATGAAGCACTAGTTTCTAGGGCCTCCTGTCTTATAGACCAATTCTGTAATCCACACAAGGAAATAATTTTTTTTCTTAAAATGTGTTCTCCCTGGGTTAAGTGTATTCTAACGAAAGGTCATATAACTTTCCCATGGTTTAGTGTGAATAATGATACCTTTCTATGTGCCCTCATGGTAAGAGGACACTACCTTAACTATCCCTTTATACATAGGAAACTAACACTAGGAGTAATTGTTGGCCATGCCACAGTCATACAGCTCTTAGGACACAGTCAAATTTTGACATTCCCAACTAGCTTCCAAACTGTATTCAACTTCCTGTTAAAAGTGTTCCAGTGAAACATGTCATTCAGAAAAGCAGTCATGTGGAAAATACCATCTACAGTACACCCTCAGAAGGGTCATTGGCTTATAATAAGTTTTATGAACAATAACCTTAAAAGTTTTAACCATTGTCAAGACCCTAATCTTGTTTTTCACTTTTAATATTACAGTTCAAAAGAACAGAAAGATCACTGGTACTATTTTCTCAAAAGGTATTGTATTTGTAATTATACTTTAATTCTGTACCGATATGGAAATTGCAGGTTATTATTCATTTCTTTCTTAAAAATATATTTCATAGTCTGTCTCCAAATATGTTGCTGATTAGGTGGTCACTGGATACTGCTTTAGGTTCGCCTGTCTATTCTATATTTCATTTAAGGTTTCAGAAGTCCTGCATTCATTGTCTCCTCTTTATATTGGAGCAAACAGTATTCTTCAGTCTTTCTTTGTGTTCTACTCCTTAGATGTTACTGTGTCATGTCTAGTCAAACCCTCTGCTACTTCCTCCTTTGAAGTAAAGCAGATTTTTGCTTTTCTTTGTGTATTAGTCACAGAACTTTCTCTAGAGCCACAGAATTTATGGATTATTTTTCTATATATTAAGGAAACTTACTGTAATGACTTACAGCTGTAGTCTAATTAACCCCAAAATTAGCAGCTGTGACTAGGAAGTTGACATATCTAGTACTTGTTCAGCCTACGAGGCTACTTTGTTTCACCTGATCTAGTGTATATACTAGAATCTTGAAGAAGTGGATATCAACAAATGTTCTGGCAGTAGTGCAAGCAAGCAAAGGAGAGTGAGTCTTCTCTTTCTAATGTCCTTATGGAGGCCTCCATCAGAAGGTGTGGCTCAGATTAAAGGTGTGTCTCACCCTGCCTATATTGGGACCTTGATTTGTCCCAGGATGGCACTTCCCTCAGTCTCTAGGGAGTAAAGGTGGGTGTGTTCTACCTTGCATGGGCCTAAGCTTTTCATGGCCACTATGTCTCAAGTTCTCCATGTTGAGGTCCAAGCCAGAAGCTTGTGTCTTCCAGCCTCCAGATCTGGTTCACAGGAGTGCTCTCCATTTCAGGCTTGTAGTTCATTCCAGATGGAGTCAAGTTGACAACAAGTTTGCAAACAAAAAGTTCTGAGGACCGGCTGTGCTTCCTAGGTCTATGTGCTATTACCTGACCATGTCTTTGGCTCTGAAACTCTTTTAAATATTCCCTAATCCAATAATGAATATATTGCTGAACTACTTATCTTGTATTTAACACCAAGATGATAGTTATAAACTATTAACAGTGATTAGCCTAAAATGAGCTACTAGCAAATTAATTTTGCTATGTTCTGTGTTTTATTATATTTGATCAGATCCATTAATGAAGCCAAGATGGGTATCTAGAAAAATTTCTCACTGCAGATATTCACTGAGGACATCCCAAACTGTGACAGTGTATGTGAATACAAAGCCAAACCTGATATTTCAAGTTCATGACTTGCAGAGAGACAATCAGTTTGTAGAGTAATGGAATTTGGAGACATAATGATATGAGCCACCCAGTACTCCCAGAGCTCCCAGGACAAAACCATCAACCAGAGAGCGCACATGGAGTTATCCATGGCTCCAGACACATAGGCTGCAGAGGATGGCCTTGTTGGACATCAAAGGGAGAAGAAGCCCTGGTCCTGTAAAGGTTCCATGCAGCAGTGTAGGGGAATACCAGGACAGGGAAGCAGGAGGGTGTTGATTGGGGAAAGAAGGAGGGGAGATGGCTTATGGGACATTCAGGGGGTTGGGAAACCAGGAAAGGGGAAATCATTTGAAATGTAAATAAAGAACATATCTAATAAAAAAGAAAAGAGAGACAGAGACAGAGAGACAGAGAGACAGAGAGAAAGGGCAGAGACAGAGACAGAGACAGAGAGAGACTGAGACAAGCAGATGGACACAGAGACAGTGAGCCACAATCAGAGATGTGAGAATATAAACATGTATTTTCATGAGTCAAATTTTATGTACAAATTTAAAGTTTCAGTCAAGCCTGGTTGGAAGTGGAAGCTGTAATTGTTAAGGAGATGGATGCCACCAGAGAAACCTGCTATTATGCACTGGAAAACAGTAAAGGTGTCCTGAAGGCAACTCATCAGGGGTTCCAAGTTGTAAAATTGCAAATTCAATAGAAATGAGAGCAGGAATTGGGTATTGTGCTAAAGGGTTTCCTTGATCAAAACACCCACTGCAGGGAGTTCAGTTGCCAAAGTACACAGCTACCACTATGGCTGTGGCAGATGGCATTCAGAATAGATCAGTAGCTAGTTGCAGGCAGTGCTCTCTATGTGCTGCTGATTTTCCAGGCATGAGAAATGAAAGAGAGAATAAGAATATCATGGAGGTCAGAACCAAGGTCCTAAAAAGTTATTGAGACAGCCTGTGGTGGGCAGAGTTCGATTCTGTGCGGGAAATCTTGGGCTGTGAGTAGAATTCCATTGAATTAAGCTGTGGAGGGGGAAATCAATGCAATAGAGAACTGGGATGGTGTTGATGCCACAGACATCAATAGTGTGGAAAGCTGAGGCATGGAATAGAACAGGCAGAAAAGGAGCAGCTACGTTTGCAGCTTGTAGAGGAGTGGTATGTGTGGGGCTAGCCAAGCATGATGGAGACTAATGCTGTCTCTAGCTCTAGATGCTGGCCATGGGACTGAAGAATTTGCTGGTTGCCTTTCTCTGCTTGATCGTGCTTGAAGTTGATCTTTTATTATTATTTGCCAAGAATTCCTTCTTGGCAATAGATAGGAACACTTATTCGGTATAATTATGGAGAGGTATATTTTTATTCATGAAAGTATGAATGCAATTTATCGAGTCTTTGCTCATGTTTCCTTAAAACACACTAGACAATTTCATTTCTCATATTATGTGTTTTAAAATTTCCGTCATCAAAGAGAAACATGTTAGTACTAACACACATAAGCACACAGCAGCAGGGGAGAGAGAGAGAGAGAGAGAGAGAGAGAGAGAGAGAGAGAGAGAGAGAGAGAGAAAGCAGGAGAGAGAGAGAGAGAGAGAGAGAGAGAGAGAGAGAGAGAGAGAGAGAATTCTATGTGTTGTATAGATGCTTCATCTGTCTATTAAAAAAAGCTTATAGCCTATAGAAAAGTGTAGAAAAGAAAGTTAGACATCTGGGAGGAGAGAAAGTTCTGAGATCAAGAAGTCAAGTGAGAGATTTGCCTAGGCAAATGTGGCAAGAGGGATACTTAATACCTGAGCACATGTATTCAACCACATGGATAAATGTTGATTAAAATAAATGGGATAATTTACATTATGATCTAATAAAATGAAACCTAGCTATAAAAAAAAAAAAAAAAAAAGTGTGTGGAGGGGAGACATAAAGAGATTTAAGTTTATAGAATATATAATTGTATGGCATGCACACACCTGTGCCTTTTACATGTGATATATAGAAAGCACTATGGGGCAAGATTGATCCAGAAGCTAAAGCATAAAAAAGAAGAAATATTTTTCTTTTTTCTTTTTTTTTCTTTTTTTTTATTATTCGATATAATTTATTTACATTTCAAATGATTTCCCCTCTTCTAGCCCCCCCACTCCCCGAAAGTCCCGCAAGCCCCCTTCTCTTCCCCTGTCCTCCCACCCACCCCTTCCCACTTCCCCGTTCTGGTTTTGCTGAATACTGTTTCACTGAGTCTTTCCAGAACCAGGGGCCACTCCTCCTTTCTTCTTGTACCTCATTTGATGTGTGGATTATGTTTTGGGTATTCCAGTTTTCTAGGTTAATATTCACTTATTAGTGAGTGCATACCATGATTCACCTTTTGAGTCTGGGTTACCTCACTTAGTAGGATATTCTCTAGCTCCATCCATTTGCCTAAGAATTTCATGAATTCATTGTTTCTAATGGCTGAATAGTACTCCATTGTGTAGATATACCACATTTTTTGCATCCACTCTTCTGTTGAGGGATACCTGGGTTGTTTCCAACATCTGGCAATTACAAATAGGGCTGCTATGAACATAGTAGAACATGTATCCTTATTACATGGTGGGGAGTCTTCTGGGTATATGCCCAGGAGTGGTATAGCAGGATCTTCTGGAAGTAAGGTGCCCAGTTTTCGGAGGAACCGCCAGACTGATTTCCAGAGTGGTTGTACCAATTTGCAACCCCACCAGCAGTGGAGGAGTGTTCCTCTTTCTCCACACCCTCTCCAACACCTGCTGTCTCCTGAATTTTTAATCTTAGCCATTCTGACTGGTGTAAGATGAAATCTTAGGGTTGTTTTGATTTGCATTTCCCTAATGACTAATGAAGTTGAGCATTTTTTAAGATGCTTCTCCGCCATCCGAAGTTCTTCAGGTGAGAATTCTTTGTTTAACTCTGTACCCCATTTTTTAATAGGGTTGTTTGGTTTTCTGGAGTCTAACTTCTTGAGTTCTTTATATATATTGGATATTAGCCCTCTATCTGATGTAGGATTGGTGAAGATCTTTTCCCAATTTGTTGGTTGCCGATTTGTCCTCTTGATGGTGTCCTTTGCCTTACAGAAACTTTGTAATTTTATGAGGTCCCATTTGTCAATTCTTGCTCTTAGAGCATACGCTATTGGTGTTCTGCTCAGAAACTTTCTCCCTGTACCGATGTCCTCAAGGGTCTTCCCCAGTTTTTTTTCTATTAGCTTCAGAGTGTCTGGCTTTATGTGGAGGTCCTTGATCCATTTGGATTTGAGCTTAGTACAAGGAGACAAGGATGGATCAATTCGCATTCTTCTGCATGCTGACCTCCAGTTGAACCAGCACCATTTGTTGAAAAGGCTATCTTTTTTCCATTGGATGTTTTCAGCCTCTTTGTCGAGGATCAAGTGGCCATAGGTGTGTGGGTTCATTTCTGGATCTTCAATCCTGTTCCATTGATCCTCCTGCCTGTCACTGTACCAATACCATGCAGTTTTTAACACTATTGCTCTGTAGTATTGCTTGAGGTCAGGGATACTGATTCCCCCAGATTTCCTTTTGTAGCTGAGAATAGTTTTAGCTATCCTGGGTTTTTTGTTGTTCCAGATGAATTTGATAATTGCTCTTTCTAACTCCGTGAAGAATTGAGTTGGGATTTTGATGGGTATTGCATTGAATCTGTATAGTGCTTTAGGCAAAATGGCCATTTTAACTATATTGATTCTACCGATCCATGAGCATGGGAGGTTTTCCCATTTTTTGAGGTCTTCTTCCATTTCCTTCTTCAGAGTCTTGAAGTTCTTGTCATACAGATCTTTCACATGTTTGGTAAGAGTCACCCCAAGATACTTTATACTGTTTGTGGCTATTGTGAAGGGGGTCATTTCCCTAATTTCTTTCTCAGCCTGCTTATCCTTTGAGTATAGGAAGAAACATTTTTCTTAAGTGACTAAAAATTATGTCAGGGAGTAGCATCAGCATACATTTCCAGGTCAAGAAATATTATTATAACTAAACTGTTTTTTCCCATGTGTTATTATTGCTTATATAGTAACTCATGGGTTGTTCAACTATTATTGATTTTAAAATATTTCTGTCTAGTCATAAATAAAGGTTATTATATAAGATAACCATAAAGAAATCATAAACAGCAAAATATTACCAATAATTAATTTGCTCTCCACATCCACATGTTCCATACCATTTTATCTCCTAACATCTGTCCTCTGCTCTTTCAGTATGTCTCTGTGCATCTTCACACCTGCTTTGGAAGACCAACTACATAATCACAGCTCTTTATCCTAGTATTTATTTGAATGTTCTAGGCATAGTGATATCTTTTCATGTAACTTCTATGTAGAAATCATTTTTACTAATTTACCCTTGGTGTGCTTGTGTATTTGTGTGTGTGTGTGTGTGTGTGTGTGTGCATGTATACATGTGTCTTTTTTGTGTATGACTGTGTGTGGTCATATGTGTGAATTTTATCATTTAGTTACACACGTACCTATTAAATAGTTGTCTGTTTTTTAGTACTTCGATTATTATTCATTCTCACTGCTATGTTCAGTGCAGATAAGAAATTTAACTGCTATGTAGCATGCAGAGCATTGAAGACCATCCCTACTGTAAAGTAGAAGAGAATATAGCTCAGAGGATCACAATCTCTCTGACTTTTATAAATGCAAATTGGTACAAAATGTACCTAGAGTCGATATTCTAACATGTCACTGTTGAAATTGCACCACACTTACCAAGTTGTGTATAATGATCACCACACAATTTGATATTCATATTTCCTAGGTTATAGAAAATAGTAACTAAAGAGAGAATTGTAGTATAAAAGTAAATACTAACCAGTGACATACATTAGGAGAACACTCAGTAGCTTGGCTGGAACAGATGTGCCTTCAGGATAGAGAAGAGGAGAAGAGCAGAGAGTCCTGTAGGGAAATGCTCTCTTGCCTCTGATGCTCGATTTCAGCTATGGCAAATGCTCAGTATTGTAAACAATCAATCTCCTTGATATCTTTCAACTCCATGGTGACTTAGATCCAATTTCTGAAGGGTAAACATTTTTTATAGATTTTTATCAGTGACTCTAATATTTTCATATTTTACCCTGCCATAATTATTAACAACCTTTTGTGTAGTTCAGAAGATTGGTAATAGGTACCTTTTAGCTTTTCTTCATGTGGTATGTTTATTTCCCCTTTGTCCTTGAAGAGTTGTTTTCTTTTCCTTTAAGTATTAGATACATTTTTATTTACATTTCAAATGATTTCTTGGTTCTCCTCTCCCACCTCCACTTAAAGTTCCATAAGCCATCTCCCCTCAGCTGTTCCACAATCAACCTCCTCCTGCTTCCCTGTCCTGGTAATTCTCTACACTGCTCCATCAAGCCTTTCCAGGACCATGGAACTCTCCTCCCTTTAATGTCCAACAAAGCCATCCTCTGCTGCCTATGCATCTGGAGCCATGGGTAACACTGTGTGGGTAACACTATCTGGTTGATATTTTGATCCCTGTGAGCTCTGGGAGTCCTGCATGGCTCATACTGTTGTTTCTATTATGGTGCTGCAAACACCTTCAGCTCCTCAGGTCCTTTCTCTAGCTCCCCCACTGGGGGAGAAAGAAAAAACCCACATGGTTATTTCATTAGATGCTGAAAAAGTATTTGAAGAAATTCTGCATTCTTTTCATTCAGGGAGTGGGGAACCAGGAAAGGGGAAATCATTTGAAACGTAAATAAAAAATACATCAAATAAAAAAATTAAAAAAAATAAGGCTTGGAATGGAGAGGAATTCAAGGCCCATACCTAAACATATTGAAAGCAACATATAGCAAACCAGTAGCCAACCTCAAACTAAATGGCGTGAAACTTGAAGCAATCCCACTAAAATCAGCAACTAGACAAGGCTGCTCTCTCTCTCCATATTTATTCAATATAGTACTTGATGTTCTAGCTAGAGCTATTTGACAACAAAAGGAGGTCAAAGGGATACAAATTGGAACAGAAGATGTCAAATTATCACTATTTGCAGATAATATGATTGTATACTTTTTTAAAATGTATTGATATATTTATTTACATTTCAAATGATTTCCCCTTTTCTGGACCCCCACTCCCCAAAAGTCGCATCAGTCCCCTTCCCTCCCCCTGTTTTCCCACCCAACCCTTCCCACTTCCCTGTTCTGATTTTGTTCTATACTGCTTCACTGAGTCTTTCCAGAACAAGGGGCCACTCCTCTGTTCTTCTTGTACCTCATTTGATGTGTGGATTATGTTTAAACCCGTATAATGGAAACAGAAAAATCACTTAAAGAAATGCAGGAGAATAAGACTCAAGAGACAGAAGCCAATAAAGAAGAAATGCAAAAAAAAAAAAAAAACATAAAGAAATGCAGGAGAACTTGAGTCAAGAGGCAGAAGTCATGAAAGAGGAAACACAAAAATCTCTTAAAGAATTACAAGAAAACACAAACAAACAAATGATAGAACTGAGCAAAACCATCATGGATCTAAAAACAGAAGTAGAAACAACTAAGAAATCACAAAGGGAGACAACTTTGGAGATAGAAAATCTTGAGAAGAAATAAGGGGCCATAGATGCAAATATAAACAACAGAATACAAGAGATGGAAGAAAGAATTTTAGATGCCGAAGATACCATAGAAACCATTGACTCAACAGTCAAAGAAAATGCAAAATGCAAAAAGCTTGTATCCCAGAACATCCAGGAAATCCAGGATACAATGAGAAGACCAAACCTAAGGATTATAGGTATAGATGAGAGTGAAGATTTACAACTGAAAGGGCCAGCAAATATCTTTAACAAAATTATGGAAGAAAACTTTCCCAACTTAAAGAGAGAGATACCTATGAATATACAAGAAGCCTACAGAACTCCAAACAGACTGGATCTGAGCAGAAATACCTCTCGCCACATAATAATTAAAACCCCAAATGCACTAAACAAAGAAAGAATATTAAAGGCAGTAAGAGAAAAAGGCCAAGTAACATAGAAAGGAAGACCTATCAGAATCACACCAGACTTCTCACCAGAGACCATGAAAGCTAGAAGATCCTGGGCAGATCTCATGCAGACTCTAAGAGAACTCAAATGTCAGCCAAGACTACTATACCCAGCAAAACTCTCAATGATTGTATACTTAAGCGACCCAAAAAACTCCGCCAGAGAACTCCTGCAGCTGATAAACAACCTCAGCAAAGTATCCAGATATAAAATTAACTCAAACAATTCAGTAGCCTTCCTATATTCAAAGGATGAAGAGACTGAGAAAGAAAGTAGGGAAAGGACACCCTTCATGACAGTTGAAGAACTGTTTTCAGCACACAAAACTATTCTTTTAATTTAAATAAATATCCTCTATCACTTTTCATTCTCCATGTTCCCTCTTGAGTATTCAGCAATGATCCTTCATATTTTTATCAATTCTCTGGTTGTTTTATTTGACTTTATGTTTACAGTTTGGCTTTTTAGGTTTGAGAGTTCTTTTGAATCATCTATGTATTTCATTACACTTAAGATAAACTTGTACTTTTTACTATGGATGAATTAGGATAATATTTTTGATATTCTTACTTAATGATTTCTTTTCCTCCAAATTTTCCCTCTTTTCTTGTTCTTAGGATTGAATGTAGATCCCCTCAGACTCTGTTTTTATTTTAAAATACATCGATGCAGATGAATTTTCAATCATCTTTATTTGATAATTTCTTGTAAGTATAGAAATCCACTGCCAAATCGTCTTCATGAATCCCAAGATATCCCCAAACCTCTCCCTAAGTTGCACATGCCTTCCTCTACTCTTGACTTCAAATACAAACATATAAAATTTTCAACTTTTAATTAATATTGCAGAGATAACAATTAATTGCACTGTCCTCATGAGTCAATGCCTATGCCTTGGCGTGAGGAGAGCATTTTACTACATGCCCAGGTGGTTTAAAGTAATGTGGTCTGAAATTCATACCTCATTAGTGATAGCAACACCTCACTGTTTCACATCAAGGTTATTGACATGTAATTTCAATATTTACAGGGTTTGTATATTTATACTTTTAGGATAAAAAGGTACAATTCCTTTTTTCTACAATAAACATTTTTTGTATCATTGAACAAATATTAAAAGTCTATTTTTCCTCATAGTGGAAGCATGTGATCTAGTATAAGGCTAATATTATCTCTGAGAATTGCTTACATATCCCTAGTTCTCCATGAGCCAAGAAATATATTAACATGTACACAAACTCCAGGTTGTTTTTTTTGTAATATTTTTATTTTCTATATTCTTTGTTTACATTCCAAATGATTTCCCCTTTCCCGGATCCCCCCTCCCCATATGTCCCATAAACCTTCTTCTCTCCATCCCTTCTCCAATCACCTCCGTCCTTTTTCTCTGTCCTTATATTCCCTTCCAATGCTAGATCAATACTTTCCAGGATCAGGACCCTCACCATACTTCTTCATGGGTGTGATTTGTTATGCAATTTGTGCCTTGGGTATTCAGGGCTTCTGGGCTAATTAATATCCACTTATCAGAGATTGCATTCCACACACACACACACACACACACACACACACACACACACATACATACACACTTATTTTCAGGATAATAGGTTATGCCCAGCAGTTAGAAGAGAATAAGTAAAAACTCATCAAAAGAGATGGATTATGAAGTAGTTTCCTTTTTTCTTGGTTCAAGGTTGCTTATGGATAGCAAGGGGGCACTTGTGATATGTTTTTTTAATTAAGGGACTGTTTTTTAGGCACTAACAATGCTTATTGCAGATAGCTGATACTTTAGAAACTATCTTCATTAAGATATAGCTATCTACACACAGTATTACACTATAGTAATGTATTAGAATTCCAGTATATAAGTGGTATCTTCTCAGAGTCCTATCATTTGATTTCATGTTATTTTCTTCTTGCGGTTTTCCTGGGTCTTTGTAGAAGATTCTGTGAGAGGCAGTAGAGAGCAAAAACTACAAGCACTTTGCTTCTTTTGGGAGTATTAAACAATGGAGGAATTCTAAAATACTCCTTTGTTTTCCTAGTTCTACCACCATTACAGACTTCAGTACTGCATGTCTACATAACATCTAAATATATACAAAGCATGATATGGAGAGAATACTCACTCATCTTTTGTTTGTTTTCTTTTTCACTTTCTTTTGTATTGGTTTTTCTTTTCTTTTTTATTGTAGCTGCTATTTATCCTGATTTTCCTATAACTGTGCACATGCTGTGCATGAAAGGAAGGAAGTAAATGATGGAAGTCTAAACAGGGAGGAAAGCAAAGGGTTGTGCTCTATTTCAACCACCCTCCCTGCCTGTCTGCTGCCTTAATGAAAGAAAAATCAGGAGGCTGAGCTCCTGCACCCATGGCTACTCAGTCTTACTTTATCATACATAACCAATTACAGTCAAAGTTTGAATAGCAAGTATCCATGTAGTTAATTCTGTGATAAATATTTTAGAATGAAGTCTTCCAGAGTTATCTCAAGGGAAGAAAACCTGATGTTTGTTTTATATCAGACTTGCCATTACAGACTCTAGATTATTAGTAAAGATCAAACAATAACCACTATTATAATCAAGAGCTTCAACACTATTTTATACCATTCTTTTCTGTACTTTTCATAGCCTTTATGCATAACAGCAACAAACATCGATACAGTGAATGATATAATTAAGAAGTTACTACCAATGATGAGAATGCCTGTAAGTTATTTTCAGGTTACTTGGGGTTAAAATTGAATTTTGTTTTTGAGATCCACATATCTGCAAATGTGTATGTATATAGATTATACAGATGAAATCTCATCATGATAAATTTACAAATCATATTTTACAATCTTCTCCTTTTGGAATCAAAGGCATCTAAAATATAATAGTTTAGAGATGGAATTTTTCTTGAATTTCTTGTCTACATATCCATAGAAAGGAAACTCATAGCCCTATGTTATTGAGTGTGTATGCGATGTGTGTGTGTGATGGGTGTATATATCTCTCTATCACTTCCCGTGGTTTTGTATGATGAGTATCTGAGAAACAGAGTATCATTCAGTTCCTCTGTCTCTTTTGCTGTTTCTCTTCCTTACTGTTTCTCTCTTTGTATGTTTTTGTGTGTAGAGGTTTGAGTGTCTGCTTGAATGGATTTTTGTCCCCTAGTTTAATACTTAAGAACTCTATGGAGCAATTCTTGGATTTATTCATCAATCAACAAGCAAGTACATTTAATGATAACTCCAATTAGAGCATATTATCATTTTAGTCACTCCTGGAGTTTGCTAGCAATTTCAACAGAATGTTCTATTCATATTATTGTTTCAATGGATCCATCACTCTGTGTGCAATATTTATGTTGTGGCACTTCTTTCCAGTATCTGGCCTATTTTCCAGGTTAAACACATCTTCATCCTCTCCACAGACTGGCTACAGCTAAATGAAAGCCAGTGGTTGTGTGTACACCTTGGCACCCTCAAAGCCTCTCTGTTTCTTGTGTCTATTTTTCTCACTGTTGCTGAAATAACCATATCTTTCAAATGTTTTTTTATCAAGTCATCATAAACATAGTGAGTATATGACACTAATGATTCTAGGTTGTATGTTCATTTGAAATCAACATTCAATATCCCACTGACAGACTAGAGAGACCGTTGTGAGTCATTTTGTAATAATATTGGGGTTGGTTAGCATTGATGGCTGAATGCAATTTCTTATTCTACTGTGGCTCAATAGACCAAGTTTACCTCAGAGAGCAAAGGCAAGTACCTCATGGTTTTCTCCTGAAATCAGCCCAGATGACTCAAACCTGTGCTCAGAAGTCATGCCATTCATACTAGTCCTAATCATTTCTCTACTAGAGAGCTGGAAACTGTAAGTAAATCACTAGATTCCTCAAGACTCTATTCTCAGATTATTTGTGACAGTTGGTTCTATTTGGCTCTCAGAACAGTGCAGATTACCAGCTGTGGTTTCGTCCCGGCCCTGCGGAAGCTCTGAGAGCACTCAAAGGTAAGTACCAGGGAAATCTGAGGAAGGACTGGCTGAGTTCATGGGTCTACCCCTGAAATCGTAGGTTTTCATTATTTAGTATTGCATGTAAGTACATACTAAAACAAAATTTGTAAATAGGATCTTATGCATTAAATTTATAATAACTTTATTATAGCCTTCAGGCACACTGATAACCTCATTAAGATAGAGTCTTTGATCTGACAAAAGAAAATAACAAATTCTTCTGTGTTTTCTACCTGAGAAACTTAATTTTCCTAAAAAGAGAAACAAAACAAAATTCTGAATACATTTTTCTGAAGAAAATAACGGAAAACAATCTCTGGGTAATCATTAGATAAAATCCTACTAGCTAAAGAAATTTTTCATTGATTCCAAACAGTCACATAATAGGTCATAGGCATCAAAAACTCTAGTTTCAGGGGATCAAATTCCCTGGTATGACCTGCTCAGTTATCAGGCTCAATATGTTACAACAGTATACATCTGAGCAAAACAATTACAAACAGAAACAAGTCTAAAACTAAAATGAAAACACATTCATAGTATAATTCAGTGTCTTTAAAGAAACTGCGGTCACAAGACTTTTTTGTATGTGTGTCTGAAGATTTTATGTAAGGGGCAAGAAATGTAGCAACTTTAAATCCTATTCTATTTGTTTTGTTTTGGAGCTTTTGCTCAGGATATAAAATCTGGAACAGTGGTAGGTTGGAGCAAACATCCCCCAAGGCTCTATAATGTAGTTGTGGAATTTGATTGTACAATGTTTTATTTTTCATTTTTGTTCTTTTTAAAAGTCATTCCAATTATCCATGGAATACATGGCTACAGGAAGTCCTTCACCCACTCCCCCAAAGCCACCCTGACTCCATGCCTGAATCCATGCCATGAGTCCACACTGGGAAGTTGACAGCTTTGCTTCTGTGTAAATTGTGCTGCATTTTTTAAAAAATCTTTTGCCTTCCTATTTCTTCCTTTTTGTTTTTACCTTCTGAATGGTCAGATTTTGTGGTCCCACTTTTATTTTTTTGCCACAACTTGATATATGAAGGCCTTGGCCTCCCTGGGTGTGGGTTCAGGTGTTGGGCAGCCAGGGCTGTCCTTTACACTGACTTGTGACCTTTTTAATAAGAGTGTACATGTTATAAACAAACAAAAATATTCTGTTTATTCTAAACTATGTAGATTCTGTTTTGTAATGAAAATTGTAAATGTAGCCATTTGTGAGTCTATGTGAAATATGCAGTTCCCAATGACCAGCAATTTGCCCACAGAATGAGAGATCATATTCAGATTATTAGAGACTTCCTGACTAAATCACCTGGTATTACTTCTATTGCCTTTGTAAAATATTTCTCACTAGCTAAATTATTGCCAAATAAATAATAGAACTAATGCTCAGAAGCATCTGGATAACATTTAAAATTCTGAGATCATCAAGTGTGCTTGCAAGAGTTATCTTTCAAAGTTAATTAAAAGGGTGACATTCTAATGCACAACGTGACCTACACACAAGTGACAGTAACAATGTCCTTTGGAGATCAGAGAACTTTGCTATTCAACTTTTTCTCATGTATTATGAAAGGACACTGGCGGCATTTTGATTATTTGAAGGAAACTGAAACTGAACTACTTTTATTTTTCTTCAATATTTATTTTCAGGATTTTAATACACTAGATAAAAACCAGCTCAAACCCAACTGACACCTTTGGCTTTATTATTTCTATTGAGTCCAAGCAGGTTTGGAATCAATCAGTCCTTACTTCTTCAATCAAATGAGTGCTTAAAATACAGATATGTGCCAATCATTGAATCTTTTTGCTTTTTATAAGATGGACACAATAGCAGTACTCAGTCAGTGAAAAGAGAAATATGGGTTGGCACATCCTAAATAAATTTATTGAGTGAAATCTGTGAACTTGATATCAGTTTAATTCTAAAATTTGTAAGATCTTTGTACATCATGAATTTTTCTGAAATTCCAAGAACTTAATGCTCTTGTTTGTTTCTCAGTATCATTTTGAATGTGTATCTAAGACTACAGACCATGCGCCTAAAACAGGAAGGTCTTAATACTGTCAAAGTAGAACACAACAAATGTGCTCAGACCAATCTAAATAAAGTGATACACTATATTGCCATACATGAACACACACGACCTCCAACAAGCTTCATTCATTTTTTTCCCAGAGCACCGAACCCCTTCCTCTCGGTTCTGTGTGTAGCAGTTATACATATTTTTTTTTGCATGAGCACAGGCTATTTTCTTTTAATTTTCTATATTCTTTGTTTACATTCCTCTGGGTTCTGTGGGTAGAAGGTATACATATAATACAGAGAAATTCATACATAATTTTTAAAGATTTCCCATAATTCTATAAGGGGAATTGATTTTCAGATAATATTTTAGCCAACACTTTTTAGCTGTATATTCTCTTTTAGGGGGTCATTCATTTTATTATTTTAATGCACATACACAACCTACGCATGCAGTCGATGGCATTACTATATCCAAGGTTTTATTTCTATTATTAAATATTTATTAAATATTTTTATTAGATATTTGCTTTATTTACATTTCAAATATTATTCTCTTTGTCATTTCCCCTCGGAAAACACTCTATCCCATCTCGCAGACACCTGCTCACCCACCCATCCACTCCCATTTTCCTGTCCTGGCATTCCCCTCCATTGGGCAGCACGCCTTCACAGGACCAATGTTCTCTACTCCCATTGATTTCTGAAAAGCCCAACCTCTGCTAAATATGTAGCTGGAGCCATGGGTCCCTCCATATGTACTGTTTGGTTGGTGGGTTAGTTCCTTGGAGCTTTGTGGTTACTGGTTGTTTCATATCTTTGTTCCTCCTATGGTGTTGACAAACCCTTCAGCTCTCTAGCTCCTCCATTTGGGACCCTGTGCTCAGTCCATTGGTTGGCTGTGACATCAACTTCTGTATTTGTTAGGCACTGGCAGAGCCTCTCAGGAGACAGATTTATCAGGTTTCTGTCAGCTAGTGCTTGTTGGCATCCACAATAGTGACAGGTTTGGTAACTGTATGGGGGATGAATGCCTATGTGGGACAGTCTCTATATGGCCTTTCCTTTAGTTACTACTCTAGCCATGGTCTCTAAATCTCCTCCTATGGGTATTTTGATCCCCCTTCCAAGAAGACTGGAAGTGTCCACACTGTGGTCTTCCTTCTTCTTAACCTTCATGTGGTCTGTGAATTGTATCTTTGGTAATCTGAACTTTTGGGATGATATTCACTTATCAATGAGTGCATATCATCTGTGTGTGTTTTTGCTTGGTTGCTTGGTTGCTTGGTTTTGGGTTAACTCACTCAGGATATTTTCTAGTTCCACCCATTTGCCTAAAAACATGAAATCCTTGATATTAATAGCTGAGTAGTACTCCATCATATATATGTACCACATTTTCTGTATCCATTCTTCTGTTGAGAGACATGTGGGTTCATACAGCTTCTGCCTATTATAAATATGGCTAGTATGAACAAAGAGGAGCATGTGCCCTTATTGTCTGTTGGAGCTTCTTCTACATATAAGCCAAGGAATGGTATAGCTGGGTCCTTGGTAGTACTGTGCCCAGTTTTCTGAGGAACTGCCAACCTGATTTCCAGACTGGTTTTGCTTGCTTGCAATCCCACCAGCAATGTAGGAGTGTTCTTCTTTGCCCACATCCTCACCAGTATCTGTTGTCCTCCACGTTTTTGATCTTGGCCATTCTGACTTGTATGAGGTGGATTCTCAGGGTTGTTTTGATTTGAATTTTCCTTATGATTAAGGATGTTGATAATATAAAATTACTGCTCAGTCAATCAACAGTAAAATTCTCCATTTTTATGTACAGTATTTTACGGAAGATGCCAGAAGCAAACTACCTCCTCCTTAAGCACCTCATCCGTGTGCTATTAAAAATTAAAACCTCTGCCAAGAATCACCTAGACACCTACATCTTATCTGTCCATATAGCCCCCTATGTGCTGTGGGATCAGACTTGTGTAAACTCATTATTTGGAAGTGACCTCTCAAAAAAGGTAAGGGGATCTGATTTTTCCCTTTGCAAACATAGTAGTCATTGTGATCAAGAAATAGGGAATACCTCAGAAAGGTCAGTGATGTTAAAGGAAAGCCTAGGATTGCATTATTCTGGAGTGGGAGATACATTGATCTATTTCAGGAAACATTGGGGAGATTGTTAATGTAGTTTTAAGGAAGTGAATCATTTGTTTTTTGTTCTTTCATCTTTCATTCCTTTTTTCTTTCTGGTCATATAAAAGAACATTTCATAGAATTATATATATATATATATGTGTGTGTGTGTGTGTGTGTATACACACATATATATATATACATATACATATATGTATATATGTATGAATATACATACACAGTGTGTATTATAATGAATAATGATAAAAATGTAGTGTATGCTATATAATATACTTTTTAACATTTTAGCACTAACTCCTGCTTACATAGAAAAGAATAGTGTATGTTAGCATTATTTCGGGTACATTTTTAGGTACCTCAATATTTGTTTTGTTTAGCTCTTACTTTTCCTAAAAAGCTATATACATTTATATTTTTTCAATACTTTAAATTCTGATTACAGAACCCTACTCTAAGTCCCATCTTCATAATTCCCTATTCCCTCAGTTTACTTTTCATTTAAATCTTTCTTTTTTATCCTTTTTTATTCGATATATTCTTTATTTCCATTTCAAATGATTTCATCTTTCCTTGATACCCCTTCCCAAAAGTCTCATAAGCCCTCTTCCATCCCCCTGCTCCCCCACCCACCTCTTCCCTCTTCCCTATTCTGTTATTCCCCTACACTGAAGCACTGAGCCTTTCCAGAACCAGAGGCCACTCCTTCCTTCTTCTTGGACATCATTTGATATGTAAATTGTGTCTTGGTTATTACAAGCTTCTAGGCTAATATCCATTTATCAGTGAGTGCATACCATGAATGTTCTTTTGAGACTGGGTTACCTCACTTAGGATGATGTTCTCCAGCTCCATCCATTTGCTAAGAATTTCATGAATTCATTTTTTTTATGGCTGAATAGTAATCCATTGTGTATATATATCACATTTCTGTATCCATTCCTCCGTTAAGGGACATCTGGGTTCTTTCCAGCTTTTGGCTATTATAAATAGGGCTGCTATGAACATAGTTCAGCATGTATCCTTATTACATGCTGTGGAATCCCCCAGGTATATACCCAGGAGTGGTATAATAGGATCGTCCGGAAGTGTTGTGCCCAGTTTTCTGAGGAAACACCAGACTGATTTCCAGAGTGTTTGTACCAGCCTGCAATCCTACTGGCAGTGGAGGAGTGCTCCTCTTTCTCCACATCCCTGCCAACACCTGCTGTCTCCTTTTTTTTTTTTTTAATTTTTGGGGGGAAGTTACCAGGGGAGAAGGTAGATATAGATGAACTAGAAAATGAGTGTTACTGTGTTGCCTGATGAGAAATTCACGAGAATCAACAAAGAACCTACATTTTGGAAAGGAAAAAAGATAGATTAAAAAAAAGACAACATGGACCAATTAGATTTAACAGATATATATAGAACATTCTATCCTAAAACAAAAGAATATACCTTTTTCTCGGCACCTCATGGTACCTTCTCCAAAATCGACCATATAATTGGTCACAAGACAGACCTCAACAAATATAAGAAGATAGAACTAATCCCATGCCTCCTATCTGATCACTATGGAGTAAAAGTGGTCTTCAATAGCAACAGAAACAACAGAAAACCCACATACACGTGGAAACTGAACAATACTCTACTCAATGATACCTTGGTCAAGGAAGAAATAAAGAAAGAAATTAAAGACTTTTTAGAACACAATGAAAATGAAAACACAACATACCCAAATCTATGGGACACAATGAAAGCAGTGCTAAGAGGAAAACTCATAGCCCTGAGTGCCTCCAAAAAGAAAATGGAGAGAGCATACATTACCAGCTTAACGACACACCTGAAAGCCCTAGAACAAAAAGAAGCTATTTCGCCCAGGAAGAGTAGAAGGCAGGAAATCATCAAACTCAGGGCCGAAATCAATCAAGTAGAAACAAAGAGAACCATACAAAAAATCAACAAAACCAGGAGCTGGTTCTTTGAGAAAATCAACAAGATAGATAAACCCTTAGACAGACTGACCAAAGGGCACAGAGAAAGTATCCAAATTAACAAACTTAGAAATGAAAAGGGAGATATAACAACAGAAACTGAGGAAATCCAAAAAATCATCAGATCCTTCTACAAGAGCCTGTACTCAACACAACTGGAGAATCTGGAGGAAATGGACAATTTCCTCAACAGATACCAAATACCAAAATTAAATCAGGACCAAATAGATCATCTAAACAGTCCCATAATGCCTAAAGAAATAGAAGGAGTCATAGAAAGTCTTCCAACCAAAAAAAGCACAGGACCAGATGGCTTCAGTGCAGAATTCTACCAATACTCTTCAAACTATTCCACAAAATAGAAACAGAAGGAACACTACCCAATTCCGGGTTGTTTGTGAAAGACCTAAACTTGGATGTTGAGGGGAAATTCATCTTAAAGCCCTGAGAAACCAGAAGCCAGTAGCAAAATGAGTCCCCCAACTTCCTTCAAGTACCATCTCGTTTCCCATTTCAATTTTGCATAAAATATCAATGCATGGTCTCATTTTCTTGCTTACAGGTGGGGTACTGCAGAAAACAAACCAAAATCAAAACTCTGATCCAGGACCAGCTTAAGATCTCTATATTCTATCACGACTAACATTCTTTTAAGGAGAACATTACATTATTCCACACAAAAAGAATATGTACATTCTTAGGAAGGGAAAATACTGCTGATGAGAGAAATTTAACAATGGTTCATCTAACAGCTCAACAAAAAAACCCAAGAATGGGAAGATCTTCACTATGACATTTGAAGACAATAGAAAACTGATTGAAGTGAATAAACGTGAGGGTGACTGTGCAAACAGATAAGCCTCTGCCTGTACATAGTTTAAAGAATGTGTTCAATTAGAGATCATTTATCTTACTATGAAATGCAACTTAGCATCATCATGTGAGAATTCCCATTGGATCATGTCTTAGAGAACACTAGATCATGTCTTAGAGACATGTCACAAATTAATGACAGTACAGAGTATAGGGAAGATGAATATACAGACAGTACAGGATGCCTAAACCATTACAACAGGGATATTATGCAGTTAAAATTTTGTCTTTTAAAAGAGCCATATAACTTACACTATTCTAGATAATGATTGTATCTCCTCCTTAGATGAAAAGGAAAGATGTAAGAAAAAAAGAACATTTATGACATTGGGTTTCCATAGGGGCTCTGTGCCCACCAGGACCAAATGTGTACTGTCCCATCAGCTAATAAGACAGGTAAACTTTTGGAAAAGAGCTGAGTTCCATTTATCCCAATGGAAAATGGCCCACAGCAATTCTGGTAGGTCTCACGTGGTTTATTTCTGACTCTCCAAAAAAATCTGATAAGAAATAAGTATTGCCTGACCTTTCCGAGTTAACATTAGGGTGGGACATGTACAAGTCAAGATTGAGAGTCCAAACAAGTTTGCAGTCCTCCTTGTCCATGCCACCCCTTGTACTGCACCCGTGCACACCATTGGTCTGCTTCTCCTGAGCCCACAGTGCTCTGTGCTGCATGATGAGTGACTGGTATTTCCCTTTCTTCCTCTCAGGACATACTGTACTTAAGGGAAAAAGGCCCCACAACAGAAGGCATATTCATCACATCTGCCAATGAGATATCATGAAAAACACTAAAGGAAATATTGAATTCTGGGGAAGAGGTGGATATAAAAAATCACTTGTTGCATGACGTGGCCTGGATCCTGAAGATATGGAAAGTCCTAGGATCATTCACCCTCAGGATTCTTCTGAGTCTACATAAGTATTTTTCCTCATCATGCATTTCCTTGAGTAATAGTAGCTCTCTAGAAGAAAACTCTGGAAACAAAAAGTTTCCTCTGCTATTTACAACATAAGGAATAGGGACGCAAAAAAAAAAAAAAAAAAAAAAAATCCAGTCAGAAAGAGCAATAAAGTAACTATGTATCTTTCATTTGATTTTTCCCGTGGCCATGTGGAGGGTCACTCCATACGTGCATATGAGTGTTACCTGGTATGAATGCCTAGTCAGACCTATTTGACTACCAGTGTTCTTCATTCTCTATCACACTATCTTTCTTTTGTCCTCAGAAGCAGATTTCTCTTCCTCAGTATTGAGTATGTGACCCCTTCATGTTTCTTTGCTACATATACCAAGTAGGATCTCATGATCACCAAGTCTCTATCTCATAAAACACTGGTACCCAAATGGTCCTTGTGGCTGTGAAACAGGTTTTCTTAATACTCTACCATAACTTCAGCAGCATAAAATCATAATTTTTCTTTTATTATTAAAATTAAAATTCAATTACATTATTTCACTCCTTCCTTTCCCTTGTTCTGAGTTTGATTTCTGTCAATCTCCCACTTCTCAGAAAATATATGACCAGTTTTCACTAATCATTATCATTATATAGGTAAAAATGAGTCTGTAAATATGTTCAACCAACCTGATAATTCCATTATCTTTGGTAGTATATGAACTATTTCTGTTAAGTTTGTCTTCACAAGATTTACTCATTTCTAGCATGGGAAGGGAATATAAGGACAGAGAAAAAGGAGGGAGGTGATTGGAGAAGGGATGGAGAGAAGAAGGCTTATGGGACATATGGGGAGGGGGGATCCGGGAGAGGGGAAATCATTTGGAATGTAAACAAAAAATATAGAAAATAAAAATATTGAAAAAAATAAAAAACATTTAAAAAATTAAAAAATTAAAAAATTAAAAAAAGTTCACCATATTCCAGGTGGGACTCTAGGCAGTATTGTACATGTATATTATAACTTCACACTCTGTGAACTGAAACAACAGATTGACCTAATTATACAGCGAGAATGAGGTACTTTCTGGCCCTGCCATGTTTTAATGGTTGCTTATTTTCTGAAAGTGCACTTAGGATTTTTTTTAATTTCTTTTGTTTGCTTTTTATATTTATCTTTCATTTTTTCTCTTCTTATCTGTTATTATTAGTATTATTACCTATTTATTTATTTATGTATTAATTTGTTTATTTACTTATTTAACATCTTGAATGCTGCCCCCTACTTCTTCATCCTTCACAGTGTCTCTTCCCTTCCCCTCTAAGCAGGACATGGTCCCCTGGTTTAGGCTGTCACCCTGGCACATCTTCTCCTACTGAGGCCAGTTAGTGAAGGGTTTTCATAAACTGTCAAAAAAATTCAGAATAGCCCCTGTTCCACATTTTGGGGGACTCACATGGAGACTGAGCTGCACATTTGCTACATATGTGCCATATGTCCTGATGCAGCTTCTGTATGCTTTTTGGTTGGTGGTCAATCCTTGATAGCTTCCAGTTGTCCAGGTTAGTTGACCCTGTTGGTCTTTTAGTTGAGTCCATGTCTCCACCAGTGCCATGAATCCTTTCCCCAACTCTTCCATAAGTGTTCCAGAGCTTTATCCCATGCTTGGCTGTGGGTTTCTTTATCTATTTTACTCAGCTGCTGGGTGAAGCCTCTCAGAGAGCAGTTATGATAGGCTCAGTCTGGATGTCCCACAGAGGAACTGGCCTCCTTTGAGGCAGACAGAGCTTCAGCCTGTGAATTGAAGTGCAAATTTCTGATTGCAGGTAGTAATGTGAACTGGAAGCCAGGAAAGGCAATTAGAACAGACAGTAGGGTTATTTCACTGATTCTACAGCCAGAATGATGCATTTTTGATTCTAGACTTAGGTAAGAACAAACAGACTCCTGTCTGTAGTTTCTATTTTCAAGCCAAGTTTCTGGTTGGTGATAGGCTGGAAATCTCTTTATTAAATAGGGTACTAACCAGTGGTTTCTTCCTTCCTAGTCTGGTTACATCATGTTGTGATCATCTATAACTATGACAACATCTTGCTGTTATATCATAAGTGTTATATCATTTGCTACTGTTATCAATAATAACCTGTATTGTATAGAATATCTGATATGCAGGATATATGACCACCCAAAGGATTGTGACATTCAAGTTAAGAAACACTGGACTAAACTCCTATTTTTAAACAAACATATTTCTCAAATACTTCCTAAAAATGTACATTGGCCATTAATTTTCTTGTGTTTTTTCATTTAAAAATGTTTTTATTTGAAATATACAAGGAACATTACTTTCTTCAGATTTATATGAAAATTGGCTTAGTATCCTCGATGAAAAAATCTCTGCTTGGAAAAATTTCTTTAATACAAAAGTAATGATAGAATAAATACTTGGGAAACTGCGGAAAGTAAGAATGAATGCATTTTGAGGCTTAATAGGTTTGTATTTACAGGATTATAAACTGGAATGTCCCATGACAAAAAGTTTCCTTTGCTCAGACATGTATAGTCACTTTATAAACAGGTGCATTTCTCAAACAAGAAGTTTGTACTATTTTTGTAATACCACCACTTGAGAGTCTTTTACATTATAACTGTCATAGTGCCCCATAAATTTGGGTATTTTGTGCCTTCATTTTCATTAATTTCTTAAAAGACATTGATTTTGTTCAAGATTTCTTCCTTGGCCAAGGTATCATTGAGGAGAGTATTGTTCAGCCTCCATGTATATGTTGGCTTTCTGTTGTTTTTGTTGCTATTGAAGACCACTCTTACTCCATAGTGATCTGATGGGAGGCATGGGATTAGTTCGATATTCTTGTATTTGCTGAGGTCTGTCTTGTGAACAATTATGTGGTCTATTTTGGAGAAAGTACATGAGGTGCTGTGAAAAAGGTATATTATTTTGCTTTAGGACGAAATGTTATATATATATATATATATACATACACACACACACACGTGTGTGTGTGTGTGTGTGTGTGTGTGTGTGTGTGTGTGTGTGTGTGTGGTGTGTGTGTGTATGTTAAAACCAATTGGTGCAAAGCATCAATTAGTTTCACTGAGTCCCTGTTTAGTTTCTGTTGTCCTGATTAGTCCATTGAGGAGAATAGAGTGTTGAAGTCACCTACAATTATTGTGTTAGGTGCAATGTGTGCTTTGAGATTTAGTAAGATTTCTTTTATGAATGAGGGTGCCCTTGCATTGGGAGCATAGATGTTCAGAATTGAGAGTTCTTCTTGCTGGATTTTTCCTTTAACCAGCAAGAAGTGTCCGTCTGTGTCTCTTTGATGACTTTAGGTTGAAAGTCAATTTTGTCTGATATTAGAATGGCTACTCCGGCTTGTTTCCTGAGACCATTTATTTGTAAAATTGTCTTCCAGCCTTTTACCCTAAGGTAAGGTCTGTCTTTGACACTGAGGTGTGTTTCCTTATGCAGCAAAAAGTAGGGTCCTGTTTATGTATCCAGTCTGTTAGTCTATGTCTTTTAGTTGGGGAATTGAGTCCATTGATGTTAAGAGATATTAAGGAATAGTGATTATTACTTCCTGTCATTTTTGATGTTATTTTTATATTCGAGTGGTTATCTTCTTTTGGGTTTGTTCAAAGAAGGTTACTATCTTGCTTTTTCCAGGGTGTAGTTTCCCTACTTGTATTGGAATTTTCCACCTATTATCCTTTGTAGAGCTGGATTTGTGGAAAGATATTGTATAAATTTGCTATTGTCATGAAATATCTTGACATCTTTTGTCATGAAATATCTTTCTCCATCTATGGTGATTGAGAGTTTTGCTGGGTATACTAGTCTTGGCAGACATTTGCGTTCTCTTAGAGTCTGCATGAGATCTGCCCAGGATCTTCGCGCTTTCATGATCTCTGGTGAGAAGCCTGGTGTAATTCTGATAGGTTTTCCTTTATATGTTGCTTGGCCTTTTTCTCTTACTGCCTTTAATATTCTTTCTTTGTTTAGTACATTTGGGGTTTTGATTATTATGTGATGGGAGGCATTTATGTTCTGGTCCAGTCCGTTTGGAGTTCTGTAGGTTTCTTGTATGTTCATGGGCATCTCTCGATTTAGGTTAGGGAAGTTTCTTCCATACTTTTGTTGAAGATATTTGCTGGCCTTTTAAGTTGTAAATCTTCTCTCTCATCTATCTGTAATCCTTAGGTTTGGCTTTCTCATTGTGTCCTGGATTTCCTGGATGTTTTGGGTTACAAGCTTTTTGCATTTTGCATTTTCTTTTACTGTTGAGTCAATGGTTTCTATAGTATCTTTAGCATCTGAGATTCTTTCTTCTATCTCTTGTATTCTGTTGTAGATATTTGCATCTATGGCCCCTGATTTCTTCCCAAGGTTTTCTATCTCCAAAGCTGTCTTGTTTTGTGATTTCTTAGTTGTTTCTACTTCTGTTTTTAGATCCTGGATGGTTTTGCTCAGCTCCTTCACTTGCTTATGTTTTCCTGTAATTTGTTAAGAGATTTTTGTGTTTCTGCCTTCATGACTTTTGATTGTTGACCCAAGTTCTCCTGTATTTCTTTAAGTGATTTTAGCATTTCCTCTTTATTGCATTCTATCTGTTGACCCATATTCTCCTGAATTTCTTTAAATGATTTTTGTGTTTCCATTGTAAGGACTTCTACCTTTTGATTCATGTCCTCCTGTATTTCTTTAAGGAATTAATTTATGTCCTTCATTTGTTCCTCTAACAGCATCATGACCAGTGATTTTAAATCCAAATCTTATTTTTCTGGTGTGTTGGGGTATCCAGGACTTGCTGTTGCTGGAGAATTGGGTTCAAATGTTGCCATATTGCCTTGATTTCTGTTAGTAACATTCCTATGTTTGACTTTTGCCATCTGGTTATCTCAGGCATTAGTTGATCTTGTTGTCACTGGTTGGTGTTTGAACCTCCTGTGAGCCTGTAAGGCTATTTATTTCTGCACAGATGGATGACTGGGTTTCCCCTGGCACAGATTGCTGATGTGTTTCCCTCCTCTTGGGTGCCCTTGGAGTACTGGTGTGTCTTGCCCCCAAGCAATGCTATACTTGGGTTATCTCTGTGAACCTGGTTCTGCCTGTCTGCTCAGACAGAGAGCAAAGATGGAGGATGCTGCAGGGACCTTTTCCAAATGCAGATCACTCTGCAGGGAAAATGACACCTTGACAGGGTTAGCATACTGATGGCCTCCAGAGCCGCCAAGGTCCTGGGTGCAGACAAAAGCCTGACAGTCTGAGACTCAAATGACATTAGCCTCAAGCTATGTCTGTGTAGCTTGTGCTGTCTGTTAGATCTCTCTGACATCTGGGAGCCAAGATGATGGAGAGCTCCTCCAAGTGCCAGGCAGTCTGCAGGGTAAAGGATCCCCTGACATGATTGGTGCACAGATGGCCTGAAGAGTTGCCCAGGCCCTGGGTGCAAACAAAAGCCTCACAGGCTGAGACCCAAGCAATGTTAACCTAGGGCTATCTATGTCTGTGTAGCTAGCCTAAACAAAGAATTTTCACCTGAAGAATTTCCAATGGTTGAAAAGTACCTTAAGAAATGTTCAACTTCATTAGTCATTAAGGAAATGCAAATCAAAACAACCCTGAGATTTCAACTCACACCAGTCAGAATGGCTAAGATTAAAAACTCAAGAGACAGCAGGTGTTGGTCAGGATGTGGAGAAAGAGGAATACTCCTCCACTGCTGGTGGGATTGCAAGCTGGTACAACAATTCTGGAAATCAATCTGGTGGTTCCTCAGAAAAGTGGGCATGATGCTGCAGGAGGACCTTGCTATACCACTCCGGGTATATATCCAGAGGATTCCCTAGCAGGCAATAAGGACACATGCTCCACTATGTTCATAGCAGCCTTATTTATAATAGCCAGAAGCTGGAAGGAACCCAGATGTCCCTCAGTGGAGGAATGGATACAGAAAATGTGATATATTTACACAATGGAATACTACTTAGCAATTAAAAACAATGAATTCATGAAATTTTTATGCAAATGGATTGAACTGAAAAATATCATTCTAAGTAAGGTGAACCAATCACAAAAGTATATACATTCTAAAAAGTCTTTGATTTCTTTCTTTATTCCTTGATCAAGGTATCATTGAGTATTGTTCAGTTTCCATGTGTATGTGGGCTTTCTGTTGTTTTGTTGCTATTGAAGACCACTTTTACTCCATAGTGATCTGATAGGAGGCATGGGATTAGTTTGGTCTTCTTACATTTGTTGAGGTCTGTCTTTGTGACCAATTATATGGTCGATTTTGGAGAAGGTTCCATGAGGTGCTGAGTAAAAGGTACAGTCTTTTGCTTTAGGGTGAAATGTTTATATGTATATATATCCCAATTGGTCCAAATCATCAATTAGTTTCATTGTGTCCCTGTTTCGTTTCTGTTTTTCTGATCAGTCCATTGAGGAGAGAGGGGTGTTGAAGTCACCCACAATTATTGTGTTAGGTGCAATGTGTATAGTTTCTTTTATGAATGAGGGTGCCCTTGCTTTTGGAGCATAGATGTTCAGAATTGAGAGTTCTTCTTGCTGGATTTTTCCTTTGACCAGTAAGAAGTGTCCTTCTGTGTCTCTTTTGATGACTTTAGGTTGAAAGTCAATTTTATCTGATATTAGAATGGCTATTCTGGCTTGTTTCCTGAGACAATTTGCTTGTAGAATTTTCTCCCAGCCTTTTACTCTAAGATAGTTTTTGTCTTGGACACTGAGGTGTGTTTCCTGTATGCAGCAAAATTTAGGGTCCTGTTTATGTATCCAGTCTGTTAGTCTATGTCTTTTTATTGGAGAATTGAGCCCATTGATGTTAAGAGATATTAATGAATAGTGATTATTGCTTCCTGTCATTTTTGATGTTAATTTTATATTTGAGTAGTTATCTTCTTTTGGGTTTGATGAAAGAAAGTTCTTATCCTGCTTTTTCCAGGGTATAGTTTCCCTCCTTGTGTGTTTTCCCCCTATTGTCCTTTGTAGGGCTGGGTTTGGGGAAAGATATTGTGTAAATTTGGTTTTGTCATGGAATATCTTGGTTTCTCCATCTATAGTGATTGAGAGTTTTCCTGGGTATAGTAATCTTGGCTGGCATTTGTGTTCTCTTAGAGATCTGCCCAGGATCTTCTAGCTTTCATGGTCTATGGTGAGAAGTCTGGTGTAATTCTGATAGGTCTTCCTTTACATGTTTCTCTCTTACTGCCTTTAATATCCTTTCTTTGTTTAGTGCATTTGGGGTTTTGATTACTATGTGACAGGAGGTATTTCTGTTCTGGTCCAGTCTGTTTGGAGTTTTGTATGCTTCATGTATATTCATGGGCATCTCTCTCTTTAGGTTAGGGAAGTTTTCTTCCATAATTTTGTTGACGATATTTGCTAGCTTTTTAGGTTGTAAATCTTCACTCTCATCTATGCCTATAATTCTTAGGTTTGGTCTTCTCATTGTGTCCTGGATTTCCTGGATGTTTTGGCTTACAAGCCTTTTGCATTTTCATTTTCTTTGACTGTTAAGTCAGTGGTTTCTATGGTATCTTCGACATCTGAGATTCTTTCTTCTATCTCTTGTATTCTGTTGTTGATATTTGCATCTATGGCCCCTGATTTCTTCCCAAGGTTTTCTATCTCCAAATTTGTCTCCCTTTGCAATTTCTTAGTTGTTGCTACTTCCGTTTTTAGATCCTGGGTGGTTTTGCTCAGCTCCTTCACTTCTCTGTTTGTGTTTTCCTGTAACTTTTTAAGAGATCTTTGTATTTCCTCTTTCATGACTTCTGCCTGTTGACCAACATTCTCCTTTATTTCTTTATGTGATTTTTGCATTTCCTCCTTATTGGCTTTTACCTTTTGACCCATATTCTCCTGATTTTCTTTAAGAGATTTATTTATGTCCTTCATGTGTTCTTCTAATGGCATCATTACCAGTGATTTTAAATCCAAATCTTGTTTTTTCTGGTGTGTTGAGGTATCCAGGACTTGCTGTTTTTGGAGAATTGGGTTCAGATGCTGCCATATTGCCTTGATTTCTGTTAGTAACATTCCTACATTTGCCTTTTGCCATCTAGTTCTCACTGGTGTTAGCTTGTCTTGTCACTGGCTGGTGCTTCAACCTCCTGAGAACCTGTAAGGCTATTTCTGCAACGCTATATGACTGGCTTTCCCCCTGGCACAGAGTGCTGAAGTGCTGCCCTCCTCTGTGTGCCATTGAAGCCCTGCTGTTTCTTGCCCCAAGCAATGTTACACTTGGGTTGTCTCAGTGAACCTCGTGCTCCCTGTCTGCTCTGTCATGGAGCAAAGATGGCGGCTGGGAGTCACTCCAAATGCTGATCACCATGTAAGGCACAGGACCCACGACCAACTTCCACACAAATGAACCGCTAATATGCCCAGGTCCTGGGTGCAGGCAGATCCTTGGCGGTTTGTGCTCCCAGAGATATTAAACGTGGGCTATTTCAGTAACTGGTGATGCCCCTCACTGGTGATGCCGCTCTGCTCTGTCAGGGAGCGACAATGGAAGCGGGGAGTCACTCCCAAGGAAAATTTTCTAGACAGATACCAGATACCAAAGTTAAATCAGGATCAGATAAATGATCTAAATAATCCTCTAACCCCTAAAGAAATAGAAGCAGTCATTAGTAATCTCCCACCCAAAAAAGCCTAGGACCAAATGGGTTCAATGCAGAGTTCTATTGGATCTTCAAAGAAGACCAAATTCTAATACTCTTCAAAATATTCCACAAAATAGAAACAAATTGAACACTACCTAATTCATTTTATGAAGCCACATTTACTCTGATACATAAACTACACAAAGACACAACAAAGGAGAACTTTAGACCAATGTCCCTTATAAATATTGATTCAAAAATACTCAACAAAATTCTTGCCTACCGAATCCAAGATCACATTGAAACCATCATCCACCATGATCAAGTAGGCTTCATCCCAGTGATTCAGGGATGGTTCAATATATGGAAATCCATCAATGCAATCCACTACATAAACACACTAAAAAATACCCACACTTGATCATTTCATTAGACGTTAAGAAAGCATTTGACAAAATACAGTACCTCTTCATGATAAAAGTCTTGGAAAGATCAGGAATTCAAGGCCCATAACTAAACATAGTAAAAGCAATATACAGTAAACTAGTAGCCAACATAAAACTAAATGGAGAGAAACTTGAAGCAATTCCACTAAAATAAGGGACTAGACAAGGCTGCCACTCTCTCCCTACCTATTCAACATAGTATTTGAAGTCCTAGCCAGAGCAATTAGACAAACAAATGTCAAAGGGATTCAAATTGGAAAGGAAGAAGTCAAAGTATCAGGTGTTCTCTAAAAGACCCCCCTAAAAAGACATGAGGTGACTTCTGCCAAGGGAGGAGTCTACTTCCTGATACTTTCTAGAGAACTGGCAGGAGCAGGGCAGTCGGTAAGGACCATCCCTCACTTCTAGAGGCCCAGAGCTGCTCTGGGACATACTACCTAGCAACCTCCAGAACACCACTCCACTCCTCCCCCGTCACTGCCCTATTCTGGGGTAGACCTGCCCCATTTCTGGCACAGGGAGGATCCTACTTCCTGATAATTTCTAGAGAACTGGCAGGAGCAGTTTATTCAAGATCCAGCAGCAGTGGGACATTTGAGAACTAGCATCCTGCAGGGCATTCGACCCATGCCAAGTATGCCACAGGGGAGACCCCAACACCTGATACTTCCTGGAGAACCAGCTGTTTGCAGGGCATTGGAGAAAAAGGGAATCTCAGGAGTACAGAAACACAGGCCTGCAGGACAGGGAAGATAGAGACAGCAAGACCAGTTAAAACCAGAAATAATGAGATGGCCAAAGGCAAATGCAAGATCATTACCAACAGAAACCAAGGCAACATGGCACCATCAGAACCCAGTTCTCCCATAACAGCAAAACCTGGATACCCCACCACATCAGAAAAGCAAGAGCTAGATTTAAAATCACATCTCATATTGTTGATGGAGGACTTCAAGAAGGACAGAAATAACTCCCTTAGAGAAATACAGAAAAACATGGGTCAACAGATAGAAGCCATTAAAGAGGAAGCACAAAAATCCCTTAAAGAAATACGGAAGGATATGGGTCAACAGGTAGAAGCCCTTAAAGAGGCAATACAAAAATCCCATAGGGAATTATGGGAGAACATGGGTCAACATACAAAAGCCCTTAAAGAGGAAACACAAAAATTCCTTAAAGAATTTCAGGGAAAAAAAACAAAAAACAAAAAAGGGGAGGAACTGAACAAAACTATCCAAGATCTAAAAATAGAAGTAAAAAGAATAAAGGAATCTCAAAGTGAGACATCTCTGAAGATAGAAAACCTTGTAAAGAATTTAGGAGTCATAGATGCAATCATCAACAACAGAATACAAGAGATAGAAGAAAGAATAGCAGATGCTAAAGATTCCATAGAAAACATTGACTCAACATTCAAAGAAAATGCAAAGTGCAAAAAGATTGTAACACGAAACATCCAGGAAATATACTACAAAATTAAAAGACCAAAACTAAGGATTATAGGTGTAGAAGGAAGTGAGGATTTACATCTTAAAGGTCCAGTAAATGTCTTAAGCAAAGTTATAGATGAAAACTTCCCTAACCTAAAAAAGAGATGCCCATGAATACACAAGAAGCCTAAAGAACTCCAAACAGATTGGACTAGAGCAGAAATCCCTCCTGTCACATAATAATCAAAACACCAAATGCACTAAACAAAGAAAGAATATTAAAAGCAGTAAGAGAAAAAGGTCAAGTAACATATAAAGGCAGACCTATCTGAATTACACTGGACTTCTCACCAGAGACTATGAAAGCCAGAAGATCCTGGGGAGATGTCATACAGACACTAAGAGAAGAAAACTGTCAGCCCAGACTACTACATCTAGCAAAACTTTCAATTACAATAGATGGAGAAAACAAGACATTCCATGACAAAAGCAAATTTACATAATATCTTTCCACAAATCCAACTCTGCAAAGGATAATGGGTGGAAAATATCAACACAAGGCAGGAAACCACATCATAGAAAAATCAATAAGGTAATCTTTCAACAAACCCAATAGAAGATAGCTACATAACCAGAATTTCACCTTTAATTAAGAAGATAACAGTAAGCAACAATGGCTTTCCGTAATGTCTCTTACTATTAATGGTCTCAATTCCCCTATAAAATCACATAGACTAACAGACTGGATATGTAAACAGGACTCAATGCTTTGCTGCATACAAGAAACCCACCTCAGTGACAAAGACAGTCACTCTTTAAGAGTCAAAGGTTGGAAAATAATTTTCTAAGCAAATGGTCCCAAGAAACAAGCTGGAGAGGCCATTCTTATATCAAACAAATTTGACATTCAACCAAAAGTTGTCAAAGAAGATTAGGAGGGACACTTCATACTGGTCAAAGTAAAAGTCTACCAAGGTGAACTCTCAATTCTGAACATCTATGCTCTGAAAATAAGGGCATCCACATTCATAAGAGAAATTTTAATAAAGCTCAAAGCACACATTGCACCCCACACAAAAATGAACAAATCATGGAATCAGAAGCTAAACAGAGATACAGTAAAACTAACTGAAGTTATGGACCAAATGGATCTAACAGATATTTATAGAACATTCCCCCCTAAAGCAAAAGAATATACCTTCTTCTCAGCAACTCATGGTACCTTCTCCAAAACTGACCATTTAATTCTTTACAAAACTGGCCTCAACAGATACAGAAATATTGCAATTATTCCATGTACCTTATCAGATCACCACGGCATATGCCTGGTCTTAAACTCAAACAAAAGCAATTGAAAACACACATATTCATGGACTTTGAACAAAGTTCTTCTCAATGATATCTTGGTCAAGGAGGAAATAAAGAAAGAAATTAAAGACTTTTTAGAATTTAATGTAAATGAAGACACATCATACCACAATATATATGACACAATGAAAGCAGTGCTAAGAGGAAAACTCATAGCTCTGAGTGCCTCCAAAAAGAGAATGGGAAGAACTTACACTAACAGCTTGACAGTACACTTGAAAGCTTTAGAACAAAAAGAAGCAAATACAGCCAAGAGAAGATGGCAGGAAATAATCAAACTCAGGGCCAAAATCAACCAAACATAAAAAAATAACTATACAAAGAATCAACAAAACAAGGAGCTGGTTCTTTGAGAAAATCAACAAAATAGATAAACCCTTAGCCAAACTAACCAGAGGGCACAGAGGCACTACTCAATAAAATCAGAAATGAAAATGAAGACATGACAACAGAAACTGTGGAAATTCAAAAAAATCATCAGATCCTACTACAAGAGCTTATTCTCAACAAAATTTGAAAAGCTGGATGAAGTGGACAACTTTCTAGATATATACCAGGTGCCAACATTAAAACAGGATCAGATAAGCTTTCTAAATATTCCCATAAGTCCTGAAGAAATAGAAGCAGTTGTTAATAGTCTATCAAAAAGAAGCCCAGGAGCAGATGGGTTTAGTCCACAGAATTCTATCAGATTTTCAAAGAAGAGATAATAATGATACCCTTCAAACTATTCCATGAAACAGAAACACAAGGAACACTATCCAACTCATTCTATGAAGCCACAATAATGCTTATACCTAAACCAAACAAAGACCAACCAAGGAAGGAGAACTTCAGACCAATCTCCCTCATGAACATTGATGCAAAAAATACTGAAAAAATCCTGGCCAACCAAATCCAAGAATACATCAAAACTATAATTCACCTTGATCAGGTAGGCTTCATCCCAGGGATGCAGGGATGGTTCAATATATGGATTTCTGTCATGTAAACCACTATATAAACAAACTAAAGGGAAAAAAAACACATGGTCATTTCATTACATGCTGAAAAGGCTTTTGACAAAATCCAAGATCCCTTTATGATAAAAGTCTTGGAGAGATTGGGAATCCAAGGCCCATACCTAAACATAGTGAAAGCAATATACTGCAAACTGGTAGCCAATATCAAGTTAAATGGAGAGAGACTTGAAGCAATCCCACTAAAATCGGGGACCAGACAAGGCGACCCATTCTCTCCATATCTATTCAATACAGTACTTGAAATCCTAGCCAGAGCAATCAGGCAACAAAAGGAGGTCAAAGGTTTACAAATTGGAAAGGAAGAAGTCAAAATATCACTATTTGCAGATGATATGATAGTATACTTAAGCGACCCCAAGACTTCCAACAGAGAACTAAAGCTGATAAACAGCTTCAGCAAAGTGGCTGAATATAAAATTAACTCAAGCAAATCAGGAGTCTGCTTCTACTCAAAGGATAAACAAGATGAGAAAGAAATTAGGGAAATGACACCCTTCACAATAGTCCCAAATAATACTTCATACCTAGGTGTGACCCTAACGAAGCAAGTGAAAGAACTGTATGACAAGAATTTCAAGCCTCTGGAGAAAGAAATCAAAGAAGGTCTTAGAAGATGGAAAGAACTCCCATGTTCATGGATTGGCAGGATCAATATAGTAAAAATGGCCTTCTTGCCGAAAGCAATCTACAGATTCAGTGCAGTCCCCATCAAAATCCCAACTCAATTCTTCATAGATCTCGAAAAAGCAATTCTCAAATTCATCTGGAATAACAAAAAACCCAGGATAGCAAAAACTATTCTCCACAACAAAAGATCTTCTTGGGGAATATCCATCCCTGACCTCAAGCTCTACTAGAGAGCAGTAGTGATAAAAACTGCTTGGTATTGGTATATAGACAGGCAGGGATATCAATGGAATAGAATTGAAGACCCAGAAAATAACTCACACATGTACGCTCACTTGATATTTGGCAAAGGAGCAAAAAACATCCAGTGGAAAAAAGAGAGCATTTTTCACAAATGGTGCTGGATCAACTGAAGGTATGCATGCAGAAAAATGCAAATTGACCCATTCTTAACTCCTTGTACAAAGCTCAAGTCCAAGTTGATCAAGGATCGACACATAAAACCAGTCACACTGAAGCTTATAGAGGAGAAAGTGGGGATGAATCTTTTTTGTTTTTGTTTTGTTTTGTTTTGTTTTGTTTTTTGGATTTGGTTTTTCAAGACAGGGTTTCTCTGTATAGCCCTGGCTGACCTGGAACTCACTCTGTACACCAGGCTGGCCTCAAACTCAGAAATCTGCCTGTCCCTGCCTCTTAGAGTGCTGGGATGGCAGGCGTGCACCAACACCGCCTGGCATGGGGATGAATCTTGAACACAGGGGCACATGGGAAAAGTTCCTGAACAGAATACCAATGGCTTATGCTCTAATAAAATCGACAAATGGGAACTAATAAAATTGCAAAGCTTCTATAAAGCAAAGGAAATGGTCGATAGGACAAAAGAACAACCAACAAATTGGGAAAAGATCTTTACCAACCCTACATCCGGTAGAGGCCTAATATCTAATGTATACAAAGAACTCAAGAAGTTAGTCTCCAGAGAGTCAAATAACCCTATTAAAAATGGGGTACAGAGCTAAGCAGGGCATTCTCAACTGAGGAAACTCAAAGGTTCTAAAGCACCTAAAGAAATGTTCAGCATCCTTAGTTATCAGGGAAATGCAAACCAGAACAACACTGAGATTCCACCTCACACCAATCAGAATGGTTATGATGAAAAACTCAGAGGATAGCACATGCTGGAGAGGGTGTTGGGGAAAAGGAACAATTCTCCATTGTTGGTGGGATTGCAAGCTAGTAAAACCACTCTGGAAATCAGTTTGGTGATTCCTCAGAAAATCAGACATAGTACCACCTGAGGAACCAGCTATACCACTCCTGGACATACATCCAGAAGATGCTCCTACGTGTAATAAGGACACATGCTCCACTATGTTCATAGCTGCTTTATTTATAATAAGCTGTAAAGAACCCAGATGTCCTTCAATAGAGGAATATATATAGAAACTGTGGTATATATACACAATGGAGTACTAGTCAGCTATTAAAAACAATGAATTCATGAAATTCTTATGCATATGGATGGAACTAGAAATTGTCATCCTGAGCGAGGTAAACCAATCACAAAAGAAAGTGTGTTGTGTGCACTCCCTAATAAGCAGATGGTAGCCCAAAAGCTCAACATAAACATGTTACAATTCACCCAGCACAGGAAGCTCAAGAAGGAGGACTTAAGTGAAGGTGCTTTGGTTCCTCTGAGAAAAGGAACAAAATATTCACAGGATCAATAAGGGAGACATTGTGTGGAACAGAGACTGAAGTAAAGGCCCCCCAGAGACTGCCCTACCTGGGAATTCATCCTATAAACAGTCAGCAAACCCCGACACTACTATGGATGACAAGAAGTGCATGCCAAAAGAAGCATGCCATGGTTGTCTCTGGAGG